>NC_024307.1:33851228-33871586 GCF_000523025.1 Cynoglossus semilaevis
ATATATATATATATATATATATATACACACACATATATACTGTATATATATATACATATATACAGTATATATATATGTATATATGTATATATATATATATACTGTATATAGAGGAACCCTTTATCCCTAATGGAGCCTCCCGTGACAGTCCCTCAGTTGCAAACACACACACTCTATGTAAATACATACAGATGTATGTATGTACATATAGTGTATATATATACATAAATGTAACTATGAATAGAAACATACATATGAAAAACCGTAAATAAATATATAAATATGTATATACATTTATGTGTATATATATAAATATATATATACATATATAATATGTATGTGTATTAGGATATTACATTCGTTTCTATGACACTTTAAGACAATAGAGCGTTTTACGTACAACAGGTTTTTCCTCTCGGTCCACTCCTACTGCACTTTAAGCTTCAGAGCAACCTTCTATGGCTCATACCTGCGTGACTGCCAACATAAAGCCTGTTTATACTGTGATCACAGGGCGATAAACGTGCTCAAAGATGACATTTTAGCAATGTGCTGTACGTACTTCTATGTGGACGCAGAACCATTTCTTTGACCTTATTATTCTAACATTACGTATAAAAATCAACAACTATCAGACCAGCTTCTGTTTTCACACTCACTGCCTCTTTCATTTCATCCGTGTTCAGAAACACTTTCCTTGATCCCTCATCTCTTTCCTTCACCCTAACCATGTATGAATCTCGCTGCTGGCATGTGATTGGCTGATTTGAGATGGTGACAAACAGTCTTCATCACAGCTGCTCAGTTTTGTTCCGATTTATTGACCGTCCCAACATTTGTTTTTGCACATGTTGATGAAGTCCACATAATAGATCTACCTAAATTAGCAGTTAAAAGGAATGTTTTTTTTTTCCCTCCATCCCTTTCATGTCGTGATTCAAAGTTCATGGTTTCATTGCCTGTCTTTTCTGTGGCTCTTCTTCATCTATAAACTCAGGTTCTGCCTCATTCGGATGTTTCTCTCTCTGCTTCTCTGAGGCGGAGCCCGCCCCTGACTCCTGCAGCTCCCGTGGTCCGGCATTTAGTCGGAATAAGGTGGGGACCCGACCCAGGATAGGATTGTTCAGCTGAAGACCAGAAATCCACTGGTTTAGCGCCACCTGGTCTCCTTGACCGGTCATGCACATGGCAAAGACAGGGCCCTCGTCCACTGAAGAACCACACATGAACTACATTACACCTCCGTGAGTGATTGGAATTCATTCAACAGCAGCGTTTGACTCCTTACCGTCTTCAACGTCAAAGGTCACGTACTCTCCAAAGTCACGTTCGAGATCCAGGTCTAACTGTAGAGGGTAGAAAAAACTCCGTTCTGGATCATAGGGTTCCTCCACCTGTTGTGGAGACGAACTCATTTCATTGGTTCGTTACAGAAAACAACCTTATCATGAAGTGACTTTTTAAGTTTAAAAATGTCCTGAACGGCCTTGATAAAGATACAAACTGTGTGATTTTTTTCCCCACTGTGACACAATAACAGTAAGTCCACTGATTTACAGTAAAGGTAAATGTATGTATTAGTAATATAAACTGCAAGCTTTTTGAATATATATATAATAACAGCTCACAAATACAGTATATGTGTATATAGATATTACATATGTATATGTGTGTATATATCTATATTTATCTTGTTATCCATCTATCTATGTATATATACATACATATATATACCTAGATATATATACATACATATATACATATATACATAAATAACTAAAAACTATTTTGTTCCCGCCCCCAGAAATATATCCTATTAATATCCCCCCATCTAAAGATAAAAACACAGATATAAACAAATATATTGACAATATAAAATATTAATAATCATTAAAAACAACATTTTATATTACTGTTATAATTGTTATATAATAGTTGTTATTTTATTTTATTAAACACTAAAAGTTCGTTCGAACTCCGCAGCTGCTTTGGCATCAGAGCTCGCGGCTTCCCCATGTCGCACGACTCGGTCGAGCACTCTAGCCTAGACTCTAGACAACTAGATATTTCCTTGTGATACGAGGAAATATCTAGTTGTCTTGCAGTAGTTGCAGACTCGTAACATGGAATACTCAGATTTCAGGAAGCTCGTATCTCAGGGGTCCACTGTATATAGTCAGATGCTAAATCAGATGCAGTACAAACCGATCACTGTGTGTTAGCTGTATCTGCCGCAGACTGTAACCCTATATCAAAATTGACTTTAGCTCCACCAATAGCCCTTAGAAAATCAATGATGTATAGCACATTGCGAACACGGTAATTAGGTTAAAAAAAAAAAAAAAGAAAGAGTGCACTCACTTTCTCTTCAAAAGGTATGGGGTCAGCTCTGAGGATATAGTAGTGCACACATTTCTTCTTCAGCCACAGAGGGAAGGGACCCTCCACAAACACCGGTCTGTTTGGGTTGTGCTTGGCCAGCAGCTCCATCTGGTCAGGACTCTGAATACCTAGTGATGGTACAGGAAAACCAGTGAGGGGAAACTCATGTGTTTAAACAAAGTGCCCGGTACCTTATATTTTAGAGAACAAGCTTAGATACAAGCTGTTATCTCTGTAGTTTCGACTTGTATAGCATAGTATAGTATTGTGAAGTAAATTTATAGTATTGTTTAACATAGTATAGTATAACAACTGACCAATGACGATGTATGGTGTTCATCCACTAGCAATAAAGTAAATGCCTAGTGTACAGAGAGAAGTAACTATATACTGTAGTGTATAGGTAGTGTACAGAGAGTAGAAGTAACTATATACTGTAGTGTATAGCACAAAATATAGTAAATATATAGTATACAATGTACTATATCATGATTATACCTACTATACTACACTATGTATACTGTACATAGTGCAGTATAGTATCTTAATATATATGTATATATATGTACTGTATATATATGTGTATGTGTATATATATGTGTATATGTGTATATATATGTATATATATATATATAGTACAATAGTATTGTACAGTACATTACAGTATACTAGGGATGTATGGTAAATATACAGTATAGGACAGGTGTGGGCAAACTTTTTGAACCTGCGGGCCCTAAAATTTGCCAGGGGGGGTCGGGTCAGGAGCAGATAGATGGAGTATGAACTAAGACAATTGAAGTCATGCATGAAGGCTAAAATGCTAAAATGCTAAAATGCTTTTAGCCTTTTCTACTCCATCAATTGGGGAAATGCAGGCACTGCAGGGAAAAGGCAGGCCAGATTAAAAAGCCAAACGGGCTGCATCCAGCCCCCGGGCCGTAGCTTGCCCATGCCTGGTATAGTATAATATGGTAGACATATAGTAAAGTATAATCTATAGCACAGTATGGTATGATATATTATACTATAACATATCAAAGAATAGTATCTGAGCAAATAAATGAACAAATAAATAGTAATAAAGTAAATGATTAGGGAACCAAGAAAGAAAAAAACAGTGTAAAAAGTATTTGTATTCTACCCTCTACCCAGTACTTTCTAGGAGATTCGAACAAACACAAACTGGTTCTTTCCGTACCTACAATGTGCGGAGATGTTATTTCCTCTCCATTCTCACCGACATCCGTACGTGGACGCTGAGGGCAGGGAAATCAAAACACTCAGTTCATGTTACAGTTGGCACAGACATAGGCTCTGATAAGGACAATGAATGAGAGCATTCCAAACACAAACACACACTGGCAACTTTTTGCTCTTCCTTAAGGCTCAAGCTGATCTTTTTATATCCTAAATTATGATGTGACCTCTGACCTCTGACCCTTCAATGAGCGGGTGGTCCCCCATCGACCTCTGACCTCGGGCCCTTCAATGAGCGGGTGGTCCCCCATCTTTTTTTTTTTTTTAGATTGAGATTCCTCTAGGTGCAACTTTAAACAGACGATATCAAAACCAGACCCTCGGCCCTACGTCTGTACCTGGTAAACTGTAATCTTTGCGCTCAGGTCATTGGCGATACGAGACAAGCTGAGGTGGGAGAGTTCTACCGGGTCTTCGGGCAGCTTCTGGGGAAGTGGAAATGGATTGATGTGTCTGAACCTGGGGTACCAGTACATGACGCGCTGATACTTTCTGACGGGGTGGCTCTTCTCTCCAAAGATCTGGATCAACAGGACTTTGGTTTCGATGTTGGGTACGACACCTGAAATACAACCATAGAAGGTGATGTTAAAAAAAAAAAAGAAATTCTGAAGATACGTTATAGTCTGATTATTTTGTTATTTAGTGAGTAGTAACCTGTTCTGAATATACAATTCTGTCCTCCTACAACTGCTAGCAGTGGTTAATAGATATTAAAAATGTACTGTATCACCTACAGTACAACAAGGATAGCGCAGCCCTGATACTGTCTGTATCTTCAGATTACTGTAAATTCTGGACTATAAGCCGCTACTTTTTCCACATGCTTTGAACCCTGCAGCTTAAACAATGATGTGGCTAATTTATGGATTTTTACAGGCTAACAAATTTCATACCGCTAGCGGTCAATGACTTTTCTGGTAGGCTACTGTGTGTTATACCAGTAACATATGTCTGTCTGTGATTGGCTGTGTGAGTATATGTACGTGGGGAGCGCAAGAGAGAGGACGGTAGCTGAAGTTGAGAGCAGTTTGAGCCCTGTCATGTTGAAGAGGGAGTTGGTGATACAGGAGCTGTTAAAACACTTTCGAAAAAAAGCACTTATTTAATTAAAAGTGAAAAAAAAAATTCTCTGTAAATAAATATCCCACGTTACAATGTGGACACCTGCGGCTTATAGAGAAGGCCTATATATGTACAATTACTTTTTTTTCCTTTTTAAATTTAGTGCGTCTTATATTCAGTTGCGCTCAATAGTCCGGAAGTTACGGTAATCAATGCAAGCAATCCAAACAACCCCAATAAATTAGACCATAAACATTCTCTCAGAATAACCCACCATACTGTTCCATTTGCTCCAGTATTTGCAGCCCACACTCCTGCTGCCGGGGATAATGATTGAACATTAGCTGTAAAACGTTCCTGGCCACAAACACCTCCTTGGGAAAAACATCAAGAAGTTTGTTGTAGATGGTGATGTCTCGCTCCACGCCAAACTCAGGCATCTTCTTTAACGCAGCATATATAAACTCCACATGTCCACGTCGTCTCACGTCCCTCTTCATGAAGCCGTCCAGCACTTTACTGAACGTGTCTTTGACTTTGGCGTCGTCGGACACCCGCTCGAACATGTCATCAATTGTAGCCAGTGACTTGTTCTTCTGCTGCTGTTCAGCAGGCATGCGACTCTTGGTGCGTACCGGGCTGCTGTGGAATCTCCGCAACACCTAAAGCCGACAAATAAATATGGAATTTACGGTGTTTTATTTAATCTAACATTATAAATGCTGTTTAATTGATCAGTTTTAAAAATATACAAGTGTATTAAACTATTACATTAAAAGCATATAATTAATTTTGATATAAAATATAATTAATGTGTGACAATCAGATTTAATTTTCACCCTAATGTGCACCTTCCAATAATATTTGCTGTTAGAGATAATCAATACTTCATTTTGCCTAGATGCTAAATGCTATAGTGAATGCAGTGTATGGAGAGTATAGGTACCTGGTTTTGGCTCTGGTATAATACAGTCGGCTGAGAACAGGAAGCAGATTGGAGCTGAGAAACACAGTGGGCTGCAGGCCAGGCAGACTGACCCAATGGTCTGAGAGACCACAGCTGTAACAAGCAACGGGAGCACTTCATGGCTGATCAATCACACTGAGCTTGAGAAAAAAAAAAAGAACAGAAAGTGAGTTATTAAAACAGAAATGAATTTATCAATTATTTAGGTTGTCATGAAAAACATGCAAAACTACATCTACATCTGAACACAGACTATTACTATCAGTGCATTGAAACCAATAACTCATCAATTTAAATACAATTCACATGATTCATTTAAAAAGTTAAAATATCACATTGTGCTAACATCCCAGTATACAGATGGCATCCGAAATGTTGAACAAGTTGTCGAAGTTATCCTTGTTTATTCCTGTTATTATACTTATTATTATTATTTATTCTGTCAATCTTTTAAAATCCTCATTATTCTAGTGTCTTCTTATTCTAGTTTTTGTTTTGTGGACCTCAGGCCTACGTTTACTCCACTTATATATTTAAAAAAAAATTACATTTAGGTTTAGGCTTGAGTATGCCACACGAAAACATTTACTGGTACTCTGATCTTAAGGGGTGGGAGGGTGGGCTACATTTTTTAAGATTTGTGGTATGCTTCCATTACTACAACATGCACGACAGTATTTTAAGTCCAGTAATTTAGGACAATACTTTTGTAATATAGGCACAGAAAAATAGTTCCAAAAGTTTGGTTTAGGTTTGTCACCTCACAACTAGATTTGTCTACTGTTGTCTGTAGATGCATGTCTTCATTTTAGTTTTAAATCGCAGATAAATAGGAATTACTAATTTATTAACCATTCGTTTACAGACTCGTTATCATAGCTACGCAGTTACATGCTCTGTCTGTCAAGTTAGCTAGTTAAAAGTATTGACATAAAATGCCAAAATTCACAAAAAGAAATTAATATATTAGTTAGGAATACAAATGAATTTGATACGACTACTTTATAGGACCATTTGCTTATTTCATTTATATTTTCTATTTTTATACAGCAAAAATATGCGGCTCCATTTATGTTTACCTTTTATTTAAACATGTGACAACAAAACTTATAAGTCAAGCTATAATGAAACATTTAATTGGCATCGGTGTTTATAAGGTTTATTTTACGTCATGTAAAAGGCCTATTAAGACTCGATACCTGTAATATAATTATATTTCTATATAAGGGGTAAAATTACTAATACTCAAACATGTGCCAATTTAAATAGACAGTGCCTACCATCAACAGCGACAAACTAAGAGAGAAAACAATCTCCTTCAGAGAACACTTGCGGGGGCCGCCATGTTGACCGCGGCTCTCGAATATCCTGGTTCTACAAGGATAAGTCTCCCCCCGGAACACAGAAATATAACCGACGATAAAACGTTCCGCTTTTCCCTCGCAATTATTGTTCTACTTTCTTTTAAACACCAGTACTTGTTAACACATTTGGGATAGAGCCGTTGTGATTTTACTCAAACAAATATATATTTGCTATCTAAAAGTAAACTAAATTCTTTGTATATATTCAATATTCCAGTTATTGTTCATTTAGCGGTTGTGTTTTTGTACAAGAGCCTATGAAATTATCTCCAAATGTCACTGTATTACAGTATATTAATTCAAATCAAATGGACTATGCTGGACCTAACCATTTCATATTCAATATGCAGTATACAAGTGAACCGACTTTCAGTTCCCAGAAGAAGAAAAAAGGCTACATAGTGACATGGAGATTTGTATGACGATAGCTGTACTTTTACTATTTTTTTATTTATTATTATTTATTACCATTCATTACTATTTATTTATCATTTATAATTTATGTATTTTTGTATTTTGTTATGTATTTTTGTATTTTGTATGTTTGTTGTAGCTTGATTGTTGATTGACTGACTCAAATTGTAAGTCGCTTGGGATAAAAGCGTCTGCTAAATGTATAGCTATGTAATAATTGTAATTTAATATGATTTTTCACACATTAAGAACGATACAACATAAGGTTATAAGACTTTAAGTTCTGACCAAGCTCTTTGACTGTGAATTCAGCGAATATGAAAAGCAAAACAACTTGTACTTAATTAAAAACAATAATTACAGTTGTCTAAATTGAATATGTTTGCAGTTCATAACCCTACCACTTGGTGGTAATAAAATCTATTGAAACAATTAATGCAATTTCTTATAAGGATATGTTAAATATATGTTAAAAAATAGTTTGTTGGTAGTTTATTTGTTCTTTGTGATACAGCAGATTGACCACAAGCAGTTTGTGTAGTTTTTAAAATAATTACTATGTTTGTCGTTCATATGTCAAACATTAAACAGTTATAAGATGTTGCCAGTCGTTTTTTATATAACCCTGAACATAATTTTGATTTTTGAGTTTGCGCAATAGGTTCTCATTTACTGTATTCCTAACACAGTCACTGCTGGGAACCATTTCGACATGTGACATTTGTCATGATTCCTCTTTAGTCTTTTTTTGGGACTGGTCAAGCTAGGATTAATGACTTCCGGAAATTGATTCATAATAAACGTCTGTCGCTGCCCAGTAGAATTTGGCTGCTGTAAATACAGTTATTATATTTGCATTTTTTCATCACATTGGATTGTTGCGTTCCAATAAATGATACATATAAAAACAATAATGGTACTTTTTTTATAAACAACAACTTAACTTCCGGCAGCTATGTAACTTACTGCTAACTTAACGAAACCACCAGATGCGTGATTTGTGACACTCCTCTCGCAGCATGGAAAACCTTCCTTGACCAGGATTTTGAGTCTGAGAAACTTCCTACAGTTAAACACGGGATTATGAACTCCTCCACCAACAGTTTGGGTGAGTTAAAAGATGCAAAAAGTTCAATATTTACATGAGTTCCACTTACAGCAAGTGGTTTCATCGTTCGTGTTTACCGCTTACACTGTGATGCTGGGAGAATTTTACCAGACTGCCTTAACGAGTTGACAACACATGCTGTTTCTGCTGTTTTAAACGTGTTTCAGACCACAGTATGTGCCATGCAGTATTTAGCCACACTGTAATATATTCGGCTACACTTGTTGGTGTGCTTGTCAAAGTTATGTCAGCGTTATGTCAGTAATAAATGAACACCAGTGACTCCGCTGTCTTTTCTGCTGTCGTATAGCAACATACAGTAGTTTCATTTGTAGTCAGTAATAGGTTAACAAAATATAAAGCGTACAAATGCTCAATGTACGGTGAAAATAGCTGTACAGGGCTCGTATCCTAAGTTCATGTGTGCTTTTAAACATATCATATTTTTTGTAAAGTGACACAGAATTCTGAAGCAGACGTTTTTGCTTCCATCTTTCGTTGTGGCGGTTCACTCTCGTTTCCAGCTGTCTTATTATTTGTTCAGGATGTCTGAGGCGTGACTTCAACGTTTTTTTTCTTCAGCATTTGTCTTCCTGTCTTGTTGTGACCACGTGAAACTGACCACGGACATTTGTCAAAATGTCACGTTTACAAATCGCGGTGCGCGGGCCCACGCATGATTGACCAAGAACTAGCTTTTAAAGCTAGAAGTGTTTTTTCCCCCCCTCTACTTTATTATTTTGTATTCCGTATATTCATCATCGAAATTAGAAACTAGACAAAAGGTAGTGAGGTAAGATAATTAATTGGTAATTGTTTTTTTTTCAAACATTCGAAATTATAGGTAACCACCATTTTAATGCAGACCACAATGTCATTAAGGCTTTTTATGTTTACTTAGCAGTTACACCCGAAATATTTTTTACTTAATGGAACTTGTCTTTCTGTGTGTCTTCCCAGTAGATGCTTTCCTTTCTTAATTTATTCCCAGCATTTCACAATGGTTGTCATTCCTTCTGTTGTCTTTCCTGCTTCCAGTTGAGTAACAACTGTGTCCGTTTGTAAATAATCTGTGCTTACAAAAAGCTTCTCTAAGTGCTTCACACAGTAACTGCAATACTGCCAGGGTGACAGAATATAGCCTAGCAAGTCTGGAATTGAACCCACACTCCTTCTGGTGTATGACAACAGCTCAAACAGCTACAGCCCTGTTTAGCACCTGGCACAGGCAGTGGTGTTTTATTTATTTATTTTTTAGCTTTTCTCTTCACTTATTTCTCCCTTTGCATTTTCTTAGTGTTTCTCAGTTTTCCTGAAAAAAAGTTATTTTTTGTTGGATATAAGTAAAGCAAAAATCTATTCTTAAATGTCGAACTTGATCATTTTAATAATTAAAAAAAAAAAAGAAAATAAATGTACAAAAACTTTTTTTCGCAGGCTGGAAGTAGCCTCTGTGGCTGGAGATTGTTGTCACTGTATTCAAGGAAGTTATTCTTTTTTTCTTTTTTTTTTTTTTACTGAGTTCCTTATGTTATTACTTCATACCACATTGCTGCTTACCACACTATATTAATGCATACATATCAGAGCTATTAAATGGTTCAAATCAGATTAATCACAGGATGGTATAATTACTGGAAAATGTAATTACGCATGAATCCAGAAAAATCAACATCTTTTTTAATGTCACATTTGTTTTGTTTGCGACTAATCTAAATTATGGAATTTTATGATGGATTCTTAAAAAAAAAATGTAATGATCTGTAGATCAGATCTGGCTTTACAGTATGGTTTAGCAAAGTTGTCGATTTGTACCATCATTAAGAACAAGGAAGCCATAAAAGAAGCTAAGGTTGCCAAAGGAGTGACTGTGATCACCAAGCAAAGATCTCAGACTTTAGAAGAAGTGGAAAAGTTACTACTGATTTGGATCAACCAAAAGCAGTTGGCCGGCGACAGTATTTCGGAGAAAATAAGTTGTTAGAACGCGAAGCGAACATCACGACTCCTCAGCTCCAGTAAAGATGAATGAAATTGTCTTTCCTATTTATAGATTTATTTTTTATTCAGTTGTGTTTTTCTAATTATTTTCATTGGTTTCACGTATGAACTGGTACACAAAATACTGTTGAAAAAGTTTGGTACACAAAACACTGTTGAAAAAGGTTCTAGGAATTTATGAATCCATTTTACATTGATTCCTATGGAGAAAATTGTTTCAGTTTTTGAAGTGTTCGGGTCACGAACGGCCTTCAGGAACAAATTAAGTTCGAAAACCGAGGTTCCACTGTCTGTGTAGGTTATCTTACGGAGGTTTCCCAGTATTTTGTTAGATTCCTCCACTCTTTTTTTTAGAGCGCACCCACCCAAGTGAACAAACACATTATTATCCGACTCCCTTTGTCAAGATACTCCTGCTGTAAACATAAGCAGCTTGCTATGAAATAATTCATAATAAAAAAAGTACAACTCTTCATATAGATCTGTTAAACCGGATTTGTTAAACTTAAAACTTGAAGGTTTTTATTTTAAGTTTCTGTGACGCAGTAGCTGAGACTTTAAACAACGCGGCTATTCATTAAAAGTGAATAAGATTTCCTGTAAATCTTAACTGGATTTGTGTGTTTTTTTTTTTAGGTACAGTGCTACAGTGTTGCCCTTCCTTTTTTTAAGCCGTTTTACATGAGAAATTCTATGGTGCACTACCCAACAAAAATATATCTAATAAAATGTAATAATGTTTTAATTTCATTTTTACTAACTATTGACCTACCCAGCGTGAAACCCGAGTCTGTTTTTTTGAACACAACGCTGATATAGTTGCAGGAATTTTTTTTATATTTTAATCTGCTGACACCTAATAGAAAAGTATTTAATTCTCCTGCATTGTCACAGTTGTATAGATGAAGAGATATTTGCGGTATATATATTAATTATATTTTTCTGACCATTTAAGTGAAATTAGGAAGTTTTCCATGTCACGCCTAATGATCTCTCACGGTACGCTAGTGGACCAGATGCAGTGGTTGCGGATCATTGCAACAGTAGACAACCTTTATCTCTTTAGGACGTCTGTGTTTATCCAAGTATCTGTCATTTTGTAGTAGCTCAAAATAATTGTGCCTTTGAGTAAAATACATTTCGTAAGAGCAAATTCAACAAAAATACATTTGGACGATAGAACCGGCTTAAAATCCAATGTAGTCTGTATGTATCTGAGGTATGCTGCTGTTTTATGGGCAGGAGCAACCTGATGCAGACCACTAAGCTTACTGTTTTTAGGTGACATGCTAAGTTTGTGGTCGAGCTGTGATATGCAAACTATTTTCCGTTATCTATATTTATAAAACGCTGCAGTACTGTTGATGTCCTTAACATGGCAGAGGAGACTGACTGTAAACGAAATGCTTAAATTAAATAAATATTTTGCAAACCATTAGGCCAAACCATTCTAGTATGTTATTCAATCTGTCTTTTGGGCTAATCCTATATAGTTAAAAACAACGGGGTGCTCTGAAAACACCCCCATTAGCACTCCTCCATTAACATCCAAAGAAAAAAACTATATATATATATATATGTATATATATATATATATATATGTATATATGTATATATATACATATATGTATATATATATATGTATATACATATATGTATATATATGTGTATGTGTATATATATATATATATATATATACACATACACATATATATATATATATGTACATATATGTGTATATTATATATATATATATGTACATATATGTGTATATTATATATACATATATGTACATATATGTACATATATGTGTATATTATATATATATAGTTTTTTATTTGGGTCTAAAAAAAACACCAGAAGTCAACCAATCAGAATATTGGTTGGCCCAGTACGGATCGATCAAAAAAAATCGGCTGGGAGATTGCAGCCTTACTGTGTAGAAGAAAAAACACATAGTTTGCACCTAGAATTTCTTTGGGACTCAGTGCAGGCTGTGCAGAGATCATCAGGAAGTTGCATCATGGCAGCTATTTCAGTGTTTTCCCAGAATGTTGAAATACTTTACTGCAGAGGAGAAGCTGCTTCTCTTGTTTGGAAGTACACGGCCTCTTATTCTGTCTGGGTATGCTAGACGCCTGAATACTCAAGAGCAAAAGAATCCATCTTTCTTAGTGTAAGCCAAAATGACCTATCTGTATCAGATATTGTTCTTGTGTAGACCAGTTTCAACATCCTGATTCTTGATTAGCTTCTTCTTAATCTGAATCAGATTATTTTCTAGTTTAATCTGAATCTATGGAAAAGCATCAGTTCTGTATTTTAATACACGATAAATATGTGCAAAAGTATAACTAAAAAAATGTATCTTCATAAAATTTTAGTCATTGCTGTTAATCTTGATGAAGGCCCGAGAAACATGACGAACGTTGCAACTTTGCAACTTGTTGAAGCCCTTGTCTTCAATGATATTTATCTTGAACTGTCTTCAGTCCTTGGCGATTCATTTGACTTCTCTGCAGACTTACTTACCGGCCTGTGGTGATCTGATGCAATCCAAGCATACAGCATGAAGGTAAAGCATTCCATGCGGGGCGATGTGATGATTAATAAGCCTGAGCTTTGTATTTTTGGCAATATGCGCAATTAACGTGCGAGCCAACTGTGTGGACGGGTGGTGTGATTATATTATCAGGTATATAGTTCGCGTCCTTCGGTCCATTTTACAAAAACAAGCTCTTAGAAGTATCCACTATGCGTGTTTGTTTATAAGGATATGTAATGTTTATTTGTGTCTGGGTGCGTTCATATTTACAAATGAGCGAAAAGGGAAGGACTTCAGTGCAACAGACCTGAGCTTTTTTTCTCAATGCGGCTACGGTAAAAACACCATGTCACGACGAGATCACGGGTAGGTCAAAGGAAACATTTATGCTGCAGTGGGTGGGTTGGAGGAAATAAGCAGAGAAAGATTTCTTATAAAACATCCTGTGTACATTTCACGTTCATGCACGAGTGAGTGATTGGGATTCATGTTTCTCCCAAAATATGTCTTAGATGATTGGATTGTAAAAGCAAAATGCATATTTTTGTCCAACTTGGCAACAACATGAACAATAACAATAACAACATGAAAAGCCTGTTTATGTGATATCCCAGCCGGTGGATAAACAAAACAAAACAAAACAAAACAAAAAAATCCTTTTTTTTTTTTTGCTTTTGCCATAGCAACTTGTACACAATGTAGTTCACAATCAATATTAGCAGTTTCAGAAATATGGGTTATCTGAAAAACAAGGACATACAATACATCGTAACGAAGACACGAGGGCAGAATGTAGTCTGCTAACCTTTGTATGTGCATGGTTTTCCTTGAAAACCGCAAATGCAAGAAGGGAAAGTGGATTAAGGCATAGCCAAAGAGAGAGAGAGTGACATGCCAGAGCATGTGAGCAAGGATGTTGGATAGGAAAAAGGAGTCAACTACACGTACTGGTGCTTTGCTCAAATTGTGCATTATTAAGCCAGCCTTTCAAGCTGGTGACGTCTCGTTGATTGAAGTAGAAAAGAACCTGTTATTTAAGACACATGACCCAAGTGTTTTATTTATTTATTTATTTATTTTTTGCCCTGTCACATTATAAAAGGTCACGGAGTGCCAAGGTTCCAATGTCACACGTCACCAGTGTTCTTACAAATACAAGTGAATGGTTTATATGGCAACCAAATTCCAGATTCTATTTCCGTGGGATAATTTGGGACCGGTTTTGTTCAGTTTAAGACCAGAGCTCTGCAGTTTGTGGCTCGCTGAGATGCATGATGTTCTTCAGCCCTCTTGCATAGTGTTAAATTTCAGTGGTTTTCACTGTCATCGCTGACCTAAGGTCACTGTCGCCCACTCCTTTTGGCGCTGAAAGCCATTGGTGACAAGAAGTCTGGCCTTCAATGGGGAAACTAAGAACAAACACCTCCAAAAACCTCATGCGTAGTCTTTTCATAGCTGTCCTCCTCATTGGCCTGTTCAAATTACAGACCACAGTCAGGCACTCAGACTTGTGACCACTTCTCTTTTATTCTGTGTAAACCATTGTTTATTCTGTAGTTTGACAAATTTTCAAAGCAGTATCTCTTCTCCGCGACGAAGTATTGTGGGATTGCAACTTTTCAGATGCTGATTTGTTTTGGAGACATTTTGCCTCTGCTGGAAATATATATGTATACTGTATGTTTGGCCCGCACAATATGATATGACTTGCAATAAATTCGAAAATTTTCAGGTTTTTATACCGTTTCTGCGTCTTTTAGATCCTTCGTTTCTTTAATAGACGCTGCCTTTTAGGTGAAAAGCGTTTGTCTTTTATCATTTTCTTATTGCGTCCAGACTCGATCAGAGGACTTTTCATATGGAGTAGCGCTCACAAAACCGTGTCACGTTACGTCTTCTTGGCTTTTCCGCTCTTGACTGACTGGCCTTAAATTGCTAACCATCTGTTAACACAAGGGAGTGACCAACCAAGTATTAAGGCCTGCATCTCTCCAAACAGAGAGGTGGCTCTGAACCCCAAATAATGGAACGTATATATATTCGAGAGGTCAAGTATAATGCCACACAAGGGAAGGTAAACTGAAACTCACTCACCTTGAATTCTTTTAAACATGTCGAGGTGTCTCTCTTTCAGGTGTTTCAGGTCCTTTGGTTTGAAAACTTAGGAGGTAGCGTTTGCATGTTTTTCAAAATAGCAGCCGTTCATGTCAGTTCCGCCAGGAATTAACATGACTCGCTGAGGGAAAAGTGAATTACTCTCTGTACTGACGGTACTGGGGTGGAAAAAAAAGGGCATTGATATGTTCATTTGCGTGTTGGCATCAACTTAATACCAAATTATTGGTTTTGTGACAACCCTTACATGAGTCTGTAAATGGTCTTCTTGCTTGAATCCAAAGTACTGACGAATCACAAAGGTGCTATTTCTTTTTTCCACAAGCGTTTTCTCTGCATTTTTCAATGCTTTGCCTCCAGTCTCCACCACCAGTAGGTGGTCTAACTGCAGGTTGACCTCTGTCATCAACAGAAATGTGTCTGTTGAAATGTCATAAGACTTAAGACATAAATGTAACCATATTATTATACACGAAGTGCATTTGAAGTTTTCATTCATAACAAACCTCAAAATTAGGTATTTTCACTTTGGAATCAATTAATTTTATTGTTTCTGTTCATGACAAAGCCTCAGGATTCAAATGCCAGGAGGACTTGGAGGCTGTGTGTGTATTTTGTATTTGTATTTTGTATCTCTTTTTTTGTAGAAAAATGCAGTGGCTGATGTTGAATCCTACTGTCTGAGGATATCTACTTGCAGACAGTGATTTTATGTAGATAAATCTTGGGCATGTTTACTTCAAACTCATTCAATCTGATCAAACTGATAAAAAAAACCCCAAACAAACAAACAAAAAAACAAAAACAAATGAGAGAAAGAAAGTGAGAGTCGCTATGCTGCGGAGACGAACTGTAACAATCTTTAAAATTAAGTGAAACAATGACATGAAAAACGCATTCTAAATGGAAACTGAAAATGTTTCTAAATCTAAAATAGTGCATAAGATGGTGGTCAACAATAGAGCAATATTGTGAAAAATGTGTGTAATAAAATATTTATAGAGTTTTGTCTTAGAGAGCGATGTTTTGAAAATGCTGAATAAGTTTGTAATGAGTTTGAATGAACGGTAGAACTCACCGAGAAGTTAATATGGGAACTTTTTTTTTATGTGAAGTTTTGGCCAATCACTTGACGTCCTGCAAACTTTTAAATCGACATGTCTCATAATGGGTGCATTCAACAACATCATCCAGCTCCACCCATGATGCCCTGTGTGTCACATTCTGGGCATAGCGCGGGGCCCAGTATTCTTTGAAATTTGACAATGCTGCACAGTGTCACTGCTCATCTTCTAACTATGAAACAATATCAATGAACATCAAGTCATTCTCATTTCACTAATGTAAGGGAGAAAAAAGAAAATTGACACTGAAAACTGTGAAAACATCATACACCTAGGAGTCAAAATGAAGGGCAAGAAGTTTCCAAAAAAAAAAGCAACACAAACGAGCGTAAAACACGCAACATATTTGTCTGCTCTGGTTGCCAAATACTTTCTGCGCGGAATTCGTTTTAACGCAGTTTGAATGGTGGAACAAGACTTTCTTAATAAGTTAAACTTAATTAAAGCAAACTTTTTGACTTGCGGGCCTCAATCGTCCTAAAACTGAATGGGGGGGGGGGGGGGGGGGGGGGGGGGAAGAAAGGGGGGGGGTTGGGGGAAAAAAAAACGATAATATAAATAAATTGTATCATTTGGAAACATTTGGCGGGCCGGATTAAAAAGCTGAACGGGCCGCATCCGGCCCCCGGGCCTTAGTTTGCCCATGCCTGTCATAAACGACAAGACACGCTGTATGTGTATTTTTCTTTTTGCTTGTTGGATTAAATTAATTGCACTCTTTTTGGCCCTGTTTAGCCCCTATTTGTGGTCCTGCGATGGACTGTCGAGGATCTAACCTCGTCCTGAGGCGACGATTGCCAGGATTGGCTCCAATACACCCGCAACCCTAAAAAGTATAAAGCGGTTCAAGTAGAACGATGGAATCACATGTCAGTCTCCCCATTCAACAAGTGTTCTGGTCTGTGTCAGGCTTCTCACTACCGGATACCGTGATGCTAAGAATGCTAAGTTGGGTAGAGAGACAGTCATACCTCAGGCATCAGACACCAACGCTGGGCTGTGCAGGATGTGGAGCAGCAGCAGCAGAGGTGTCGAAATATAAGAGATTTAAAAGCACCGTGCGTTGGGAAAAAAAAACTGCCTCTGTAGGTGGTTCGGGTCATTATGTAGCTCACTGCGGTGAGAGAATGAGTGGGTGGAAACGGAGTGTACGGCGTGTAATTTTCATCTAACTGCTACAGGAGATGATTCATTTACAGTCGTAATTTTAGTAGTGATCGCAAACAAACATAGAAACTGCCATACGTTTAAGCCTCTTTCACTATGACGCTTCAATAAGGTGGTGTGGAGAAACTTGATCTGAAAAAAAAAAGAAAGAAAAAGACTCGCAATGTAAAACGGGAAGCGATTCTAGTTTAATTATACGTTAGAACTTAACTCCTGGCTGTAATCAAGAAGAATCAAAAGGGAAGTTTTTGTAAACCAAAACATCAACCAGTTGGACGAGAAAGACTGAACAGATGGTGCACTCAGAATCAACAAAAGGTTCAGATCAGTGTGTGTGTGTGTGTGTGTGTGTGTGTGTGTATGCATGAGTGCAGCTGTCAGCCAGCCAACCTCCCACAAGACCTTGAATAACCCTGCGCGGTTTTTTTTTTTCGTAAAGTGAGAGTTCTCTGTTTCATCCTCAGCATCTACAACATTTCCTTTTGCTTTTTTGTGGAGGGGAGGGAGGGATTGTGAAATTCATATGCATTTTTTTTTGTGAGCACCATTTACATATGATCTTTAAAAGACCATAATTTACAACTTGAACCCCGACAGTCCCGTTTAAACCGTCAGTAAGCTTTTCTTGGAGCTCTATTATTTGAAAACGTTAAAATCATATCCAAGTTTGAGGTTGCAAAGAATGGTTCTTTTTTTGACTCGGGTAGAAATTCAAAGAAGGTTATGTTAGTTCGTTAGACTGTCTCTTGATCAGAGGTTGTAAGCTGTCTTCAGAGCAGTGACGTGCGGCGAGGTTCATGGCTGGTGAGGCACTGACTTCTCTGGAGTCGGATTTACGATTGTAAGAACCGAAAAGAGCATCTTATTTCACTATTCATTCAACAGCATGCACCTGGTAATGGTTTATATCCCGTCAGCATTCCTCTTTCATTGACACTGACACCAACACAAACATATACACAGAAACAGATTTGTCCTACAAAGAACGTTTCTTTTATAGAAATGGACAGCGCGCCCCTTCTTGCGTCTAAGCAATTCATATTTACTGTAAACAAATTAAAAGTATAGAGATGAGTGCAGCACAAATTTAATTTATTTAAGTTATTTTTTAAACTTTCAATTCTGGTGCTTTAATCAAAGATTGTCCAAACTTTCAATTCTGGTGCTTTAGTCAAAGATTGTCTATCAAAATGATAAGAAAAAAAATATTTTAGGCCAAAAATTTTCTGATGAAATACTTGAATTCTCTCTACTTACTCCCATCTTATTTTTTAAAATGATGAAGAAAAAAACATTTTAGGCCAAAAATTTTCTTATGAAATACTTGAATTCTGTCTACTTACTCCCATCTTATTTTAAAAAAACAAAAAAACTTAAAGCCATTTTTGGCCTTACCTTTACTTATAGATGAAGTCCATGGTTGTATCTCTCGGTTTTCCCTCACCTTAGCATTATTGATGCTAATGTATAGTCTCCGTTTCCAAATTGATCCTTGAATTTCCAAACATTTTTAAAGAAATCTGACTTTGAAAGTGCTTGGCTGATCTTCAATGTCTGCTGAGGCTTCTTTGCAAATTCTTCAGGTCACAGTATCCCGAGTTAGTCCAGACGTTATCACACGATGAGAATAATAGACAAGGAGAGCAGTAATGGCGGTTTCTTACAGGACAGCCACACAGCCAGTCTTTTCGTTTGTACCACTCCATTTAAAAGGAACGACTCTTCTGTCCCCGTAGTTTGAAGCTAACCTTTTTAGCTCCCGCGTTGGTCTTCCATCACTTATCATCTTCTGATTGGACCGGAAGTCAAGTTTTAAAATACAATCCATAGCGAGTCAGATCAGGCAGAGCATAAAGACACGCTGTTCTTGACCTACTGGCTCTAGCTTGGCGCCGACTTTCAATTGCCGATTGAAGCCAGCTGGAGACCACCTGTCACTTCATGTGCGACCCCTTGAGGTGAGGCAGAGTACTGCCTGCCTCCCCTGCTGACTTTTCTCTGCACTCAGGGACAATTATCTCGCAGATACGTTGAAGACATTACACAGACTGTAGAGAGTCTTGCTATATAACAAATATTTCTAAAGTTCATATTGGCGATATGCTGAGGAACAGAAACGGGCACCTGTCATGCGACCCAGTTTGTTAGATTGCGCAGTCAGATTAGGCTCAGAGCTTCACACTGCCTGACCTGGGATTTCTGCCCTGTATTTGATCGCGAAATACTCAAATTCGGCAATTTTTTTACTTGATAAAATGACAAAATGTGTAGAGTCATCTGAAACACAGACCAGTGGAAAATATTAATATTTATGTTATGTACTTTTTTCTTTTTTATCATGATGGCAGGTGCCTCCCCTGACCGCATGTGGCTGCTTCAGAGGAAACCCAAAACACACTATACGTTTTATATCTTAATAACAATCCATTAACACTGCTGTGTGGTGACAATGTTTTTATTAACTTTTACACCAAGAAGAAAAAAAACATTCAAAGATCATTAGATTTAATTAACATGATTTACAGGTCGGTTGACAGAACGCACAATTGCTGACATAGCTATTTTAGAATTCAAATAATGTCCGATTGTTGTTGCCTATGTGTTTTATGTGCACAGATTGGGCAGTAATTGCCAAGTACGTAAGTGTTGAACTGAAGCAATTTCTTGAGCAAGCCAGACGCCAGTTTCTATTGCCTCAAAATTTCTTTAGCACTCTAGGCGAGACCGCCTGACAGTATTTGTCCATTTTATTTAACTCGGTGTTTACAGATGTTTCACACAAGTCTTTTGTGCGCCGTGCATTGTAGGCATTAACGCATCATTTCCTGTGAGCACTGCTGCGTGCCGCA
>NC_024307.1:33871634-33881432 GCF_000523025.1 Cynoglossus semilaevis
AGAGAGAACATTTACAGGACTTTTTTGAAAACATTTGTATCCCCAACTACAAGTAACGGCGAGCGTGGCTGGGGGGGGGGGGGTTTTTTTTTTTTACAGATCTTAAACTGTCATGTTGACGTACAGTTTTGTGACTTGTTGTAAGTCTAAAATAATAAAAAGGCAATCTTGAAGTTGCAAATTCTTGCCGCTTCTGAGCCGTTGTCAAACAGCGATGAGTCAGACAGTAGAGCGGGAAAGCGATCGTACTTGCGGTGGTGATCGCATGGATGTCACTGTTCAAAGCTGCAGTGGGAACTACCGAGGCATCCGTTCACGGTGCATGTTTCATGATGCACTGTAATAATATGAGGGGGAAAACTAAAATAATGACTGAAATATCTCTGGTGCTGGTAACAACATTACTCACTCCACACAGTGTCTTACCAAAAAAGAGAAAGAAGGAGGAAGTGAACATTAACGGTTGCCAGTAATTTGAAATCGGTCCAATGACAAGCGCAGAAGTGCTGACACACCCTTTCCCTGTTCTGAAACGTGTGCTGTTCTCATTTAGGCCTGACAATGACTGATCTCACACAGTGTGATAGACTACTGACCTGCGCGGGGTGTTCAGCTGTCGTTGGCTACAGTTAAGCCTGCAAACTTTAATAGGAGTATTAAACTTCTGTAAAACTCTTTTTTTTTTCTTTATGAAATAAAGAAACAGTTGTTTATTACAAGTATGGATTCAACTTCTGTCAAGTGAGAATCCATCCTTTTAGGGCAAGTGCTGTAAGAGATCACCGGGTGTACGGCGGAAAAACGTCAATTTTCACTCACTGTTTGTCTCTCATCTGTGTGAGATGCAGCTCAGAGAACTTAGCATAAGCAAGAACTGTTTGGACATATATAATATATATAATGTTGTCTATGCTGAATTCAGCCATTCAGTGGATAGACATAGAATATGCAGACCAGTTGCACAAGCTTCTGTTTGTCAGAAAGTTGGGTGCAGAGGAACCCATTTTTAATTTGGACCTCATATTAGTTGTTTAAGACCATATTTGGTCCTGAGTTTGACTCCTGAGACCTACACCATGCAGGGTTTGTTTAGTCGCTCGGTGGTGACGGGGCGGCTACGCTATTGTTCAAAGGAAAAGTTGTTTGCGTTGTCCTCATGTTAATGCCATTTCAACGGTGAGGCGGCATTGTCAGACTTTTCCATTTTGAAGCCCTTGTCAGAAAATACCATTGCAGGGCACCCAGAACACTATTGCCATGTGGATGAAAGGCATGTAGACAGTCAGTAAACAAGTAGTAAACAAGCACTTCATTTTGAATATTGTTGAACAGTTTGTGGGAACTGTTTCATAATGACTTATCATGAGAATAACATTTGTGTCAAAGGACACTTTTTGTATATTCTGTCAATTGAAGGAAGTTGGGCAAGTCAGAGTTGCCAAAAATGGCAATTTGGAATAAACAATTTATGATTGGTTCATTGGTACTTAATACCAAAAGAAAATTTTTATTCATATAATTATTTTTATTTTTAAGGCGTATGCGGGAAATGCATGTCTTAATTTTCAGTAGGTCATTAACATGTATTGTTTTTAATTTATCCTATGTATTGCATTTTAGAATGGTAAAAAAAAGACAAAATTAAACATTTTTATCAGAATTTTATCTGTGCTCTATTCACGATCATGAGTCATAAGTCAAAATAACTAACCATTCCTTGGTCGATTAAAGTTAGGAATTGCTCGAGCCGATGCTTTTGGATTGCATATTGGTCCAATATTGGTTAAAATTTCAGGATAGACATTGAAAAAAAACAACAAAAAACGATGTGATATCTAAGCCTAAATGTTCAGCTTAACTTTGCGCGACCTGTCCTAAAGACACCAACACTTATGCCTCTGTAACAGCAGCCTGCAGCATGCTTCCAAAGAAAAGAAGGTATCGGATTGATATCGGTTTCTGCAGAAACTCAATCCATTGGTCCATCCGTTGATATTGTACATAAAGAATTTGTATTGAGCTACTTCGGTGGAGTGATTGTCCTTAACAGTGTTTTCTAAAAAATGTAAAATTTGATCATAATCACAAATTAATATGCGCAATTAATGCATGTGATTTGGTGTTGCCGTCAACCTGGGCCATGTAAACAGCAACGAGTCAAAGTTTTAGTCCGTTTGGAGATGGTTAATGGGTTCGTCCCCCTGGGCAAATACACCAATAAACAGTCCTTCTAAAGGAAACCCCGACTTCCTGTTTGCTACCACTTCCTGCACAAAAGTGACCAGATGTCATCTTTTTGGGGCCGGTTACATGTGACTTGGTCCTTACTTTGCAGTGAACGTCACTGCCTTTTGGATTTCTGAACGAATCCAAATGGTTGGGAAAGGACTCAGTGTCACAGATACCAATGGGTTTGTGTCCACAGACCTGAAATATATTCTATTTCCGAACACGTTTAGAACGAGCTCATTGGTGTGGATGTTTCATAAAATACCCGCCGACCTTCTGTTGCCCTTTAAAGTGGCCCAGAGCGTCATTAGACCTATTTAACTTTACACTTGCCTGACAGAAATGGTCTCCACTTAGTCAGTCACTGTCACTGTGTAGACCTGAGAAATAGCAGTCCTCTGGTGAAATGGGACTACCGTGTGTCACAGAAGTAAAGGCGTGGCTTATATTACAGTTATACAAATGGTGTGTTTAAAAATACCTAAATGCTACTTAGGGATTAAATGTGTGTGTATATATATATATATATATATATATATATACATATATATATATGGGTATATATATATATATGTATATGTATATATATGTATATATGTATATATATATATATATATATATACATATATATGTATGTATATATGTGTATATATGTATATATGTGTATATATGTATATATATGTGTATATATATATGTATATATATATGTATGTATGTATATATATATGTATGTATATATGTATAAATTACAGCAGTCAAAATGACCACCATAACGACTTTAATCTGTGACTATTAATCAGAATAAATTTGGCTCGAATTGTAACGGCATGGTCAGAATGAAACCACTGCACATCCAACAATTCCACCAACCGCTGATCTTGATCAAAGTGGTATTTGCGCACACTGTGGGGAAAACAGGGTTTGTTTCATAAAGTACCACAATCTATAAAGATATCTATAAAGAAAATATTGACATAAAAAAAGTATTGTGCTTCCTTTAGTGTAGCGTACTGGTTAGCACACCTGCCTCCGAGGGAGAGGGCAGGGAGTCCTGGGTTCAATTCCCAGAGGAACTACATGCTCGATTGTTAATCCTCCTCTTGTAAGTCGCTGTAGATAAAAGTGTCTATTCGATGCATAAATGTTGTTTTGTATCACTAATAATGTCTTACTCAATGTACTTTTTAAACACACAAAAAACAAACAAACAACAAAACAACAAATGGATAAATGTACATACATAGCAGTAGGAGGAACTTGTCTTCCGTGGTGGATCTTCTGCGTTAGCACTGATGATGAAACTTCTCTTTCAGTAATGTTGTTGTAATAAATGTAATAAAAGTCGGTGTGACTCATTGTTTTTGCTATCACGTTGCAACATGCACATGACCTCTGCTTGCTTTTGTTTTTATTAACTTGGCTCATTTCACGAGTGCTGGCACTGTTCAGGTACCAACATGAGTAACGCTGTTACAAAGCGTAAGGATCTGGAGCCAAACGGTTTACGCATTGTTTATTTTTCCTTGTTCTCAGCAGGTTTTCAGTGCTGAGAGTTACAGTAAAACGTCTTGTAACTTGTGCACTTTTCTTTAGAACAAGACTGTAGATTTATAGCTGTATTGCTGGATCCAATCCCAGCTAATTTGTAGGAGTTGTCCTGTGGTAGTTTTTTTTTTGCATTGCTTTTTGTAATGTTATCCCAGATACCTGTCAAGATGTGTTTCGATTAGGGATGTCCCATATTAACTTTTTGCCACTATCCAATAAGCCGACAAAACTTTGTCTAAAACTTTCCGATTCTGATTCCGATATCAACCGATGCTGATATAGACCTGGTAAAATGTATTTATTTATCGGTACAAACCACTGTATGAGTATGAGATTAATTAAATGAGCTGCAATGCTTCCATCTAGTGACCATCGCTGTAATACAGCCGTTTATCCCCAAAACTATTTGTAGGGCACACATCATTTGGCGAAACCCAGGCATTGCGTTATGGGGTTTTCGTTATCGGAGGAAAAACGATTCTTACAGATATTACATAATATGCCAATATCGGCCCGATAATATCGGTTGGCTGATATTTTATTACTTTATAGTTTATAGTGTAGTTTATTTGATTAGACACCACTGTTAATAGTTAAGGTTTTCAATCGAGTCTTTTGGTTTAGAAACACTCACTTTAGAACCACGGTTGTCTGTCTCTGTTGACTGATAATACCATGATTGTAATATCACAATTTTGATCGCAGTGTTCGCAACCACACATTTCTCTCAAATTATGCAGTCCTTTTTAAAGGTCTTGTTAAAGCAAAGAACTCACTTTACCTTGCTCTAAGACAAATGCTAAACATCAGAGTACTGTCGGTAGAAAACTGACCTGAGAGGTATACTCTCAGTGTTGGCAGTTTTTTTTTTTTTTTCTTGTTCTAGTTGTCTTCAAATGGAGCATATCTGATTTTCACAGCTGTGGTGAGAGAAATTCAGCTCCAGAGTGCTTTGGGCCTGAGATCTCATTTAACCTGTAAATTGTTTCCATATGTGCATTTTTTTGTGAAATTTTTTAGAATGTTAGCAATACAAATTCTGACGAGTCGGTTTTGTACCTTAGCATGTAGATCCAAATTCAAACAGTATTTGTAGTGTGTGAAATCCTAATAAGATAGAAGTCCTTTGTCCTGGATTCAAAGCTAATTGACATATATGTCAACTGGCAAATCATTTATGGACACATATTTTTCTTAACTTGGGTTTTGAGTTCTTTGGAAATGGAGGAGGCAGCACGATGTGTACTTAACCGTGCGTGTGTGCAAGTATTACACCATGTGTGTACTTAATCGTGCGTGTGTGCAAGTATTACACCATGTTCCATGTTCTTTGGTCCACCTCCTCTAATCATGCTGTACCCCCTGCGTCCGGGCATTGAGCATTTGCCCTTACCAGGATCTCCGCTCTAGGGGACAATTGTGCTTGGGCGCGGTACAACTGCCCTAGCGTGAGTGAACCTTAAACTTTAATCACCACTACAGAGTAATTGTAGGTTGTTCTACTTAACGTTGCGGAAAAATGACTTTGACAGAGACAAATGGTATCTGAGGAAGTCTTAGCTGCGCATGACTAAATAAACAAAAGCAGTTCCTCAGAATTTTATAGGCAGCTGAGCTAATCATTACCAACACATGCAAGGAGTTGATGCATCAAAAGAATCTTGGCCATTCATTGCCCTGTAAAGTGGACCACTGCTGTAATGCATGAATGATAACGAGCGTTCAGTCACTAGGTGGCAGCAACTCATACAGTGGATTGTACGGATAAAAAAAATATACATGTTATCAGGTTCTTGATAATATTTGAATTCAAGGGGGTGTGGGTCGGGAGGAGCACGGGTGGCATGAAAACATTTCTGTCCCCAAGGGACAGTTTTTTCCCCACACAGTTTTTTTTTTCAGCCAGATATAGCTAAGTAAATTAAAACAGGTTCCGCCTGGAACAATTTCC
The DNA here is from genome assembly GCF_000523025.1 of Cynoglossus semilaevis. Classification (NCBI taxonomy): domain Eukaryota; kingdom Metazoa; phylum Chordata; class Actinopteri; order Pleuronectiformes; family Cynoglossidae; genus Cynoglossus; species Cynoglossus semilaevis. The sequence continues at coordinate 33,877,363 of NC_024307.1, forward strand.
GGTTCTTCTCATTCTTTATGTAACTTATCGTTGAACTTTCCCCTAAAATAACTTAAGGTATGATATTCATATATTGTGAAAAAAAAGTAAACACAGGCAAATAAAATCAGCTATGTAGTACACTTCCAGAATGTCTCAAAAACAAAAACAAAAAAACTGTAGTAATAATTATTCAAAGATTCAATTAGCAGATATCATGACTAAGTACCTATATGATGTATATGATGTTGAATACACATATGGCATACATGTTTGCAACTATATTTAATACATTGTAGTCAGTAACACTATGCAAGGACACTGAAACATACGCAGTAATTGCTGGTATTACTGCTGTGGTACTATAGAATATGTGTACATTGAGGCAGGTGCCGATGTGGTTTTATTACTTTTCCTTTTTTCCGCGTTGTATTATTTGGTCGTAAATCGTTCCTTGTTTGAACTTTTGTTGGTTGAGATTCATCAAGTTGCTGCGTGAAGCAGAGGTCACAGACTTGCTGCACATTTGTTACTGTCCTCAGCGTCTGCTACCTCCTCCTCCTGCGGCTCCTCTCTTACCTTAGCTGTCTTTGCTTGTGCTGTCTTTTTTTTTTTTACAACCACCAGGATGAATTGTTTTTGGGTTATGTTGTAATATTGTTTTTTTGTGTGATGAAGGTTATATCAAAATTTAAATAAAAATGTTATTTATTGCATGGCGCTTTGGTCCAGAGGCAATGTCTCTGTCATTGGTGTGGAACCCCAGGGTTTGAATCCCAGTTAGGGCGGTTGGTACCTTCCAGTGGACTCACCACCTGCAGGAAGGGTTAGGGGGGTTGGTACGGTGCAGTGTGATTTGGGTGGTGGTCATGGAGACTGCTGCCCCCGTGACCCAGTAACGGATCTATGCAAGGACACTGAAACATACGCAGTAATTGCTGGTATTACTGCTGTGGTACTATAGAATATGTGTACATTGAGGCAGGTGCCGATGTGGTTTTATTACTTTTCCTTTTTTCCGCGTTGTATTATTTGGTCGTAAATCGTTCCTTGTTTGAACTTTTGTTGGTTGAGATTCATCAAGTTGCTGCGTGAAGCAGAGGTCACAGACTTGCTGCACATTTGTTACTGTCCTCAGCGTCTGCTACCTCCTCCTCCTGCGGCTCCTCTCTTACCTTAGCTGTCTTTGCTTGTGCTGTCTTTTTTTTTTTTACAACCACCAGGATGAATTGTTTTTGGGTTATGTTGTAATATTGTTTTTTTGTGTGATGAAGGTTATATCAAAATTTAAATAAAAATGTTATTTATTGCATGGCGCTTTGGTCCAGAGGCAATGTCTCTGTCATTGGTGTGGAACCCCAGGGTTTGAATCCCAGTTAGGGCGGTTGGTACCTTCCAGTGGACTCACCACCTGCAGGAAGGGTTGGTACGGTGCAGTGTGATTTGGGTGGCGGCTGCTCACCCCGCAACCCGGTAACGGATAATTGGATGAAAATGGATGGATGGATGTTATTTATTGACAGACTCTCTCCAATAATCAGACCTATAACATTAGGACATTTTTTTTAGCGGGTACTCGGCCAATCTTATAATTCTTCACGTTTAGTTTTAAACGAGTAAAGTCAGGTTTTCTAAAGTTATCTCATTGGCTCTTGCTGTGTGTTGCAGATGATGTCTCTGCTGACAGCAGTGCAGAGTTCCCGGACAAAATGTCCATAATGGAGGTGCGCCTGCAGGCGCAGGAAGACGAAATCACGCTGCTGAAATCCTCATTAGCCGATGCCCTACGCAGACTCCAACTCCACGATCAGCTCCTGCCAGTACTGACGCAGCAACTCATTTTAGGTGAGAAATACTTCAGGAGAGAAATATGATTTTAGTCTAATTATCTTCATGAAACATTTTGCACGTAATATATTTCAATATGTACATGTATTTCAATATATACAGTATATGTGTATATATGTATATATATGTATGTGTATATATATAAATAAATATTTTTTATTTATATATTTGTATATATGTACATGTATTTCAATATATACAGTATATGTATATATGTATATATATAAATCAATATTTATTTATTTATTTATTTGTATATATGTATGTGTATATATGTATATATATGTATGTATGTATATATATGTGTGTATGTGTATATATATATATATATATATATATATATATACAAACTTTAGTTTCTGGACTCAAAAAGCTGTTTGATATTTTTTTTTATGAATAAGGCCAATCTTTCTTTTTATATCTTGATGTTATTTAAAGATCATTTAATAATTAATTGCAATAAACTGTACTCACCCATGTTCTTATTTATCCTAAGTCTCCCTGTAAAGCCTACCTGTTAGGCATTAGCCTGTCTGTTACTGGTTAAGTTGCAATATAATATCATTTTTGAAAAAATGAACCATTCTGTACTATGTAACAAATGTTTAATTGCCACTCAGTGAACCCAGCGTCCGCACGGGTGCTAAACCAAGTGTGCTGTTTTGATGGTTGCACCAGCAGCAAGAAACTGTCCTCCAGTTCAGCTGTCGATGGGATCCACCATTCTATTAACCCCAGGTATGATGAACGCACTAAGTGCCGTGAATTCATAGATCCAGTCATGGATGTAGTCATCATTCATTTTCCTTAAAGAAAAACCATACTTTACAGAGGCGTAGAGCTCTGGTGAAAATGTTTGGTTGATATGTCCGTCCCTATGTGACTGTTGTGTCTTGATCTCAATCTTTGAACTATGTCCAGCCAACTGTCAGAAAGTATTGTGACTACTCCCAATGGCCACATTGGAAGACTGACATCCACAGAGCACAGAGCCACACTCACATTGGAGAAGTCCACACAGACAGATCCTGCGTATCCAGGGCAGGAAGCTGGGCAGGTCAAGGTCCCTCTCCACAGATGTGCCCAGAGCCTGAATCTGGAGGATGCACTTCCCCCAGGGCAACCGCTGGAAACCAGCCGAGCTAAGCTCCACCGTGTCCCTGGTATGGAAGAGGAGGATGAGGAGCAGGAGGAAGATGAAGACTGCGGAGGAGAGCAGGAAAAGGAGCTAAGTTGGATGTCATCGGTGGAGGACACCATCCAGCCCACGACCATCAGATGCCTGCAGAGAGAGGAGTCCCAGGATGGGAGCTGCTCTCCAGAGGAGGTGGGGTCTGGTTACGCTTCTGCCAGAAGCTCAGACCAGAACCTAAGTTCCCGCTGTGGACCTTTGTCCCCCATCCAGGAAGGACAGAAGACGCCTTTGTGCGTGACCTCACTGTACTAATGACATTCTGCTAATAATCAATCCTCTCTCTTATGGCTGATTTAAAATACTTCTTCTAATGAATCAAATGCCTTTCCGACTCTCTGATTCTGGCTTGCGTCACAGCAAACCCCAGATGCGCTGCAGATCAACATTTGGCCCAGGGCAAAAACTTTGGTCGAAAAATGCTCTCAGTTTGTGTTATGGGGCTTTCATGTACGACAAAGTGTTTGAGAGAGTGCAAAGTAAAAGAATGATAGATTTGGATTTACACAGCACAACAGATAACAATGAAAGTTATCGTTATAAAAGAGTGGGTGTATGACATACTCTTAAAAAAAAAACCTCTAAAGTGAGGACAGGCTCTGTCATCATGTAAGCTCTAGCCTTCATACGCTTGTTTTTCCAGGAGCCAGAGAAAACGTAAAAGCGCATAGCACAACGTAATGTTCACACTCGATGACATTTCTAAGATTAGCGTAATGGCAAGCAGAGGTTGAAGGCCAGTGGAAAATGTGGTGTATGGAAAACGAGCCAACGAGTCATGCGTAAGAAACAGGGTAAGATCTGGGTGAAGACGTAATGACTAGACTGGATGTTTTTTTAAATTTTTTATTTTTTTATACAACCTCACTGCAGCCAGAGAATATAAGTGTTTGTCACTCAACACATCTGGCGCTTTTTGAACTTTCAGTCACATGGTTCAGTTTGTCTTTCTGTGCAAGGTTCCACCTTTCCCATGGAAACCAAAGACCAAATCCTATCCCCTGGTCAACTCTTCCAGGGTGTGTTGACGGAAAACCAAAACTCAATGTTG
>NC_024307.1:33883822-33893187 GCF_000523025.1 Cynoglossus semilaevis
GTGTGGGATTAACCACGTGCTGGGTCTGCTCCCTGATACTGAAGCCGTGTCTTTCTCCTTGGCGTTTCAGAGTTCGAAGAAACAGTGAGAAGTTTGGAAACTCAGAAAAAGAAAGGAAGCGTCTGAATAAGAAGGCAGCATCCTCAGCCAACCTCCTCACCCGCTCCCCCAGCCTGGAGAAGTGAGCCACGCTGTGAGCCATCACTCACAGCTGTCACCACACACACACACACACGCACACATACGCACACTCACTTTTTCCTACAGTCACAGCAGTCACTCATGACACTCCAAGACAGTTGTTGGAAGATTGTGACTGATGGTCCCTCTGAATTATAATCGAATTCCATTCCCATGAAAACACATAGACACAGCATTTGCATGTGAAGTGAGGATCTGCTGCAGATGAATTTGTGTGAAGTGCTCTCACATTCTTTCTGTCTCACGTTTTTGTCTCCACAGTCGAGCCAAAGATTTGATCGCCAATGCAGGTATGATTATTTGCACTCATCTGTCGGGCCTCGGGTTCGTCACTTTGTTTATTATTTTGGGGACTGAGCTCGACTCATATTTAAAACTTAATGATTTTTAGAAAAATATAAAATATATTGTCGCGTAGATTGCTGGTTCCCTGATCTTCCTGGGTCTGTCTCTGTGGAGTTTACATGTTTTCACTATATGTGTGTAGGTTTTCAGTCTGAAATCCTGTTTCCTCCTACGGAGCAAAACCAGGCAGATTAGGGATTAGAACCTATGGCAGGTAACCTGATGACTGCAGTCAGCGGTGACCAGTGTTGACTTCAGTGTTTCAAAGAAGACAATTTTTAATACTCTTTGTATAAAATTAGGTCAATTATTCACAAAATATAATTTTACTCACAAATAAATATTACATGTAGACAGCAGATAAGCATCACACGGTGAATAATATAGTTTATATATATTTATATATACATATATAATTATATTTATATATAAGCATGTATGAATATGTGCAGTATATGTATGTATATACAGTACGCTATTTATATACAATTATATTTATATATGGTTATATATGTGTATATATACAGTATATGTGTACATATATTTATACATATTGATTGTAATATGGTGCATTAAATAAATGCACCATATTTCCACCAATAAAAATAGCCTGTTAGTACTGAAATCATAATTTAATACAAAATAAATAAAAAATAAAAAATAAATAAATACAAAGAGAAAAGGTGCATTCTACAAGTTTTCCCTCCTCGTAGAACTTGGATGCAACATTTATTGCAAATAGCCAGAGAAACTTCTTCTTCTGACATGTTGAAACAGTCCCACACTACCGCCGCAATGTTGTGTGTTTACAAATGTATGACACACATTGTGCTGCATTGACGTGATGACAAAGGTTCCCCTTCCCGTTTTGCGAGTTGTTTTTCCCCACCTCTTTATGTTCACATTTCTTTTGTTTATATCTCACGTACTGGTTTCGGGTAAAATACAGTGGAAGAGATGTTATTATCAAGTCAGTAAGTACAAATATTTGGACCCAGTTGAGATATTGGTTTTTTCAGATTATCGCATACCGTTTCAACGCAGCACTCAATCCAGGTCTCCTTAGGTGCAGTGGGTAGTGAATGGGAGTGCCTGATTAACCATCACCTTAGTGAGCAGAAAACACATAACTTCCACCACTGCCCCGCTATATCGGTATCCGTTGTTATCGGAAATCGGAAATTCAGTGTTTGGACAATATCGGAATATTGGATATCGGCAGAAAGTTAATATTGGACATCCCTAATATATATATATGTATATATATATATATGTGTGTATATATATGTATATATATATGTGTATATATGTATATATATGTATATATGTATATATATGTTTATAAATATATGTATATACATACATATGTATATATATATTTATATATGTACGTATATATGTGTATATGTGTATATATGTATATATATATGCATACATGTATATATGTATATATATGGTGGTATATGTGAGGTATATGGTATATATGAATGTGTATATATATATATATATGGTTGTATATGGGTAACTTGGCAGCTGGTGGACTCGAACATATATACTGTATGTATATGTTTAAATATATACACATACATATGTATTTATATATACTGTATATCCACATATATATATATACACACATGTATATTTATATATGTATTAAATATTTGTGTGTATGTGGTGAAGACGAGCGTTCAACACTATTATCATAATTATAAAGGGACTGTAGTAGAAAGAAAAAGTTTAAAACAGAGTTTTGTAAGGGCATGTCCATTTCTGGACATTAAGACCAGAAAAGGTTCAGACAATTGAGCGTCACGATAAACGTCGTTCCAGTTGGACACAGGACGCACATCTGTTGTCCGCATCACAGATGTAAGAAAAGAAAACTATATTTCATTGCGTAGCGAGTAGAGATGCACACGTGCGTGTCTGCATCTCCACATTTTTTTTATTAAAGTCTTCTTAATTTAAATCTTTCTTCTCATCATCATCTAGTTTTTTGTCATTTGCTCTAGTAATACTAAAACAAAAACACTAACATAAATTTAGCCATCTTTGGATTCAACAGGACTCCTGTGGAGTTCAGCTGCATTGGCTGAGCCTTGTCGCATGTCTGAATATTTCTCGCTGGAATTTCTCCTGTTTTACTGCGTGCTGACATGACTGCTGCCAAGTCTGGCCTTAAACTATGCTTCAGTACCCGTGCCCAGGCAGCCTCTCTCTTTTTCGCACATGTAGTCATTTGTGCAAAAAATGGGTGTATTTCCCATGCAGCCACATTTGCGGTGTAGTGTAGTGTTGTATAAATGGCCAAAAGTACTGGCTTTCAGGTTGGTTAGAGTAAACCCAGTATTTAAACTTGTGTGTTCAAGAAAAAAAAACAACAATTCCGACAGCTAAAGATAGTGGAAAATTGCTAAAAAAAAAAATGTTTCATGTAATTGGGGTTTCGGTATAAAAACATACTGTACTGTATCCTGTCACATGTCACTACTCTTGTGGATGGCGTGTTTAATACTGACAGTGAAGGTGGTTCCGTTTTTTTTTTTAGATGTGAAATGCCACAAAACACTAACTACATTATTCAAAGGCCAAAGCATTTGACTGGAAGAAACATGAGAATTTCTGCTCTGTCCAGATTTAAACTTTCCCCTGCTGCGGACCGCTGCACTGATTATTGCTTTATGTGCTGCACGGTTTTTCTCCTGCTTCAATGAAATCACTCACTGCTAACCTCCAAAACATTCCAATCAGTAATTATGCCTCAAAATGTTTTCATTCATTTCTTTTACAGTGCCTTATTTCACGGACTAAGCTGCAGCTAGTATTTACATTTCACAAAGTCCGAGTGTGAAAATATCCAAATGTGTCTCATACTTTGGCTTTGTTATTGTAGGCAGCAGGAAGTATGAATCTGCTGTTTGTAGGAAAATCAAGCCATATATTTCTTAATAAAGGAGCAATTGCTTTTTGAAAGTGAGTTCCTCAGTTAATACAGTGTTCCCTTTCTATATCTCAGTTCTCCTTTTTCTCCCTCAGTACATCGCGGGTTTCCTTTTTTAATCCGTTCCGCAGGTTTCGCTATATCGCAATATTTTATGGAATTTTTTTTTTTTTTAATTTCCAATATTTTCATTCTTTTCTAACCTAAACAAAGTCAAGCAGTAAAATGTTAATAAATAAGTAATAAAAAATATAGCAAAACATGAACTAAAAGACATCGCCGGTAGCTGTGTTTACCTAGAGGAGATCGAACACAGCATTGTGTTCCTCACTCTGATTGGCTCATCCATCGTAGCATCTCTAAGCAGCTCCCCTTGTCTGTCCGCCACTTGTTCACTTTACTCTGCGCTGCTATACGTATAGGACGTTGCCGTAAAGGTTGTGCTCTTGTGTTTGGTGAAAGTTGACCCTAATCTAAGAAGAAAAAAAAAAAGAAGAAAGTGAACTACTTGTCATTGTGACACAGCACACAACCAAATGTGACCTCTGCTTTTAACCCATCACTAAAGTGAACAGTGGACAGCTTTAAGCTGCCCGGGGAGCAGTGAGCAGCCATATTCAGAGCACCTCAGTGGTAACTTGGCAGCTGGTGGACTTGAACCTGAAACCTTCTGGACCCAAGTCTGCTTCCTTAACCACTAATCCACCACTGCCTCCTATGCCCATGCCCAAAGATGCCTCCTAAACACTCTGAACATCTTCTCAGGCTTCTGTTGCTAAGCCCAAACAAAGACCATTCTAGAAAATATTGACACAATAGAACAAGAGTTCCAATTACTTGCTACACTGTAGAGCAGGCATGGGTAAACTAAGGCCTTACAATAAAACAAGAGTTCCAATCATTTGCTACACTGTAGAGCAGACATGGGCAAACTAAGGCCCGGGGACCCGTATGCGGCCCGTTCAGCTTTTTAATCTGGCCCGCCAAATGTTTCCAAATTATATAATTTATTTATATTATCGTTATACTTCTGCCTTGTCCCTGCAATACCCATGTTTCACCAATAGATGGCATCGGAAAATGCTAAAAACGTTTTAGCAATTTAGCATTTATGCATGACTTCTACATTCTATTTATCTTAGTTAACACTAACGCTCCAATGCTAAAAAAGTGTTAGCAATTTAGCCTTTAGCCTCTTCAATTTTAGGACAATTGTGTCCCACGAGTCAAAAAGTTTGTCCACGCCTGGTGTAGAGCAAGTAGCTTGGTTTTGGTTTTGACCTTAAACATTTGAACTTGTCCTTTGACATACTCCCTACTTATTTTAATTCTTGTTTTTTTTTTTTTAATCCATGAAGGTTTTTATGCACCATTGCCCTACTGTTTGAAATACTTGGAGTCGAACATAAGGAAGTAGGAACCGGCTCATGAAAAAAAAAAACGATGATGTAAGACCAAATCACAGCTGCTGGTCCTGGTCTGTGTCTTAAAAAAACCAGTCAATGAGATCACTGTTTGACAAGTTTAGAACATTTAAAAATACATATAAACCATGTGGTAAAGGAAATAAAAATATGTAGGAAACGATCACGAGGTTCATTCTTACTTTCATATGTTTGAAAAAAAAACAGAGCTGGATTTAACAAGAATCTACATTTCACACTTAAAGCAGACTATAAAAACTATTAGGTTTGGCTTTAAAGTTTAATGACCCCAGTCTGAACCAGCCGTAGTCACAAGTCAAATGTTTCAGCTCCCACATCTAAGTAATTGAGGAGTCGATTTATTCTCCATCAATATTTACGGTCATGCCGTCAACAGAACTTTAACTAATAGGTGTTGACAGGAAAGTGTGGGAGCCAGAAATCCTCCCTTAATCCCCGCTGTCAGAAAATAGAGTCACATCATCACGTGATCTCCACTCAAGCACCAGAAAAGTCCAGCAACAGGACATGTCCACCTTGTTTTTAAACGTATAAACCCATTTCATTTTTTTTTTTTTTTTAATTTATATAGTTTGAATTTTCCTTCAGTAGTGTGTGAGTTCTTTAGACGCCCCAACACTCCCAGCCTGTTGAGGCTGTGGGCGCTGCTTGGAATCTCATCCAAGCAATGTGGTTAGCCAAGCTGCCACACCGCCCCTACTCTCACGATGAGATGATGGATGGTCAGCACTGCTGAGGAGGAAGCCACACAATTTTTTTTTTTTAATGTCTTCTGTGCTGTTTTAAGTACTAAAGACTGCGCAGACAAGCTTGACAGTACCTGTCACTGTCTGTGTCAGAGGTCTCAAAGTAAAATGAGCCGGGGGGCCATGGCTTTCACATGTCATTTACTTGGCCACATCCATGTAATACAGAGTGCAAATATTTTTTTAACGTTCGGATTTGACTAACTAAAACTAGTTCATGAACTAACAAATAAAACTATTTATTTAGAATTGAGTGGCGCTTTGTCCCAGAGGCAATGTCTCTGTCATTGGTGTAGAACCCCAGGGTTCACTTCCTGGGCGAGTTCGAATCCCGGTTAGGGCGGTTGGTACCTTCCAGTGGACTCACCACCTGCAGGAAGGTTCAGGGGGGTTGGTACGGTGACCCGGTAACGGATAAGCAGATGAAAATGGATGGATATTTAGAATTGTCTTTTTGGCCGAACACACAACTCCTAGCACTCTTGCTTCTGAAAATTCAAACATATGTAAAAAAAAAGAAATGCAAATCTTGCGTAACCTTCTTTAACTTTGAAATAACCTTATAAATGAAATACCCGAAACATGATGCAGCGATAGTCGCCTGGAACTCTCTCTGCTTGTTGTCCTCTTTTGTTATTAAATATAAAAAATTGACATTTGACATCAAACTATTGAAATCCTGCTGTGTTAGAATTACTTTAACCTAAATTATATACTTGAACCTTTAAATATAAATGTGAGACTGTGTGAAACCAGTTTTTTTTTGGTAGATCCAACGTTTTCAAACAGTGGCTCAGACACAACTTTAACGTGTTCCAGCTCATTTAAGCCATGTGGAAACCTGGACCTGGCCAATTGAAATTGGCACGTAATCAGAAATTCCGGCAGTCGAACCGTCCATGAATGGAACACTGTGCTGTAGCCTTGCAACATGCAACCCACAAATGCATCGCTTGTGCGTATGGAAATGTTCGTTTGGTTTAATGTCCAGCAGCGTTTCCGTTCAGAAACAGACATGTTCATTTTAAAAATCGCCAGATTAAATTTGCAGTAACTGACAAATATTTGTTTATTTTTCCACTTAACCGCCAACGTCAAACAGACAGAGATCACCGTCACTGCTCCTCCAGAATGGCACAAGTTATTGTTCATTGTGTAATTATTTAAAAAAAACGCGGACCATACAAAATGATTTTGCGGGCCACGTTTGGCCCCCGGGCCTCGAATTTATCACATGAGCGAGAACATTTGTTTGTAAAATGAGAGCTTGCCAGTTGGAGCCCACCTGTAGTGCCTCAAATTTCCATCCATCCATCCATCCATTTTCATCCACTTATCCGTTACCGGGTTGCGGGGGCAGCAGCCTCCACCCAAATCACACTGCACCGTACCAACCCCCCCTGAACCTTCCTGCAGGTGGTGAGTCCACTGGAAGGTACCAACCACCCTAACTGGGATTCGAACTTGCCCTGGAGGTGAACCCTGGGGTTCCACACCAATGACAGAGACGTTGCCTCTGGGCCAAAGCGCCACGCCTCAAATTTCCTTGTATGTAAATTGTATTCCACAATGTAGCGGTTATCACCCCTGCCTTACATGCAGAAGGTCCTAGGTTTGAACCCACTACCCGCGTACTTGCACCTCCTGTTGAAGCAGATCTGCTGTTAACACAACAGTTTCCCTTGTGTGGGATCAAACACGTTTTGTGTGTGTGTGTAATAGCATATTTTGCCCCATTGCCCCTGGTTTGTTATTCTTGTCCTCCGTTGTGGTTATTTCGGTCACTCTTGTCTTGTCTTTATTGGCAGATTAAATATGACAGATTTGAATTGTTCTGTTCCTGCCCTTTTCCTTTATGGCTTACGTCTGTCTCTCAAGTTTATTGGTTTTTTTTAACGGCTTTTTAATCTTATATGTGTAGATATGCACTTTGGTCGGATGGTTTTTCCACTTCAGCTGTACAGCATATATTGGATTATGAAATTTATGGAAAGAAGTAGTCACAAAGGATATAACTGACACATGTTATTATAACAATCAACTGAGAACATTTTGACTTAAATACATTTCTTTGTTTCTTTGACTTTTTGAACAGGATCTCCTGGGTCTCGAAGAGGAACCTACAGCCAAGGTATAGCTGCTGTCCAATAATTGTGTAAAAAAAAATACCAAACGTCATTGCACTGGAGGGGCCACATCAGAGTTTGATGTTCATTAAAAAAAAAAAAAAAAAAGTACATATATTTTTTTCCTTCTTAAATTACAAAGATCTAGTTGTGTCTGTTGTAAATTACAAAAAAAAAAAAAAAAATTTTTTTTTTTTCCCTGTGGACTGGTAGTTGATCCCTCATCCAGAGATTGCGAACCCTAGATTTACTCACTCAGCTGTTTTTTAGGTTTAGTAATAATAGTATTTTGTTGAGACAATCCTGTCAGTTAAGACCGGTTTATAGAGGTAAAGATCATAGAGTTAGTAAATTGACCAATCGGGGCTCAGTCTTAACTGCCAATCATGATTATTGTGTTTTTATATCCACTTCACAAATGAAAGGAATATTTTTTTTAAATCAAAACTAAATTAAATTTGGCTCATCATCACTTTCTCTGATAAACAGGAAATGGTTGATGACACAGTAGCCAGTCGTCCAATGCTTCTACCCTTCAATTCAAGTAACAATCCACAATAATTATGTCATAGGTAATTATTTTAATAGAGAGTTGACTGACAATTGACTGACAGCCTATCAACTCCTTGATTCAAACTTTTTTTTTTAAATTACCGCCCTACTACAAACTCATTCGTAAGGAGGTGATATCCTGGAGAAAATGGTCCGTGTGTGTTCATTCCTGCATTTTTAACCTCCGTCTCTGTTTGTCTTCCAGAACAGTCCATCAAAATGTTTATCCGAGGTCGTCCGATAACCATGTACATCCCTTCAAACATCCAAAACTATGAAGATTTAAAGATGGAAACGCCCTCGGAGAAACTGGAACTGGACTGGGTGTATCCTTCTAGAAAGTTCAGCTTCTCTTGTGCATTTGTGAGGCCCGTGTTATATTCACCTACCTCACTGCGTAGTCATCTTCAGAGTTTAGCCTCCACTGTGTGTCCTCATCTGTGCGAGATGAGGCAACCCTTAGATTATAGACACACTGAGGCTGTTTATAAAGCCTGATGGCGTGTGGCATTGATACGTTAGCTACAGTGCTAAGTAACATTAGCCACTATGGTCCAGGCTTAAAGTGTCAATAGGTTTCAATGGATCCACCGAGACCAGGCGTGGGCAAACTTTTGGAGTCACGGGCCACAATTGGTCCTAAAATTGAACAGAGGGGTCGGGTCAGGAGTAGATAGATGTAGTATTCGTGTGAACTACGATAAATGATTTGGAAAGGTCATGCATAAAGACTAAAATGCTAAAATGCTAAAATGCTAAAATGCTTTTATGAATATCATATCTATTGGTGAAACGCGGGTATTGCAGGGAAAGGCAGAAGTATAATGATAATATAAATAAATTATATAATTTGGAAACTTGTGGCACTTTGGCTCAGAGGCAATGTCTCTGTCATTGTTGTGGAACCGCAGGGTTCACCTCCTGGGCAAGTTTGAATCCTGGTTAGGACGGTTGGTACCTTACAGTGGACTCACCACCTGCAGGAAGGTTCAGGGGGGTTGGTACGGTG
>NC_024307.1:33893461-33934212 GCF_000523025.1 Cynoglossus semilaevis
TATATATATATATATATATATATATATATACATATATACAGTATATATACTGTGTGGCCTTGTGAAAGATGAATGTCACCTTGACTTTTTATGTCAGTTATGGATACAGAGGACGGGACTGTCGGGACAACCTTGTCTTCCTCCCTACGGGGGAGGCCATGTACTTCATCGCCTGTGTCATCGTGCTTTACCACATCAACAACAGATCACAGCGGCATTACAACAAGCACACAGACTGTGTCCGCTGGTCAGTCCACGGTCATGTTATATAGAACGGAAAGTGCCTGAACATTTTAACGAAGTCAAAGTTTGCAGTATCTCTGTTGATGCCTTAGACCTTTTTTTGAGCCACGACACTTACTTTATATTAGAAAAATCCCAGTATTCACCACCACACAAACACTCACTTTCAGTCACTTACTGTTTACTAACTCACTGTAAGTAAATAAAAGTGAAGCCTGTTTAGTTGAATAAGACGCTTATAGTTTCGCCAAAATTGAGCCGAGTGCAAAGAAGAGAATTAATCATTCAGCCTGTCACTGTCGCACAGACCAACAAAGACAAATTAATTGCAGTAAATAAATAACAATAAATAAATACCTTAATAAATAAAAAAAACACATCTTATCCCCTTTAAAATGAAAAAAAAAATTGTATAATAATACGTTTGTACTATGAAGTATCGTTATGTTTGCAGTAATCATAATCTGTTTCCGCAGTCTTGCGCTTCATCCTGACAAAGTACGAGTGGCTTCTGGACAGACAGCAGGGGTCGACAAAGACGGCAAGGTGACTAGTGATCTGACATCAATGATGACCTAACAAATGCTGCCTAGAAAATGTTATTATAATCATTATATTATAATCATTATATCAGGATATTTGATATTGGCTTCATGGTAGTTCCCTTAGCTCAAGGGTGTCATTTGGGTTCAGGGGACCTTTAATAACAATAAGTACATATTTATTCCCCTCTTGTTTTCCTGCAAATAAATACAAGATTATTAGAAAATGTTCATATTTCATGAAATGTAATTTGACAAAACATCATGAACATAAACAGTTTGTGTATTTTTTTTTCACTTTCGAAATCCATCAAGTGCGCTGGATCGAACCCACTGGCGGGTTGGTATTGGCTCGCGGGCTGTATGTTTGGTACCGGTGCTTTAGGTCTTTTGCTAACAATGCTAGCCCAAGCAGCTACATTAATGTGAGCTAAACATGTTGCCTACGTTACAATAACGTTACAATAAAGTGGCTAATTTTACATAAATATGTTGCAGTCCCTGGAAAAAGGGTTATTGTTAAGTTATTTATGGGATCTTTTTTTTACTTTGATATATGGACAGACCATAACATTTAATTTCAAAATATTTACGTTACACAACACAAAACAAAAGAACTTTAGCTTTATTTTAAAAAGTTGATATATATTTTATTTATTTAATTTGTTTAATTTATAGCTTTTTCAAAAATAGGAGGTAGATTGATTATAAGGACAATCATTGTATATCATTTTTTTATGTAACCAACGTTACAACATTTTCATTGACAAGACTATATTTGTGTCTGTGTGTGTGTGTGTGTGTGTGTGTGTATGCCGTAGCCGCTTAAAAACTGTGTTCATATCTGGGACTCCACCACCCTGGTCACTCTACAACAGATTGGCCTGGGAACCTTCCAGAGAGGAGTGGGATCGGTTGCATTTTCTTTCTTTGTGAGTTCATCTGAATAATAATAATAATAATAATTAAAAAACGTAAATGTATCTCCATTGTAAATTTGTCTTTGTACCAATGAAATTGTAAAAAAGAGCGTAGCTTTTTTTAACATGATACACATTAAGAAGTAAAAAAATTGACATTAGCATATGTAGCAGACTGGCTAGGCTAGATTCCTTTAAAGTGCTTTTGAGTTTGTTTGTTTGTTTTTCTTTTCGTTATTTTTACACTGACAGCCACTAGAGGGCGCTCTAGACTTGTGTACCATTATCTGCAACTCCTGTAATTCGCACTTTTTTTCTTCATCCTTTGGCTGGTGCGACTTATACTCCGGAGCGACTTACAATCCGGAAAATACGGTAGTTGTTAAAATACGGACATCAATTGGTCTTATGTGATTTCCAGGACTCTGGGACGTTCCTGTGTGTGATCGATGATTCCAACGAGCACATGATGTCAGTCTGGGACTGCAATAAAGGCACCAAGCATGCAGAGGTTAAGGTAATGAAATCTCTATGTCTGCATTTTAGGTGAACATTCTGAATGGGTACAACCTTGAGTGTTTTTGTTAAAATGGCTGACTGTGAATATCTAGTAATATATATATAGTAATATATCAACTATCCATCTATCCATCTATCCATCCATCTATCCATCCATCCACCCATCTATCCATCCATCCATCCATCCCCCCCCCCATCCACACACCCATCCATCCATCCATCCATCCATCCCTCTATCTATCTATCCATCCATCCATCCATCTATCCACCCATCCATCCATCCATCCATCTATCCACCCATCCATCCATCCATCCATCTATCTATCCATCCATCCATCCATCTATCCATCTATTCATCTATCCATCCATCCATCCATCCCCCCCCCCATCCACACACCCATCCATCCATCCATCCATCCATATATCCATCCACCTATCCATCCATCCATCTATCCATCCATCCACCCATCTATCCATCCATCCATCCATCCACCCACCCATCCATCCACCCATCCATCCATCCATCCATCTATCTATCCATCCATCCATCCATCTATCATCCATCTATCCATCCATCCATCCATCTATCCACCCATCCATCCATCCATCCATCCATATATCCATCCATCTATCCATCCATCCACCCATCTATCCATCCATCCATCCATCCAACCATCTATCCATCCATCTATCCATCCATCCATCCATATATCCATCCACCTATCCATCCATCCATCTATCCATCCACCTATCCATCCATCCATCTATCCATCCACCCATCCATCCATCCATCCATCTATCTATCCATCCATCCATCCATCTATCATCCATCTATCCATCCATCCATCCATCCATCCATCCGTCCATCCATCCTAATGGCATTCAGTCCATGAAAAGGTTGTTCTTGGCATTGGGTGGTTTTATTTTTTTCGACAATAAAACAACAAAATAATTCTTGATAATAAAACCAAAAGCGCCTTTTCCCCTTTTTTTGTGTTAGGAAAAGTAGAATTCAACAACAGGTTGTCCCCCGTTTCCATTCCTCAGGTCTGAATGTTGTACACTGCACAAAGTTTGGTTGCGTGATTTAGATTGCTCAATCTGTAAAGTAAAAGTGAAGTAAAGGCTCATCCTAAACCTGATCTGGTGTGTGTGGTGTGACATGATGAGACACAGATTGTTGTCTCTAACTTTAACTCGCCAAGGGATCAAAACTTCCGGAGTTTGTGAACGAGTGCTTAACACTGGTTTCGAGCTCCTCACAAAGAAGGTCTGTTTGGACAGATTACGGGGTGGGCAGTGTGTTTCTTCTCTGCTTTTGTGGGCCCAAAGCACCACAACTTCCCTGAGACTAAATCCAACACGGTTGCCATGGCAACGGTGTCAATATTTTGTATATACAGGGAATTTGTCCAACTGTGTGTAGAGAGGTATACACACACACACGTGTGTGTGTATGTGTGTGTGTGTTTAATATAGTAACAGGAAAACATAGGGCCTGCGAGGGCTTGCAAATCAGGACGTTAATGGACTTGAAATGTACAGTATATGTTACAGCATGCAGGTGTCTGTCTTTGTCCCTAACATGTGTCATGCATCTGTACAGGCAAGATGGTCCCTGGTGGGGAGTAACTGTGCCAGTTGTTAACATATGGCACACATTTTGCGTGTGCGCTGCCGTGCACTGTATAAACACATGAGCATCGGGCAGGAATATGATAATTACGCTCCCACCCTCGGCGGTCTCCACATGTCTCAGTGCTCAGTGAGGTCATGAATGGAGCTTCTTGTGTTTAAAAAAAAAAAAAAGGGAAAAAAAAGAATGATGCCTTGTACAAACTATACTTTATTAATCACAAAATGACATAAAATCCTTCATAGTTGTCTCCAGATTTCTGTTTTTTTTTTTCGATTGTTGCATATGGAACTAAAGCAGTACTCAAATAGTGGGGCGGGCCGCGGTGAGATGCCAATGGAATATGGCACGCTGGACATAAGTGTACCACTGCTGTAATGCTTGAATGATGGACAGGCCTCCAGTCCACTAGGTGGCAGCAACTCATACAGTGGTTTGTACAGATAAAAAATATATACGTTATCAGGTTCTCAATAGTTTTTCCATTTGCAATGGTGGTGGGTTGGAGGGAGAAGAGGTATGGGGAGGCGTGAAACATTTCTGTCCCCAGCAGGGGGCATGACCACTGAACTAAAGCAACTTTACTATGCTATGCTGCTAATGGTTTTGTTGCTGATTTGTTTTTTACTTTTAACTACAATCGTTCTTACTTCCTATGAATGAACATTAAAAATAGACAAATAGAGTGGTACCAAGGAGCCGCCCCATTATAGGTCTCCATTTTGTCAACATCAGAACAGGAATCCGATGGTTGTGGTTCCCAGCCTATTCTGGCTTGCGACCCCCATTTTGACGTTTTTTTTTTGTTTTGTTTTTTTCAATCATGTGATTGTAGCTGTCAAAGATGATATTTTTATATGATGCATTTTGTTTGAACTTGATTCATATTCATGAAAGTGGATGAATAGAATTGTTTGAGATTGTGTGTGGTGTTTTTATTAATAATAATAGAAATAATAGAAAGAATAATAATTAGTAGAAAAAAAAACATTTTAGTTCAGTTTTTTTTTCAGGCTACCCAATTTGAATTCCAGGTTGAAAAACAAGATTGAAAAACATGTTAGGAAAACACTTGGGAAATCATCACCTCGGATCCTTGAAAACCTGGAAAACTTGACAAATTGTCCAGTCATGGTCACCATATGGAAAAAAAACCAACCCTCAAAAGTCTTCAAAAATGCTTAAATTATCGTGGAAAAAAATGTTTCCTTTTTTCTGTCTTAATCAGACGATATGGAAGAACATCGTATTTCTGCTTCCAACTGGTCTAACGCCCCACATGACGTTGCCAGCCAAACAAATTAACATGTCACCTCAGAGCAGCTCTTTAGTTTCCATTCGAATTTAGAGCTTGATTTAGCCTCTTCTCAGACCCGATTGCTGGAATTGGTCCTTGATGTAGTGTCGCTCTGTCTCGCATTTACAGGGTCCTCTTTGTCCTCGTTGAGAACTAAACATAGAAGGAATCTAGATGAAAACACAACATGTACGACTGTAGAACATAATACTTTTCAACGCATTAGACAGACAGGGCCTAAGCACCAGTGGACAATGTAAGTGTCCTGGAAAAGGCCTGGAAAATACTGTTAAAGAGTGGAAACCCTGATCACTGACGTTTGGGAGAGTCGTGGGAGGATGCAGGAGTTAAATGATGACCGGGGAGGGAAGAGAAGAAGAAAGGACACACGGGAAGATAAAACTCTGCTGTTTTTTACTTTTCACCCTTTACAACATTGAGTTTGAAGCATTTTTTCCCCCCAATGCCTTCTTATATGGGTTGCCAGTTTGTGCTGTTTCTTCTGTGTTAAAGGTCTCTTTGTGTGTCTGTGTTTAGAGCACCAACGAGACTGTGTTCGCTGTGGGCTTTGATCCAGAAAACAGCACCAAAATCATCACCTGTGGTAAATCCCACGTCTACTTCTGGACGCTGAGCTCAGGACAGTTCACCAAGAAACAAGGCATATTTGGAGTAAGAACATCCCCGGCTTATTCTGTTTGTAATTTATTTCGCTAATTTCATTTAGAATGTAATTCTTGGGACTAGAGTTTATTTTTCGTTTTTCTCCGTTTGCTGGTTTCAAGAAAAATGTCTTTTTGATTAGCTTGTTTATGCCTAGTGGGGGAGGGGGGGGACATAAGTGTACCACTGCTGTGATGCTTGAATGATAACAAGCCTCCAGTCCACTAGGTGGCAGCAACTCAAACACTGATTTGTACAGATAAAAACATACATGTTATTTTTGTACAGATAAAAATCATACATGTTATCAGGTTCTCAATAGTATTTCAATTTGAGGGGGTGTGGGTCGGGAGGGGGCGTGAAAACGTTTCTGTCCCCAAGGGGGCGCATGACAGAAAATAATTGAGAACCACTGGTCTAGGCTACGCAAGCATTGGTGGTTCAGTGGTAGAATACATGCCAGCTTTGGTGGTTCAGTGGTAGATTTCTCGCTTGCCATGTGGGAGGCCTGGGTTCGATTCCCAGCCAATGCATTTCTAGTTTCCGTTAGTTAGTGAAGAACTCTTAAGGGGTTAATAACGTTCTATCTATTTAACTTCAGAGAGTAGGGAAACCTCTAGCATCCTTTGAGCAGTACCAATTTTTCCCTATTCAAATATATTTCCCAGGGCTGCATAAAATGGCAATATTCAAATTTTTTTTTTTGGGTCAACAGTAAAAAACATTTCTTTTACTAACAACTGTTTCATTTCACCTTTAGAAATACAAGAAACCCAAGTTCATCCAGTGCTTTATGTTCAGTTTAACTGGAGAAGTTCTGACTGGAGACTCTGAGGGAAACATCATCAGATGGGGAAAGTCTCCCGCTGATGTCAAGACTCTGGGCAAAGGAGCCAAAGGTCAGTGCTGGGAAGGCTTAGCATTACATTTTTACTCCACCGTACAGATAGTTTAGTGGATAAATATGACTAGAACCAAACCACTGAGTATAAAAAATTCAAATACAGTTCTGAGGATCTTAATATATGGCACCATGTGATCGATACAGGAAATTAAGTAAAAATCTTAGACATGCACCTTCAGCTTTTTGTCGTCAAAAAAGTGTCGTCATCGACAAAATGTTGAAACTTGACTTGCCTGCCTGCGGTCTAGATCTCTCTTCTGTTACGAGTGCGTGTACACCAATAACATATGCAACAAAAAATTCCAATTTATTTAAATTTCAATACAATTTAAAGCAGTGTTTTCCAACCTTAGGGTTGCGACCCCATGTGTGGTCACCTAGAATTCAAATGTGGTCGCCCTAAAATATTCTAGTACTTGATACAAAATGTACTGATAAAATATGTTTAAATAAAATCCACTGTATAAAATTATCTAAGATGTTAGGAACCAGTGATAATTTTGGTCCTCTCACAATTTTCAAGTTTATCTTCTTCTTCTTTTTCTTTCGGCTTTGTCCCTTTTTTTTTCAGGGGTTGCCACATCAAATCATTGATTTCCATCTCTCCCTGTTCTCTGTATCTTCTACTCTGACTCCAACTATCTGCATGTCCTCCCTCACTGCATCCATATATCTCCTCTTTGGTCTTCCTCTATTGATTTCCATCTCTCCCTGTTCTCTGTATCTTCTACTCTGACTCCAACTACCTGCATGTCCTCCCTCACTGCATCCATATATCTCCTCTTTGGCCTTCCTCTCTTTCTCCTACCTGGTAGCTCCATCTCTAACATTCTTCTACCAATGTATCCACTGTCCCTCCTCTGCACATGTCCAAACCATCTCAATCTGGCTTCTCTAGCTTTTTCTCCAAACCTTCCTGTCTGTGTTGTCCCTCTAATGACCTCATTCCTGACCCTGTCCATTCTTGTCACTCCTAAAGAGAATCTTAGCATCTTTAACTCTGCCACCTCCAGCTCCACCTCCTGTCTTCTGCCTATTGCTAGTGTCTCTAATCCATACATCATGGCTGGTCTCACCACCGTCCTGTAAAGCTTTCCCTTCACCTTAGCTGACACTCTTCTGTCACAGATCACTCCTGACACTTTTCTCCAGCTGTTCCATCCTGCCTGTACTCTATTCTTCACCTCTCGTCCACAGTCTCCTCTGCTCTGTACAGTTGATCCTAAGTACCTAAACTCCTGCACCTTCACCACCTCTGCTCCTTGTGACCTCACTATTTCACTGTTCTCCCTTTCGTTTACACACATGTACTCTGCTTGTACAATTTTCAAGTATATCACAAGGGTCAATTTTTTAAACTGCTCAGTGTTTAAGTGTATTGAGGAGTCAAATGGACTATGAGGGACTGTAGGCTCATTATTATCATTGGGGACACTGGCTTTACCAAAGTTTTGAAAGAAACTCTCGGCCCAGTCTACAAACCACTGTTACAGTATACAGCGATGCCTAAAGTCCACCAACTCTATAGAGCTAAGTTTCGAGTTGTACTTTTGTATCCTTTTTTTTTTTGACATTTTCCCATATTAATAATTGGATTCATCACAAACAAAACACATACATATACCTGCTGTTTTTATTTGTCTTTCTTCCACTGATAAAAAATAGTCGCATGTTTCCTCCTTTTACAGAGACTTTCCAGATAATGCGTCAAACCAAAGCTCACGAAGGCAGTGTTTTCACCCTGTGCAAGCTCCAGGGTGGGGCGCTGCTGAGCGGAGGAGGCAAGGATCGCAAGATCATCCGCTGGAGTGCTGACCTGGCACCAGAGAGAGAGTGTGAGGTGAACCACAGCTGTGTGTGTGTGTGTGTGTGTGTGTGTGTGTGTGAGAGAGATGGCTCTGCTTTGTGAGGTAATAATAGGAAAGACCTACTAATATAGATTATCTGTGCAGATCCCGGAAAAGTTCGGAGCCGTTCGCACCCTCGCCGATGTGGACGGGGAAGAGCTGTTGGTCGGTACCACGCGTAACGCCATCCTCAGAGGAACTTTCGCCGACGGATTCATGGCTATAGTGGAGGTGCGTATAAGTACCTGAGCAGTTAGCGCTACAGTTGACGTTGAGATGGTCTTAGTTACATCATAAAGCAGTGATCATCAACTTGCGGCCCACGGGCCGGACTTGAGACCCCTGTCATAAAGGTTCATTTGTCGGTTTACTTAATGTTGAGGAGAGGCAGCTTTAAAGAGACCTCTTGGTCTCTGCACACAATTTTAAATTTTCTCTGTTTAGAATATATGAAAATGTTAGAACAGAAAATGTCTAGAGATGATGAGCAGCCTCGACTTCTCGATCTTCATCAGCTTAAAAATGTAAATACTGAAATGCCTTCAGGTTCATTTAAATACTGTTCTTGTAATAAGGGATAAGCTTGATAAGATTTTTTTTTACATGTTCCTTACCTTAGCTGCGGATGCTAAGTCCATAGATTCCCTGTTTACAGCATGCATTTCTAGTTTACTAGCGTCAAGTTTAGCATTCTGGCTGTGGTATTGGATTGGACGAGATATAGTTTTTTTTTTTTTTTTTTTTTTTTTCTTTTTTTTTTTTTTTCCCTATCGGACTAATGCCAATCCTCAGTATCGGAACACGCTGTCCCTGTTTATAATACATTTACAGTAATACCGCGAGATGCGAACGTCCCGACATACGAGTATTCCGAGATATGAGCAAGCTTTCGAGCAAATATTTACTTCGAGGTACGAGGAAAGATTTGAGATATGAGCACGCTCTTAGACGCCGCCGCTAGGTGGCCGAGCACTCGCAGCAGCCCACACCGCCTCACTCGTTCACATCCGTACGAATCTCCCGCGAGTCTACCATATTGTCTACGTTATTATCTACGCGATTTTCTCTCTATTTTGTGCATTATTCTTCATAATAGCGACGAGTCTAAGAGAGTGAGTGGTAAGGATGGTGGTGAGAAGAAGAAACGCATGATGACCATGGAAATAAAGCATGAAATTGTTGATAAATATGAGCGAGGTGCCTGCTAAAAAAAGAATAGAAATCGAAAAAAAAAGGAAATTTAAAATAAAAAATTGAAAAATAAAAAAAAAGTAAGCTAAGTTATGTAGTGGACGTGTAAGGTCCGGTACCCCTTCCTCTCTCCTCCTCCTCCTCCTCCGCACATGCCTCCATTAGCCGCTACTGTATCGTCTGTCTCAAAGGTATGAACTCATAATTAAAACCACTTTATTATTTTTTTTTGTCTGTCTCTCTGTGTTTTTCCATTGTTTTTAGCACTAATAAGAAATTAATAAATTTAAAAACATGTTTTTACCATTGTTTTTAGCACTAATAAGGGAGTTTTTTTTAGAGGGCCGGAACGGATACATTTTTTTTCTGTTGATTCTTATGGGAAAAAAATGATTTGAGATCTCGAATTCTTATGAGAAAAAATTATTTGAGATCTCGAGTTACGAGCTCGGTCCTGGAACGAATTATGCTCGTATCTCAAGGTATTACTGTATTTACAGTTACTTACTTGAAAGAACAAGTCCCTGAGAGAGGCTTTTCCCCTGTTAACTTTAGGGTCATGTGAATGAGATGTGGGGGCTGGCCACTCACCCCTCCCAAAACATCTTCCTCACATGTGGCCACGACCGGCAGGTGTGTTTGTGGAACACAGAGGAACACAAGCTGGACTGGTGCATCAGCCTGGAGGTGACGTCGCAATTTTTCTGCTTTGGTGACTTTATTCCCTTATGATCAATAGGAGCTGCGTTTCTAATCTGTGTCATTTCTCTCACAGGAGTATGGGCAGTGTGCAGATTTCTGTCCAAACGGTTCAGTCGTTTCAGTTGGCCTCAGCACAGGAAGGTAAATAAACTCAAGGCTACATCCATATACTTGTGCTTTTTTTAAAAAATGTATTCTGCTTCATATACATTTCCTATTTTCACATTTTTCATTTTTCTATCCATACTTCCCATTGGTGCAGGGAACAGTTTTGCACAGTTTTAGTTTAAAAACCACTCCCTTTAAACAAAAATATTACACTGACTGTGAAAAATGACTCTTCCAAAAAAATGTTATTTAAATGAATTTAACTGTTGACATACTCAGCCCGAAACCGGAGCCTGTTTATACGGAAATATATACTAAAGACATACTCACAGGAATTGAAGAAAGACACTCAAAGATATTATTCTTTTTTTTTTTTTGGTCTCTCGTTTTTTTTTTTTGTTCATATAGCCATCTGCTGTCACCTAGTGGAAGAATATTTTATTGTTCTTTTTATGGATGACACTAGAGCAGGGGTGTCAAACTCATTTTCACCGGGGGCCACATCAGCAATACAGTTCCTGTTAAAGGGCCGGTTGTAAATGACTATATAGATCAGGGGTGGCCCAACCCCTGATCTGCAGACCAATACCAGTCCATAGGTCATTTGGTAGCGGGCTGCAGTGGGACACGGTTAAAAAAAAATTCCATATTTTTTCTCATTTACTTTATTCAAAGAAAATCTTTTCTTTATTTAAAGATGATGTGGCAATATTTTAAAATTTTATAACATTTCATTCAGACTCTAGTACAAACAGAATAGTGTCTGAAAGATTTTTTATTTTTAAAATTTAATGATCCTTCAATGCTCAGCAGTTTGCTCTGTCTGTAGGTCTGTAGTAACGGGTGATACTAGCTGACCAGTCCTTGGAACAAAAAAGGTCGGGGACCACTGGTATAGATGTAGCTCCATAACAAACTAATACATGTTTCTGCAATTGATTATTATTTGATTGTTTATAAAAATGTTTAATTTCTTAGGTTAAGAAACTCTGCTGCATGGACTTTATATTTGCTTTTTAAGCTCCCACGGGCCACACAAAACGGCTTGGTGGGCCGCATTTGGCCCCCGGGCCTTGAGTTTGACACATATGCACTAGAGTTACCACTGTATTCAACTTGTTGCTTTTTGCAACAAAAGTGGAAACATTTATACACACATGCATGTTTAATAGAGTTGTGTAGCATGTTATTCATATTGAACAGTTTGGTACAAGATGTTCTATACAAAAAAAAGGTATACACAAAACCTCTTTTTCGGTACATCTATTAATTTCATCTAGGTGGATGGTCCTGGACCTCCTGACCAGAGAGGTGGTCTCTGAAAGCATCGACGGGAATGAGCAGCTCTCTGTAATGAGATATTCACCAGGTTAGAGCTCAGTCACACTTCTCCGTATTCTTCTAAATCACGTGTGCATTTTTTAAAAATATTTCCCCTCAATGTTTTTTTAAGCATGCAGTTAAAGGCAATTAAAATTAAAAGGCAAATCGATTTTTGGGCTAGAACAAATTCTATTGGTAGTCCACAACTAGCCCCCTGGTCCATATGTTTGACATCATTGTACAAGCTGAGGATTCTGCATAAAATTGTTTGAGTAAATTTATAGTATTTTATAGTATCCTTTTTTATATTTATTTATTAATTAATAAATATACTAGTCAAGAAAACAAGTCAATAATTTTTTTTTAAAACGTATTTTACGCATATGCGATAGGCAAAAAGTTAGTAGTAATGCATTTGCAAATTTAAGTGTCATACTATCATAATACGCTGTTTGATTTCTACACCGGACTGGATGTAGTAAATGAAAGAATGTAGGCTTTGATCAGGTATTTATTTTAGTCTTTATGCACTTTCTTTATTAATTTCTGTCTATATAAATGATTTGAAACTAATTAAATCATTTTAAAAAAATATTGTAACTTTCGTTTATTGACCACCCCCAAATAAGTAAATCATTGTTTGAACGCTGACCTCTTGTGTTTGCAGACGGCAGCTATTTAGCGGTTGGATCTCATGACAACTTTATCTACCTATACAACGTGGCGGACAATGGACGGCGCTACACGCGATTTGGAAAATGCAACGTAAGTTAAATATAATTTCTCTTTTGTAATGTCTTTTGTTTTAAAATCTCAATGCGACAACTAACTGGAGTTTTGAAGGAGTCATGGTATAACTATTATATAATATCTATTATAATGTTAATTATGGTGCCATAAGGGTTTATCAATTATTACGTCTACTTACGTGTGTCAAACTCAGGCCCGGGGGCCAAATCTAGCCTGTGTCGTAATTAAAAAAAAAAAAAAAAACATGGCCCACGTTTGCATGAAAACAAAAGGAGAAAAACATGGACTTTATTTATAGGTAATTATGTTATGACTTTACTGGTCCAGCCCACTTCGTCTAAACCAGGCATGGGCAAACTAAGGCCCGGGGTCCGGATGCGGCCCGTTCAGCTTTTTAATCCGTCCCGCCAAACTTTTCCAAATGATATAATTTATTTATATTATCTTTATACTTCTGCCTTTTCCCTGCAATACCCATATTTCCCCAATAGGTGGTGTAGAAAATGATAAAAGCATTTTAGCATCTTAGCCTTTATGCATGACTTTTACATGTCATTTATCTTCGGTTCACACTCCATCTATCTACTCCTGACCCGGCCCTACTGTCAAATTTTAGGACTTGTTTTAGGAATTGTGTCCCGCGGGTCAAAAAGTTTGCCCACGCCTGTTATATACCATGTTTGAGTTTTGACACCCCTAGGCTTTCACATTTGACTTACGCGCAGACTGTCTTATGTTCGAGCCCCAGGGGAACCACATACTTGGTACCTCCCGTTTGGCAGCTTGTTGCAGCAGATCTACTGTTAGCACAACACTTTCCCCAGTGTGGGATTAACAAAACTGTCATTGTAATTATTATTGTCATGTATATGTATATGTATAGAGTACGTATATATATATATACACCATATCATTTCTCACTCAGGGTCACTCCAGCTTCATCACTCACCTGGACTGGTCCAAAGATGGGAAGTATATTATGTCCAACTCTGGTGATTACGAGATCCTTTACTGTAAGTGCGTTCACGTCTACTTTACTGCAGTCGTGTCCTAGCAAATGCCACAGGACACACACAGTGCCACCGTGTGGCTGTCTCTGACCCTGAGTGTGGATGTTTTTATTTTGAAGGGGACATTGCCGGAGGCTGCAAACTGCTGAGAAACCGTTTCGAGAGCAAGGACAGAGAGTGGGCTTCTTACACCTGTGTCCTGGGCTTCCATGTTATCGGTGAGTGTTGTACACTAACACCACAGCTCAGAGCTGGCTCTTGTTGTTATGGCGTCTCTAACTAGCCTACTGTTCGCCAAGAACTGGCTCTGCACTCCACTTATTGAGTTACTATTACACTTGGGGAAAGTTAAAATACTTTCATGGAAAATCTACATATTTTTTATTATTATCTTTTTTTTCTTCTCTTTTGTTATGAATCTTATGAACCAGTTTTCAGAAGTGGGCAGTTAATCTAAACGATCTATTACAAAGTGCAGAATATTAGTGACTGGAACTTTTTATCTGTGTGCAGAATATTAGTGACTGGAACTTTTGACTGTGTACAACAGATGTTTTCCTTTACCTTGTAGTGATGTCACATTGTCTGCGTTGCAGGTGTGTGGCTGGAGGGATCTGACGGCACTGACATCAATGCCCTGTGTCGCTCTCACAGCGAGAGGGTGGTTGCAGTGGCAGACGACTTCTGTAAAGTCCACCTCTTCCAGTATCCTTGTCCTAAACCAAAGGTAAGGATGTCCAAAGATGCAGTACACCGTAATACTTTTTAACGGATGTACGTGGAAAAACAGGACGTCTCACATAAGACAACGATTTCTGCAATGGTTCAATAATG
Organism: Cynoglossus semilaevis; assembly: GCF_000523025.1. Classification (NCBI taxonomy): domain Eukaryota; kingdom Metazoa; phylum Chordata; class Actinopteri; order Pleuronectiformes; family Cynoglossidae; genus Cynoglossus; species Cynoglossus semilaevis. Next base: position 33,907,951 of record NC_024307.1, read on the forward strand.
ACATCGGCTTTTACGAAGAATCACGTGGCATTGGCAAATGGGAATCCTGTGAAGCAAACCTTACTGGGATTTGGACATAAGAGCGAGGCAGCACGCAGGAAATTGCTTAGTGGTGAAAATGGAAATGACATATTGTCAGAGAGGTTGAAAGTGGTTGAAGTCAAAATGCAATTGCGGTGATTGTCCAAAATTGCAAGATGGTCTTCAATTCATTGGCATTGTTCGGAATTGCGGAAAATCTTGAAGGGACTTTTTTTTGGGCTACTTCAATACAATAGGGCAGTGTTTTCTAACCCTTTTGAGCCACCACGCCTATTAGAAAAAAAAAAGCAATGGTTCCCCACCAAAATAAATCCAACAAGAAGTAGATATAATGATCTTTTATGTTGGTCTGTTTGGTTGAACAAAATGCTGATATAGCTTTGGCCCAGAGGCAATGTCTCTGTCATTGGTGTAGAACCCCAGGGTTCACCTCCTGGGCAAGTTTGAATCCCAGTTAGGGCAGTTGGTACCTTCCAGTGGACTCACCACCTGCAGGAAGGTTTAGGGGGGTTGGTACGGTGCAGTGTGATTTGGGTGGAGACTGCTGCCCCCGCGACCTGGTAACGGATAAGCGGATGAAAATGGATGGATGGATGGATGGATGGGCAATGCTGATATACTTGCAGGACTTAAAGAAAGATGCACAGCATTCTTCAACTGCCCTGAGACTCTCTTTTTGTAGTTTTTACAGCCATCTGCTGCCACAAACTGGAAGATTTATTTTTTTCTGCCTATCACTGCTGCATGGAGAAATCGAGACAAATTGTTTGTAGTAAACAATTCCCATTAAGTTAAATTGTATAATCCAGGGGTCCCCAACTCAGTCCATATGTCATTTGGTACTGGGCCACGGTGCAAAATGTACTTCCGTTTTACTCATTTACTTAATCAAAAAAGGCTAGAGGTTAATGTTACTGTTTGGGGTGGGGGGGGGCCTTGGCAAGGAAACGTTTGGGAATTCCTGGTCTTGGGTTAACAAAACCACCTTTTGAAGATTTGTTTTTTTTCCTTGCTCTGTCCCCCCCAGCTTTTTTTTTTCCTCCCTCCCTAGGCCCCCAGCCACAAGTATGAAGGCCATGGCAGTCACGTCACCAATGTCTGCTTCACCCACAGCGACTCCCACCTGCTATCAATAGGCGGCAAGGACATGTGCATCCTGCAGTGGAAGGTAATGGGAGGCGGAACAGTGGACAGTAAAGAAAGACTGACCTCAACATCGTCCACGTCCAGCAGCTCTCCGGAACCCACCACCTAAGAAGAATAAGAGAGTGGCAGAGCAGGAACTGTTTGAATTTTCAGACATTTTACTCCGTTGACGGCTATCACAGCCTGCGCCTCAGTGCTAACTGGTGCTTTCTAGCGGAGGAACCGTCTCCATCAGGGATGGTTTGATACAACTTTTTCGTGCCTGATACCGATACCGGTATCAATCCGATACCTTCTTTTTCGCGGGCTGCTGTGGCTGAGGCAGTAGTGTCCCGGTTTACAGCATGTCACAAATGCATCAGTTAAGCATTGAGCATTTGGGCTTAGGTAAGGGATCGGATGGGCTATAGTTGTTTTTTTTTTTTTCTGTGTTCGATCCTGAATTTTTAACCAATATCGGACCGATCCTGAGCGTTGGATCGAGCCATCTCTGTGTGAAACTAAAGGGTGTGATGCTTTCTACGGCACAGAAAAGCTGTGATTTCTGGTGAAATGGTGAACATCAGTTTGCAGGTGCAGAACTTGACGAAACCTCTGAACCTTCCTGCATTTACCGTTGCATTGTTGCAAAATACCATAGCACGTTCAAAGCAGTAGGAGACACAATTCACAGGAAATAGAATTCATTGTTTTCAATTTCTAAATTGCAGATTACTACAACCTCAATCTTTAGCGACTAACTTTTTTTTTCTCTCTCACTCCACAGTTGTGTCTTAATATACATACATATTTGTTCTGCCTACAGCCTACGTCATGTGTTGGCCACACTGTGTTCCAATTCCTAACAATGTAAAATGAATGTGGAGCAGTAATTGGATGGATTTTGTTTGTCTCTATAGGCTGCGGGTATTTGGTGATGCCGAAGGAGTGAGACGTGTCCATTGATAGATTTGGATTTGTGTGCATTGCTCCACCTACTTGTCCAAAGTCGCACTGCAGGCATAGACTGTAAACTGCAAAGCAGTAACCCACAACCTCCTGCACCACAGACAGGTTCTACGCAAGGCTTTTGTCCACAGACCAGCGATAGGGGAGGTTACATGCATAACAAAGCACAACAAAGTGCACAATATATAATTTGATTATTACATATATAATGTTAATATAATTATTTTATTGTATGCATAGCATTTATTTGAATACAATACAACTCACCATAGTGCAGAATCAGTGGGATTGTTTCCCTGCAAATACTTTTCTTTCAAAAAAAAAAAACTCCACAAGCTTGTCTTTTAATGCATGATTCACCTTTCTATAGCAGTATTTCTCAACCTTTTTTCAGCCGTGGCACATATTTTACAGAAAAATCCCACGTTGCACCACCAAACAAAATGTCCTAAAAGTATTTGTAATTAAATATAAGGGTATTCTAGTTTCAATCTTCTTACTCAATGTGAAACCTGGGCCTGTTTAGTTAAACGCAACTTTGATTTACTCACATGAATTTAACAAAAAGCGCACAAAAATCTACAACAGCCAAACGGCTCTTTCTTTACTCCTCTACTCGTTTTTATAGCCATCTTCTGCCACCAAGTGGAGGAGTATTTGATTGCTCTGCAGGTCTGTTTCACATAGATGAATGAAGACAAATTATTTACAGTAAATAAATCATAGTATTCAGATGAATTGAGCGAATTTGGATCATTTCACACGTTACACCTAACGATCTCTCACACTATTGTGCCATGGCACAGTGTTTGGGAATTACTGCTCATCCTAAGAGGGAGGCAGATATTCTAAAATAAAGTAGGATTTAAAAAAAAAACCAAACATAATCAAACAGTTATTGAACATGTATTACAGTAAGTACAGTGGAGTATTATGCTCATGTTAGATAATTTCTCTTATATTATTCTGACATATCTATATCAGTCTGAAAAAAAATATCTGCTTTCTGCGTCGTTAAAGACATCTGTATAATGTTTTTCCTTTTTTTCTATTAATGGTTTTAATTATTTCTTTGTGTTTCTTCGGCCTGTCTTAAGAAAATGTGTTCATGCTTTACCATAGACTGTGAAAAACACCGTCTCTGACTAATCAGTTGATTTTGCAGTTTTTACAATTATTATTTAAAAAAGAACACTGACAATACTGTGAGGCTGTATCTGTCAAGCATCAGAGCAAATACCAAAGACTGGAACCTGTAGTTTTGGCGAAGTGTCACCAGTGGGCAGTGCTGCTCTAGGAGTGAAAGCTTGTGCTGTCTGTTGCGCGTGCGTTTGTGTGTCAGATTTGGTTAATGCTGGGGGGGAAAAAAAAGAAAGATATTAACAATAATTCCGTGATGGTTGTGATTACACTCTTGGTGGTTATGACAAAGGTTAGAGATAATAATAGAAATGTGCATTGATATTTGTGTGCGTATGTGTGTGTGTGTGGCTAGTGGCCCAGCCCCTGTTGAAGAGTTACATTTCAAATGTGCCTTGTGTAAAATTCAGCTCAACCTATTTTATATTCCATTTCTACTGGCAGATATTTACAATAAAATACATTTACTGACATGTTTCAGTGATATTCACCCAAAACATATGTATTCACATCAGACTCAAAGTTTTCCAAGCCTACTTTCAATAAACCGGTGCAGTGGTGACTTGGTTAAGGAAGTGGACCTACATCCGGAAGGCTTCATGTTTGAGTCCACCAGCTGCCAAGTTACCACTGAGGTACTCAGAGCATGACATTGCCATCTATGGACAGTGTAGCTCAGTGGTTCCTTAACTTTTGTATGATATGCTGTTAACTCCCCCAGCACATTTTGTTGCTATTTCCCTAAAACACTGTAAACACCATTATACCTACAACCCTATATTGGCTTTCTATTATCTGATTTTTTTTTTTACTGATTTTTTAAAAAAAAAAGTTTTACCATTCATTGAAATTCAACGAGAGTCAGAAAAGCCGTTTCATTTTTCAAATTTATTTGAAACTGCAGTGATTTAAATACTGTTGTCATTCTTACAGAACTGCGTCAAATTGCACAAAGCATCCAGGAATAACACAAGATGCAAATTTCTGAATGGTAGCACGTTTCAAACACATTTCTGCACTGCTGCTAAAATTCATAACTGACTTGGGTAGGACAGTGACATGTTGTTTTGTTGGTAACAAGCTGAAAAATTGGTTCAAAGTTGGAGTGGGTATCTGTTCCATTCACAAATATTAAATATCGTACCAAAACCAAAGCAAAGAGGCTAAAGGTGCTGCATGTGGGTTAGGATCCACAGGTTGACCTGCGAGTTAAAATGTCATATTAAGACTGGAATCACTTATTAGGGTGCTAATGTGAAGATAACTATATACATATATATATTCTGTATATATATATGTATATGTATATATAGTATATGTATACATACTATATACATATATAGTTATATAACAATTGATATTATATATATTTTACTTTACTGCTACTGGGTTGGCTGCTAATGAGTAGCTGAAATGGAAACAAACAAACAAACAAACAAAAAACCCCAACAAACAAACAACAACATAATACAAGTTAAGATGGTGGATTTCCCGCCATGAAAAGTGACATCACTTGCAGATGGTCCACATCAGTAGGCCCATAAACGTTTAATGTACTCATATTCGCTAAATAACATACAATTACCATAGGACTTAAATTTGTGAAAGTTATAAAAAAATATCACTTTTAATTGTTTTCAAACAGATTTCATACCATATTAAGTGAACAGCGAATGCATAATATTGTATTAACGAGTGTCCTAATTATTAATATACAAAGACAGGGGAGTGTTCTTGCCAGTTATTCGGTTGCTATTTCCCGCGTTTAAGGTGTATATTTAATAACTGAATTTCAATATTTTCTCATTCACCTGAGCGGACGTCAAGTTTACTCGCTCCGAAATAATAAAAAAAAGCACACACGTGCATTACATACAACCAGGAGTTTATTCTCCTTCAGCTGGCGTAAACAGAAGTTAACTGAGATGTCGGAAATGGTCGGCTGTCTCCGAAGATGACGATTAGCGCACGAACGCCGGGGGCCAGTGAGTACGTGTTTTCTCTGTGTGTGTGTATGTGTGTGTGACTGAGTGTGTAGCGGAGGTGAAGAAGAGGAGGATGAAGCTGGGAGCGGAGGATGGGAGGAAGAGTGGAGTAAGAGACAGGCCAGCCGTGTGTGGATGTGTGTGTGTTTGAGTGAGTAAGAGGAGATCGTCTGAGGGACGGACGAAAACAAAGTCTCATTTTGTGGGATTAACCTTCTGGAACATTGCAAACGGGAAACTTTCAACTTTTTACCCGGCACAGCTCGGCTTGTTGTGACCGGAGCCGGCTTTGTTTCACGGCGGGGGTGGCTGCGATAAATGAAGGAATAAAATAGATCAGCAGCGACCATTTTATACCCAACCGGGGAATACCCTGGGACCCTTCCGTCTGAAACTGCGAGAGAATGGCGGCAAACATGTACCGAGTGGGAGGTAAGAAATGTTTTACATTTTTGAGACCCCCCCACCAGCGTGATTGTTCGCTTCGACACACAGTTGCTAACCAGCCGCTAGCCGTCTGTCCCGTTAGCCGCTAACTAATGCTAACTCCGAGTAGCGCGTGTACGTGAGTCCACGCAACGTCAAATGTATTAAAAACAACCAATTCTGAGAGTGAATTAAGCAATTAGACATATTCCATGTATTCGGTGGTTATTAAATCACGAGACTTGCTATTCCTTTTGACTTAAATGCAACAATGCAGTTAGCAGTTGTTTCTTATATGTGAACTTTTAAATTGTCGAGTAACGTCCCCATCCGAAGGATATTTCGGCGGTTGACTGTTATACCGGCGCAAATTGACCACAAAAAGTTATTGTTCAGTGTGAAATTCGTGCAGCTTGGTAAATGGAGTGTTCGGAAGAATCAATGTACACTTGCAACTAAACAAAACACGCGTAAATGGTCACATTTCACATCACAGACTTTGTGCATATGTCAACGTCCTGAAAGCGGACACAGTTGTGGTTGGTATTAGCATTTAGCTACTCTGAGAGGGGCGGTATCGAACCAGCGACGTCTGCGACAGCTGGAGCTGAAGCTGCTGTGCTGCCTTTGTCAGGTTGGTGTTCGTTTCATTATCGACTCCGCCATAGCGTTTCATATGCAGCACCTCTTAGCTAGCCTCGCCGGCTAACTTTTATTGCCGAGTTGCATTAGCATAGTTAGCCGACGCAAGCGCTCGCTTATTTACAATCAGATATGTCTCTACTTGCTTACCGAATCCTAACGTCGCCCTCCTATAATTTGATACAATAATGTGCAATTTGATACGGATAACAACAATGTGTTACCACATGTTCGGCGCAAATGCAAGTAAAATCAAATTAAAGTTAGCTGCCTTACGGTAAGGCTAACGACAAGTGGGACTTTCATTTTAATTAATCTGAGACTGAAATGAAACTGTACAATTACAGTGGAATAAAGTTGTACTTAACTCTCATATGTGATATTGCGCTTACATCAGCATGTGAAGTGCATTGTTTGTACTTCATATGATACAAATATCTAACTGAGATCGGAGTATTTAATATTTTTGCAAACAATATTTCTGTTGTGCAGAAACACCAGTGCGGGCTTCCGACACAGTATATATATATATATGTTGATATTAAACCTTTGGACTGTCTCGGTTGTGAATCTTCAGTTTTTTTTTCACAGCCGTCGTTGTACACATCAATATCATTGTCGGGACGCTGTGTACCTTTCTTTAGTCTGCTTCTGAGGCTGCACAAATGGCGAGACCGTGAGGGACTGTGTAAGGTCACAAAGGATTCTGATTAAAAACAAATTGTTGCATTATGTACAGTGTGTATATGTATCTCCACAGTAGCTGGATTTCCTTCGTGTATACACAAGTAATAACTGGTGTGTCTTAGGTAGCTATTTGATTAAACCTGAAACACTGAATTCATACATCGCAATATTTTTTTTTTCATCTTGTGTAAATAACAACTGATAATAGTGGATGATTAGGATGATGTGTTTAGTCTTGTAAATGTGTGTTTTTGTATTTTTTGCATTGCTAGTGAGCATTTAAGTTCTTCTCATGATGGTAAACCTTTATTTAAAGTTGTCTAAGGAACTTTTTTTTTCTAGAGTATGTTCTTTTTGTCTATTGGAATACCATCACTGGTATATTCTGTATAAATAGAAAACAGTCACTATTTTAGGAAGCCCTAAACTGTTTTACTGTCTTCTTCAGTCTTTATACATAAGTTAATGCCAAAAATACCAAGTATGCTTCAGTTTTTAATTACATTTTTATTTTTCATTTTATTATTTACATTGTGCTGTGCAAACTGGGACTGTGTGAAAAGGCAAACATCGTTTATTCTTTGCCAGAAATCTGCACATTAGATTACACATAGTCAACATCTGTTTATTCTTTGCCAGGCACATTAGATTACACATAGTCAACATCAAATTGTTACATCCTAAAAATATTTTTGAGTTTTACAGTTAAAATTCAAAAACTATAATCGTAAAGGTTTCATCTGACTTCGTAATATTAAATTACAGCTATATAACTGTAGATCAGAAATAATGAATGAAAGATTACACACTCTGAGTGAAAGAGTATTCCTTTAAAAAAAAAAAATCAATCACCTATTCTGTTAAATACAAGACTTTTGTGTCAGCTCTCTTTCATTTAAGAACTCTGGGAAGAACCTATGTGTACTGTGTTATTAGCACCTTTAAATACCCTCATATCCTAGCTTTTAAAAAGTGTTATATTCTAGATAACAAGTTCACAAATGTTATCATACAATACCTGAAGTCTAATTTTGTCAACCGTTATTGTTGTTGTTCAACATTGATCAGTAACAGCTACGTAGCAGGTGTCTGTTGGCGCTCAATAAGGAGTTCTTTGTTACAGCTGGCTGGTACGGGCTGCTCCGTTTCATTGAGCTCCTACATTACGGGTCCTTCAGAGGTACTGAGTGTAAAGCCCACATCTAAGATCATTATCTTTCAGAGATTAGTTAAAGGGCTTTCTCTTAACTTGCCCTCCATCACTGGCATGAAGCACCATTCAAGCTGCATGCATAAAGCCACACAGCGTAAACAGCAACTCTGAAGTTTGCTCAAGTTTGCCTCCACTTGTCTATTAGTGTTAAAGCAACTAATACCTAGTGTGTCTTAGAGGTGGACTGATTGACCAGCCTGTGATTGGACGTTTTTCAGCGTAATCAGCCCTGAATGGTGACTAGCTGGTCAGCACTCACGTTTTTTGATTTTGCAGCTGATCATTTTGCACACCGGCCCACGGACCTGAAGTCCAACCTGTTTTAACCTCTAAACCAGAGATCCCCACACTTGTCTGCTTCATGGACCAGTGGACCAAAAGACATAACACCATAACATAATGCAATCAGCTAAAGTATATAGTGAAAGAAAATATAGAACTACTCACCATAAATGTAAAAACATTGGGCGCCCTGAGCTTGTTTTGGAGCAATAACATCACAGCTGGGAGTTTTAGCAATTCCACAGTGGGTTTCCTTGTGTATGGTCTTAATTTTGGTTGTTGTCGTTCGACCAAAAAACAAGGTCTTTTCGCATCAATCGGTTGTCAGAAATGAATGCAGCTCCATCCATTTCTTTTTTTTGCAATCCTAAGATTAGCCGACTAGATGTGTTTAAAGTTTGGTCACTGCTCAAAAGTCTTTTGATAGTCACTGTTTAGATGGTATATTTTGACTTGATTTGGACAGACGCTCGCCAATTTGATGACACAATGTAAATTAATGAAAATATGTAACCAAGTTGTAACAGTCTGCCTCCAAAGGTTGTCTTCGTAACAGCAGGCTTGGTCTGTGTTCTAAAATATGCCTACTGGAACTTATTTGGTTTTTGAAGACACGGACGGATACTTGGCTCGTGATCCAATAGGGGATGAGTTTGGCAACTGACGTAGCTTATCCTTGAAAGAACGCACTTAGAAAAAAAAAAAAATCCTTGAAGTCTCGGGAAAGTTGTATTTTTGTCATTTCTGGTCAAATAAAATATAGTTTAGACGCTGTTATTCACCACTGTGGTTTGATCAAAATATCCCAGTTCCAGCACAAAATATTATTATTGTTGGATTTATTTTTTTTTTTTTTTTAGTCTACACATAAACACCACATTCTTAAAACATTGCCTCAACCCTGCTGAATCAGTTTGTAGGTATTTATATTTAAATGCTTAAAAGCTTCCTTGTAACACTGCTGGCATTTCCGTAAAACGCCAACTAAGTATTAAGTTCCAGTTTGGTCAGGTAAGGATAAAACAGGATCGGCAGTGGCAGTTTGAAGATTTTTTTTTTTGATGCTCTTGATTAAGCGACAATAAATGCATCGAGTCAGGTTTTGCTCTTTTTTTTCCCCTTCCAGATTACGTGTACTTCGAGAACTCCTCCAGCAACCCTTACCTGATCCGCAGAATAGAGGAACTGAACAAGGTTTGTTGTTTTGCTTTCGTTTCTAGTCACTCTCTAACTTCCATGTGTTTCATATGTTTTCAAATACACATTTTTGTGGTTGTGTGAGTAGTGGTCACCTCTTGTTTGCAGCAGAGAAACAGGCTCAAAATGAAGTTAAAGCCCAATGACTTCACTACCTTTTATGAGAATACCCAGTGTATTGCATGTATCAGTAACATTGTGTGTTGGGTCACATCACAGTACAACACTATGTTAACAGTTTAAAGACTTAAATCCCATGTGACCCTCACTAAACAAATGATTTAAACAAGAGCATTAGTATTTATAGTCATTACTGCAGAAAAGTTAGGGAAATAAAACAAATGGTTCCTCGTGAGGTAAAGAAGGAAGGAAAGGTCTATGTCTTCATATTGTTAATAATAATGGCAAATGTTAGACTTAAGGGGGATGAAAGAAACATTTTTCTACGGCACAGCGTAACTTGATTTTCAACTTAAGTAAAAAAAAAAAAACAACATAAATGCAAGAAGGTGAATGAAGCACAATCCAATGTATGGAAATAAAATAAATGGTTCCTCGTGAGGTAAAGAAGGTAAAGGTCTATGTCTTCATATTGTTATTCATAATGGCAAATGTTAGACTTTTAAGGGGGATGAAAGAAAAGTTTTTACAGTACAATTATATTAAAAGTTCTATACCAGAGGTCTTCAACTTTTTTCCGTTTCTACGGCACAGCGTAACTTGATTTTCAACTTAAGTAAAAAAACAACATAAATGCAAGGTGAATGAAGCACAATCCAATGTATGGCGGATAACTGGCAAGTATAATATAATAGCTGGGCTGTGTTTTGTTTTCAGTGCGCCTTATACATGTATTATACAACAGTCAATCTGTTGAACTATCTGCTGTGCTACTTTAGTATTTCCATGAAACAGGCAGTAGTAGCTACAAAGGACAAGTTCCGAGTCAAGAGCTCTGAAGTTTGGATGAAACACTGCACTGTCTTAAATTGCTCGCTGTCTTATTTTACAGACAGCCAATGGGAATGTGGAGGCCAAGGTTGTGTGTCTGTTCAGGAGGAGAGACATTTCTGGCAATCTCAACACCTTGGCTGACAGCAATGCAAGTGAGTAGAATCTCTAGAACTCGTGCGCATCAATACGATAGGGCTCAACACACCTGACAAATCTGTTACCAATTGGGTTTCACATAAAAGCCTGACTTTAATATATGAACTGTACATACAGCCTGAAGGCCCAAATGTAAGGACTAACTTTAAAACGTCTGACTTGATCTTTTATAAGGGTCTCATACGTGTCCATTCACAGTACTGTGGCATTCACATACCAGAAAGTATGTGATTTACCTTCAGATTTGACCTTCTGTTACAAAGGGCAAAAACCCACACACTGTCAGATTGGCCTATAGAGATATGCTGTAAAAACTTCGTCAATAAAAAAACAGTGGCTCACAAGGCCTTCGTCCATTGTCCACATGAATTGAGCACATCTGTTGAATTGATCTTTCGCCACTTGTGCTGATTGTTAGTGCATGTACTATTCAAAGTCAAATTCAAAAAGTTTTTTTTTTTTTTTGTTTTTTTTTGTTTTAACAGGTGTACTTATTTACCGTCCGTAATTATCATGTAGGTGGTTCAAGGTTTGCCTTTTGTTTCAAAGTCAATGTACTGTATAAGTAAAGGCAAAGTTTTCAATGTGTGACAATTGGCATCTGTGGAAATAAAAAAATGAATTGCGCATCAAGGAGTAAACCTTAGGCTGCATTTTCGCAAAAAGACGCTGGTCATATCGCACACATTGTAAAACTGTACAATGCGTACGTCGAAAGAAATAGAAAAGAAATTCATGTCAGTCTTCACCGAGGCTAGGCCTAGCTTATGCCGCAAGCGTTCTCAGCCTTCACCAGCAGATTAGAATCTTCTTAGATTTGGGTCTATGTTCCACTTGTGAATATTTCAATTGGTAGAAAAAGAAAATCCTGGCGTGGGGCAAAATACTTTCCGTTTCTCTTATTATTTGTGAACTACTCTCCGTGTAATCTTGATCGTTATAGCCTTTAATTTAGATACAACCACGCCAAGTGATTAATCCTATGATCTATGATGCCAAGATTCTGTCTGGGTAGATCCCATATATCACATATGAAATCTATTTACCCCCCCAATTCTAATAATTTCATGCTTGTATATTCATAATCATGGTATTGATTTTTACTGTAATTGTACCTTTAACCCTCTTTTGTCTATATTGTGGTTGTTGTCGTCTCCCCTGCCCTGATCAGCCTTTGAGACCAGTATGTGACTTGTTTGTAATCCAAGGGATGGGAGGGGGGAGTTAGTGGGGTGGTGCTAATGGCATGCAGACTACTGAAGCCTGATCACACTCACACATTACTCCCACCCCAGCACCAAACTGACTCTCCCTCCTTTTTTTCCTAGGCTGCAGTGCTTCAGACAAAGACATTCGTACACACACACACACACACACACACACACACATGCATGCACACACTCACATACATTTAAATGCCTTCATAATTTTACATGTAGATGCTGTGGTTCTCATCCTATTTGGCTTTACTTGCCCCTTTTATTATTATGAGAGACATTTTAAATCAAAATACAAAAAAAATTCTCTGTCTTTTAATGGGGCACTGCCGAACAGAGAAGGACTTACTGGATGTCCTGTGTCCCAGTTTGCACCTTCGTATCCGGGCGACGATTGCCGTCTGTTGTTGCTAAATTATTACAACATCTAGCTAGCAGTGGGTGGTAGCATAGCATTAGAATCCCATTAACCCTTAGTGAGAACCGATACAGGAATGGGTCGACTCGGCTAGACTTTATGATGTAGATGTTATTATTATTATTTTTATTTGTTTTTTTTTTAAAATCCTGCTTTGAGATCAGAGCCAATACGAGAAGACAGTGATTTTTTTTAAAAAATGTTTTTTTAATTCAAATGTCCGCAGTCGTAGTGCTTTTATAATGCTCTCTATGTCATTTTTTTTAAAGACAATAATCTTTGTTCGTCTCTAAATCATCAACTCTAAAAAAAAAAAAAACGTTACTTACATACTCATTATTAACACTTTGCATGACAAGTAAGCACCATGTAGAGCACTATGCTACTGCACACAATAACTAAACCTCTACTGCATCATTGCTTAATCTATGCTTTTAAACTTGAATTTTGCCAACAAATACAATTTATCAAGATTAAAAGTTATCTTAATTTAGCATGATTAGTCGATGTAAGTGCAGATACTCCTTCATCCCTAGATATGACAAAAATAGAAAGAGAGATTTATGTGTTTCACACCTGGTTTTGTCTGTGACTTATCCAGATGATTCAATAATTAATATGGAAAAAAAATGATTAAGTAAAATTGTAGTACAAAAGTATAACTTAAATTTTAGTCATTACGGTGCATCTTGATGGTGAGTTGCATTGTGAAAATTCTCTTGTGTCCTGATATCCCTCACCACCTATATTTCTTCTGTCCACTTTGATACCCGAGTAGTTTACATATTTATAGACTTTAAAAATAAAGATCTATAAAGAGATAGGGTTTGTATCTAAGATACCAAAATAAAGCTTAAGAAGCTAGAGAGGGTAAAATAGATTTTACTGAATGCTAGCCTGTTGCTAGTTCGTCAAACATACTTGAAAACTACCAAACGTTTTAAAGATAATAAACACTCAACATATCTAATTGTTGTGTCAGACTAAGAAAGTTAATTTCTGTTATAGTAACAAGGAGTGATTGCTTTTAGGAGGTGGATCACATTAAAATGCAATCTTAAGTAAGGTCATCCGATCCAGGAGATATTCCCTTGCTATTCTAGTTGCAGTCATCATGCATCAAACTGTAGTCCTGGTGGGGGTGATTGACTGTAACCTAAGCTAATGCTATATTGGACTTGGTTATCCTGGGAAAGAGATTACCAAGCTAACTTTAGTCATACCTCATTTATCTTCGAAAAAGCAGATCTCCCAGCATGTCTTCTAGGCATTTGCAACTTTCCGCACCAAAAGAATCACTTTTTATTTTATTGGCAAATCAAATTCTTATTGACGTCAGATTCAGAAAAATGATGCGAGAGAGCAATGTGTGATATTTTAGCTACTATAGTAATACTACAAGTTGTAGTAATGCTGGTTTGATATATCCGGGTAACTCTGGTCAGGACCCACAGGTTGCAGACGCCTGGTGTAGACCATTGACTGTATACAAAAAAAAAAAAAAAATGAGTTCAGGTTGTCTTTTTCAAAAGACAAAAATGTAGTTTTTGTGAATTCCAATCTGATTTAATTATGATCACAATGTCTTTAAAAAGGCCAAAGATTGGCCTAGCTGTTTGAGACTAGTTGTTGAGACTGTGCGATACTGTCAGAGGTAAAAGGCCAACGATTGGCCTAGCTGTTGAGACTGTGCGATACTGTCAGAGAAAGAGAGATGTTATTTTCCTCGCAGCTTTACTGTAGATCCGTCTTGGCTCAAAATGTATCACCAACATGAAACAGTGGGAAATTGCTTTATAGCTGGTACTTAAGTTGCAGTCGCAGAGTTGTTACAAGTAACGGTACAGGTAACCTGTGGTTGTCTGTCTGGCTGGTGATTTTTAGATAAGAGAAGCTGTTTTTACCACATCCAATAGTGTTTCTTGGGCCTTTACTTTTTTTTAAAAAAAACCTATACTGTAATAAGTTGCATGCAGTTCCCATTTTTTTTGTATGCTTTTTTTAAAAATGTATCTTATCAGACCTCATTATATATGTGTGCCATGCATTTATCAGATCTAATCCCATGTTCTCCAGCGTCAACACTTGCACATCAATTCCTTGGGTACAACAAAAGGCTCTTGATCTGCCTCCTCCCCCCCCCCCCCCCCCCCCCACCCCAGAGTCACAGTACACAAGGGGTTAATTCTGACTTGACTTGCATCTTTGTCAAGGCAAACATAGTTCTGTGCTTGCGCGTGCGCGCGGGTGTTCGTGTGCGCCAGCATTTTCAGCCCCGTGTGTGTGCGTGCGTGTGTGCCACAGTTATGATGTGTACCCTTCAACTGTGTTTGTGTGTGTGTGTGGTCATGTGCGGATGAGTGTTTGTGTGTGTGTGTGTGTGTGTGTGCGCGCTCACTCACATGTGTGTGTCTTGGTGGGGGATGGGTGCTCAGGTTTTATATACAGGGTTTCCTACTTTGCCTGGCAGGGACTAAGCCGGACAGGGGGAGGAGAAGGAGAGAAGTTGAGAGGTTAACAGAAAAGGGGTGTGGCCAAAGGCACCGTCCCTCCTGCTCAATAGCTCATGGTCTCTTTCTTTTTTTTTTTTTTTTCCCTCCTTCTCCCTCCTGTGCCCTCACTGTCAGGGTTTCCTCTGGCTGAGTGCAGGGGTGGAGTCCAGGAAGATGAAGAAGGATACAGTCCCCTCCCTAACGGCTTACAATAACGAACTAACTCGCATGAATTTAGGAATGCAGAGGGAGAGGCAACACACACATAAACACCCAAATATAGACTCTTTGACGAAACGTGACTGTATAACCATTCAGTATAACTTCTTTTTTTGTGCAGGGCCCGCATCACATGATTTCTGTGAGCTCTCAATGGGGAGTGACAGTTGCCATGTTGATGAAGAACACTGTGACGGCTGCCAAGAATGCACTGATGCATTAAACACAGTATTAAAGACATTCACCTTAGTGAATGCTAGCGAGTACTGTAGGCATATACACACTGAACATGCAGTACATATACATGTACAAACACTGTATGAACAAAAGTTGAACATTTGTGATGTCCCTTTATGGATCTGTAGATTTTATATATATGTGTGTATATATATATTTACACACATGTGTATATGTATAAATATATATATATATACATATATACATATATATACAGTATATATGAATATAGGTGTATATGTGTGGATGTGTATATATGTATATACATGTGTATATGTACGTGTATATCTGTGTATATATGTGTGTGTATATATATGTATATATACTTTGTACATATATATACATATGTATGTATATATGTATATATATGTATTTATATATATGTATATATATGTATGTAAATATATATGTATTTATATATATATATATGCGCAAAGAAGTTTGTCACTGTAATTTACACCTAAAACGACATATAAACAACTTTAAGGCCTACAAGGAGTGCTCATGTAACGTTGTGAAATCAATGAATGCATAAAAACCACAATACCGTGATAACCTCTCTGACAATAATTATACCAATGAAATCTATAAGGCAATAGTGTTTGGGAGGCTTTGGCTTGGAAAACGTTTGTGGAACCCTGGCTTAGATGACATTGAAATCAAAAATAACTATAAGCAATGTTAGTATACTTGGGTTTTCATATTAGTACCGGATTTTGCCTTGTAACTTTTCTGTACGAAGTACAAAGTGTGACTAAAACCAGTACAAATATGGATAAACGAGAATACAATTTGAGCGCCTACATTTTGTATACTGCCCATCTCCTTTCATCTAAATGTTCACCCTTCTGGTGGCGTCAAGAATGAACTCAAATTACTTCCTCCTTTTATGTGTCTGTAGGGGAATTCGAGGAGGAGTCGAAGCAGCCGGTGCTCTCGGAACAACAAAAACACCAGCTTAAGCACAGAGAGCTCTTCCTGTCTCGACAATTTGAATCTCTACCCGCAACTCACATACGGTACGTGCGTTTCAAGAGCACACGGAGCAGCTGAGCTCCGTTTCGATCGCATACCTCCTGTCGTTAAAGGGTTCTTCAGTGAAGCAGTGTGTTTTTTTTTTATGCTGTTTTTATGCATTTCTCACAGATTAGTTCCACATTGGCAATTTATGTTACCAATACTTACACATTTAACACGCCATTTTATATATAAATATATTCAACAATTTCCTGGAAAGTGCAGGAAATTGTTGAGGTACTAAAATGAAAATGGATACCTTTGCACCCAACTTTCTGACAAATAAAAGCATGTGTAATGGGTAAACAGTCTGTGTCCACGCACTGAGAATGTACATCAAAGCAGTCTCTAAATGTCAGTTGTAAAACTAATTTGCTGCTTTAGGGTTAGCCTGCAGCGGCTTGCTGATGTAAATTGACACGACTTGAAAAAGCTCAGGTAACGCTACACCTGGGGGGGGGAAAGAACCAAACTGTTATATCTGTTACAAAAAGGGGAGATTGGAGATTGGAGCTCTCTTGGCTCACTGTAAAATACTTCAAAGATATTGACATGTTAGCGCCAACTGAGAGACGTGAGCTTCTTTTTCCTCTTCTCCCACACAGTAGACATGTTGGAAATGATTAGGGATGCCTCGGTGCAATACTTAAGATCAGTATCGATCCAATATCGGTCAAATTTCAGGATTGAACATAAAACAACGATACCTCGTCCGATCCGATACCTAAGCCCAAATAGCAAAACATAACTTTCCGCAACTGTAAACGGGACCTTATCACATCATCAGCAGCAGCAGCAGCCCGCACCTTGCTGGAGAGAGTATAGGGTTGATAGCAGTATCGGCAGGTTGCAGTATCGGTATTGGACGTGAAAAAGTTGTATTGAGCCATATATTGGACACGAAAAAGTTGTATTGAGCCATACCTAAAATGATGGACTGCTAACCGCAAATACGTGTCCTGACTGACCGGTCGTTGCTCAAGGCTAAATACGCTTAAAATCAGCTGATTCCTGTTTTTGGTCGATCAATCGGTATACCTCTAACTAGGGCTGGGCGAAAAAACAACCAATCGTGTGATGTCAGTGCAGCAGTACACACTACAGCGGTGCTGCACCTCGAACACAAGCAGTAGTTTCACTTTCGTTTTGAGAGGAACAGGAAGTGAAATGCATGCTAATCGTCCTAGCTACGTTTGTTCAGATTGCACCGCAGTTTGTTATTAGTTTTAATATATATATGCATATACAGTATATCGTAGCAGAGCGGTTAAATTATTTTTGTTCTCATGAGAAAGCGGTTTGTTTTTGTTCAGTCAATAGACGTGGTTGTTGGCCACAGCGCACGCCATAACCTACCGACCGCTCGGAGCAGAACGCCCAGCATAATCCCCCGCTGGCTCCCAACCATTGTTTGTTCTAATTGAACAAAAGACACATGCACGCTGTTCCTTTGGTGCGTTCAAGGTGCCCAGGAAAATTGAGTACACGGCAGAACACAGAACAGTCATTCCTGTAACAATATTGGCGATAACTCCACATTCACCCAACAAGTTACAATATTATGTATATTTTTTTTCACTAGTTTATTTTGTTTTTTCACTTTAACATTCAATGTTCAACAAAAGCAGATTCTCAAATCAGCGAGTAATCATTTTGAATAATCGTGATTTTATTAAGAATCAAAATAATCGTGATTATTATTTTTGCCATAATCGATCCTCATGTTTATTCTTGTGATATTTTTTTGTGATCATAACTTCATAACATCATAACAATCTGGGTGCTTAACTATTTGGTCCTGACTTTTTCTCCTCAGAGGGAAATGTAATGTCACCCTCCTCAACGAAACAGACATTTTGGCTGGTTACCTGGAAAAGGAGGTATGTCACTACTAGTCACTCCCATTGTTGTCAGAGTCAATTGTTTTGCAGCATAAAAAGAAATGACACTGGGTTAAAATAATTTTGCGAACCAGGTGTAATGTTTGGATGGTCATCCCCTACAGGACTGTTTTTTCTACTCGCTGGTGTTTGACCCTGTCCAGAAGACACTCCTGGCAGATCAGGGTGAGATCCGCGTGGGCTCCAAATACCAGGCGGAGATCCCTGACAAGCTAGCCGAAGGTGAGCGCTGCCGCTGAACTTTACAATTAAGCACACATCCCTAAAAAATAAAGTTGGTCAGATGAAGTCAGTGCCTCAACTTGCGGAACAAATAAAACAAAGATAGATAACTGTAATTACTTGTTTCTCAGGTGAATCGGATAACCGGATCCAAGAAAAGCTGGAGACCAAAGTGTGGGACCCCAACAACCAGCTCAAAGACCCGCAGATTGACCAGTTCCTGGTGGTGGCGAGGTAATGGCGTGCTAAAGTCTGTCCCACAGTCCCATCATCATCATCATTTTGTGACGATCCTGTCATCAAAGCACTGTCTGATTTTGCAAATTGCTCAACCTTGTTATCATTTGTTGTTTTTTTTAATTTTTTTATTTCATGGTAAAGTTTTTAGAGTCTAGTGTGACATCTAATGATTAGACACAATTGAAACCACTATAATGTATAATGTTAATAAATGTTGTTGTAAGTCTGTACCTAGTCTGTGCTCCAAGGAGTAGTATTTTTCTTGACAGTTTTTTTTTTTTTTTTTTTTTTTAAGACATGGAAAGCGAGACGTTATCTGTGTCTGCTGGACCTGTTTTCGTTTTACTTTACTTCCTGTCTACATATTTTATATTTAAACCACTTGACTGTTCTGTGACCACGCTAACCAGTTAGAGAAGCTCTTGCTTGCTGACTGACAATACTAGTATTTAAGGAACACATTAGATGGGTTACACAGGCGTGTCCAGACATTCTAATGTAATTCTGCTAAACCTTCCCTAATTGCTAACCCCGATTAAAGCCATTTCAAATGCAAATTTTTCATGTAAAATAATATAAATAATGTAAACAGTTTTGTTTATGATTCGCCATTGTTGCTGCAGTAGCTAAGAGCAAACACTCTGGTGGACAATAGACATCTAACAATAATGCTCACTTAATGTTCTAGTGTTTGTTTTAAATTTGATGGAAAAAAAAAAAGAAAAAAAAAAGAAGCTAGGGCTCTTCAGTATTACTGACCTTTGTTTGTGTGTCTGTATTTTAGAGCTGTGGGGACCTTTGCCCGGGCCCTGGACTGCAGCAGCTCAATTCGCCAGCCGAGCCTCCACATGAGCGCGGCTGCAGCCTCCAGAGACATCACACTGGTGAGAGAAACAGCGTGTAATCGGATGACATGTTATATTGTCCTTATGCTTAACCTCTGCGCCGGCTATCTGCGGCTAAAACCATTAACCGTCTGTCTTGTCCTTCTTTTAGTTTCACGCCATGGACACGTTGCAGAAGAACGACTACGACCTGGCCAAAGCCATGTCCAACCTAGTCCCTCAGGGCGGTCCGGTCCTCTGCCGTGATGAGATGGAGGAGTGGAGCGCCTCGGAGGCCATGTTGTTCGAGGAGGCTCTGGAGAAATACGGCAAAGACTTCAATGACATTCGTCAGGACTTTGTAAGCTCTTCTCTGCTATGAAAATAACTGAATCTCATTGTCTTTACATTATTTTTTTTAATGATTAGGTCTGTCAAAAATAATGTGTACATGTATGTATATATGTATATGTATGTATATATGTATATTCATATATATATGTATATGTATGTATATATGTATATTCATATATATATGTATATGTATGTATATATGTATATACATATATGTATGTATATTCATATATGTATGTATATATGTATATACATATATGTATGTATATATGTATATATATGTATGTATATGTATGTATATATATGTATATGTATATATGTATGTATATATATGTATATATATATGTACAGTATATGTATATATGTATATATATGTATGTATATGTATGTATATATATGTATATGTATATATGTATGTATATATATGTATATATATATGTACAGTATATGTATATATGTATATATATGTATTTATATATGTATATGTATGTATGTATATATGTATATATGAATAGACTCTTCATAACAAAACCATCAGTCTTTTAATGGAGCTGTGCTGTGAAATATTTGTCTCAGTTACCTTGGAAGTCTCTAGCAAGTGTGGTGCAGTTCTACTACATGTGGAAGACAACAGACCGCTACATCCAGCAGGTGAGACAAATCACACTTGATTGTAAAGAGTTTATTTGTTTTGGAGTATTCCGTACAACATTATAAACGTGGGGTTTTTGTGTCGTTTCGTTTCGTTCCAGAAACGACTTAAGGCGGCAGAGGCAGACAGTAAGCTGAAGCAGGTGTACATCCCCACATAGTGAGTACTGCTCTCAAATACTACTCTAAGTTCATGACTTCATTGCAAAAAAAAAACTGCTGTTAAAGAAAAAAAAAAAACTCTCCCATCTCCGTTCACCAGCACCAAACCAAACCCTAATCAAATTATGGTGCCAGGCAGCAAGCCAGGAATGAATGGTGCTGCAGGCTTTCAGAAAGGGCTCAGCTGTGAAAGCTGCCACAGTAAGTACACACCGCACTGGGATTCACGTTCTGCAACGTCATGTTTGTAGCTATAAACAGGAAGTACAGTCTCTCATCTGCTTTTGTTTGCTGGGACAAGTCAAAGCTAGAATTTGTTTACTGGACCAATCAGAGGAAGCTAATTGTATTCCTAGGAAGTTAGGGTAAAACCCAATCCCAAGCTTCCGGAGCAGTTGTGGCTTAATGGTTAAGGAAGCGGACTTGGGTCCGGAAGGCTTCGGGGTTTGAATTTATCTATCTAGCTGCCAAGTTACCACTGAGGTGCTCTGAGCATGGCACCGCTCCTGGGCGCCTAACGCTGTCCCCCTGCTCACTTTGGTGATGGGTTAAAAGCAGAGGTCACATTTGGTTGTGTTCAGTGGTGTGCTGTGTCACAATGACAAGAAGTTCACTGTCCTTTATGAGCCTTATCTATTCTCAGTCGATACTTGTGAGTATAGATTAATGGATACCACAGAATTGATACTCCCATCACTGGGTTCCTGTTAGGTTTTTGTCTTAGTAAAGAAGGTCGTGGACTGAATTATATATATATATATATATATATATATACGGTATATACGGTATATACATATATATGTATGTGTATATGTATGCGTCTATATATGTATGTATGTATATGTATGTATGTATGTATATATATACATACATATATAGATGCATACATACATATACACATATACACATACAAAAATATATATATATAGATAAATATATACATACATACAAAAAAAAAATATAGATAAATATATACATACATATATGTATTTATGTATATATTTATCTATCTCTATATATATATTTTTTTACAAATTAATTTTCATGTTGCAGTCAGCCTTTGAAGAGCAATTACAATGTTGTTGTGCCTGTAGATTAAAAAAAAAAAAAGATAAATGAGTTGAACACCCTTTACCCTGTGTAGAAAGAGAGACCAATACACTTTCTCTCCTAAATATCTGTCTGTAGAGGATCCTAATACCACTGACGGTCTGACTGTCCACCATGTCCTTGCAGCGGCCCAGTCACCTCAGTGGTATGCCTGGGGTCCTCCCAACATGCAGTGTAGACTCTGCGCCTCCTGCTGGATTTACTGGAAGAAGTATGGGGGGTTGAAGACACCGACACAGCTAGATGGTGGAGCTAGAGGTGGTTCTGTAAGTCCCGTCCCTTATACCTGTATCCCATCTCACATGTCTTTATGCTTAGCATATAAAAGGATGCAGCAACATAAAGCTCACTTCTAAGTGATCTACCTGTGTAGGAGTCCGGTCCCCGTGGTCACATGACACGCCAGGAAGTCCAGGGCATGTCGCCATTTACCCGCAATGAGGGTCGGGCAAAACTGCTGGCCAAAAACCGCCAGACGTTTATCCTGCGCACCACCAAGCTGACCCGCGTTGCTCGGCGAGTGTGTGAAGACATCCTGCAGCCTCGGCGCGCTGCACGGCGACCCTACGCTTCCATCAACGCAAACGCTGTCAAGGCTGAGTGTAAGTACACATGCAGCCGTGGACCAAGTACAACAAAATAAAGTCAAGCTATTTATATAGCAATTTAAAGAATTTTCCTGTATATCTATGACTTAAAAGACTTATTTTCAAGGCTTCTTGTCGTCAGTCACTAATTATTATTTTTCAAATAAGTTCACAGCACAAGCTCGAATTCCGTCAGTCACTGATTATTATTATTTTTTAAATAAGTTCACAGCACAAGCTCGAATTGATCAAATTTCTAGTTTGTAGTATTAAAACCAGCAACAGAGTAAAACATCATTCCCATCATTTGACACCAATTTTCAAAATGCACTGAATGAAGTTTGTCGCCCTCTTATGGTGGCAAACTGTAATTGCGCACCTCTTTTTTTTTTTAGTTTGCTGAATTCAGAAAATTTGTTAAACAAACAACAAGCGTTTTGTTAAGGATAATGATGTTTTTGATTTGTGAAATATTAAAAATAAATGATGTTTTCCATAGTTATATTATAACATACACGATTTATGTTAATTAAATACGTTTCCAGTCCCTTGAAATGATGATTGTGTTATCACTTCTAGTTTAGTTATGTTGTTTTCTTTTCCCAAGACTCACTGTGTCACTCACTAACACAACAGTAGACACTGGAATTTGTTCTCTTGACGTTATAAGGCAGGCGTGGGCAAAATTTTTGACTCGCGGGCCACAATTGTCCTAAAATTGAACAGAGGGGGCCGGGTCAGGAGCAGATAGATGGAGCGTTCATGTGAACTAGGGCAAACGACATGTAAAAGTCATGCATAAAGGCTAAAATGCTTTTATCATTTTCTACGCCATCTATTGGGGAAACGTGGGTATTGCAGGGAAAAAGGCAGAAGTCTAATGATAATATAAATTTGGAAATGTTTGGCGGGCCGGATTAAAAAGCTGGGACTTAGTTTGCCCATGCACATGAATGGTGTTGCTAGAACCGGATTGAAAGAATACATATACAGGAGGTCACTGGTTTACGATGTCCTTGACCTACGGCCTTTCCTCGTTGCATCGTCATCTCCCATAATTTTACTAAGAAGGTTTTGTTCCATCATTTCGGCGTACGGCCTACACATTTTGCAAGAGAAATAGTTGACGAGAGGATCAGACAAATCTCATCATGGAAGACCTGGGAACTTTTTTGCCCTTCATTATGGCTCCCACGCAGTAGTCTTAGCTTATAACGTTACCAATGTGTTAGCGTAGGTGAGTGACGTAAGCACTTGCAGTTCCAACTTACGGCGGAAATCGAGATATGTCGCGCCGGAGAAATGTAAATCTGACGTAAGAGAAGACAAGAAACCTCATGAAGATCTAATAGGAATATTTTTGAAACCAACCAAAATAGGACATTACCTGTAAACTGACAAGAGTTATTGTGATTGCCATCTTATTTTTTCTATTTTTTTTTAATCTGTGCTCAGGTATCATCAGGCTCCCCAAAGCCCCAAAAACTCCCGCAAAGAGCAAGGTGGTGCCTCGACAGTCACTAGCGGCTATAGTGAAGGATTTAGGTAAGATCCCGCCTCTGCTTTACAACTGCCTTTATACCGAACAGAAACACAAGAATTAACATTGTGTTCCTCTGCAGCTATCTCGGCTCCACTGAAACTGAAGGCTTCCAGGGGACCTCCAACACCCATCAACAGGAACCAGGCCAGCCAGCCCAGAGTGGGACAAAGCTTGCTGGGCAAGAGGGGGTTTGACAGCGTGAGTTTTTGCTTATTTACCTTGGAACAAATTGTCCCATTGATTCTTGGCAAGAGATTAATGCATTAACAACAACAACAACAAAACAATTGAAAACTGGGGGTAGAGATACATGAAAAAACAAGAAAAGAACAAGCAAAAAAAAAGACCCGATAAGTATAATATAGATCACTACCTACTCTCTACTACTTCTACTTTTCTTACTAAATAACTGACCAGAGATTGAGATACATCTTAACTCAGAGGATTCCTAAATTCTCAGGTGAGTAGCTGTGTCGTAGATATTTAAAAAAAAATATATTAAAATTATAATATTGTTACTTATTTTATTAATATATAACACAAGTAATTTGAAAATAACTGCAGTCAGACCCAAAGGTTTCGAACTGTCATGGAAAAACTAAGGCCGGGGGGCCCGAGGCGGCCCGTTCAAACCTTTTTAATCCGGCCCGCCAAACTTTTCCAAATTATATGATTTATTTATATTATCTTTATACTTCTGCCTTTTCCCTGCAATACCCATATTTCCCCAATAGGTGGTGTAGAAAAATGATAAAAGCATTTTAGCATCTTAGCCTTTTTGCATGGCTTTCACATGTCATTTATCTTACTTCACATGAATATTCCATCTATCTGCTCCTGACCCGGCCCCCCCCCCTGTTTAATTTTTAGGATCCTTGTGTCTCCCGCGAGTCAAAAAGTTTGCCCACGCCTGTGCTAGCAGCTAATAATGTTACGTAGACTGGTCACATCTGGTCAATAAATATTTTTCTTAAAAAAACCTCCAAAATTGAACTGGGGTATTTTGTTCTCTTTGTCCCTGTCTTTCACAGGGCATTGAGGAAACATTTGACCCAATCAGAGATGCGTCGCGCAGCTAGAAAACCTCATCTCCTCGTCCGGATAAAGCTGCCGCCACCACCTCGTTCCCTGGCCATGCCCCTGCTTCCTACCAGCACCAGCGAACCCATCGTCTTGGAGGACTGAGGAAAAGACGGTGTGATGTGGGGGGTGTGTGTGATAGGACAGAGGGTGGAGGTGGGTCTGTGCCCAGGCCGTGAATGACGGGCGGCACAGTCCACCATACCAGTAGTTTTTCATTTTCTTCTTTATAGTGTCATTTCTGTTCCTTTAGTACTCTGTTACTTCCCGAAAATTTGATGTGTTTCACATACACACACACACACAAAAACACACACACACACACACAAGCACTTAAATGACTGTACATTTTAAACATGAAAAAAAAAAAAAAAGCACCACCACACGGAAAAACCACCTTGGGGCTATGATGTATTTTAATCCAGATCTTGAATTATTTTTTTCGCTCCGGCCTCTTTTTAAAACACAGCCTATTTTTTAGATGTGTCATTTAAATCAAGATACTCTCCATTCTGAAACCGTGGTAATGAAGCACACAGTTCGTTCCTCCACATCGCCATCCTTGTGTAAGTGTACGTATCCCAGAATAAGGCGGCGCGCGGCGGCGAGGTGCGGTGCCGGTGACGTGTCATAGATACAGTACAGACGGCGCGTAGCCTGCGTTTTCCGCAGGGAGAAAATCTGACAGGCTGTGTGTCATAACTCTCGTTTACAGTCTGCAGGTCATCTACTCAGGAACCAAGGACATGATGAAGGACATGGACGTAGCTTAGATTTAGCAGTTCGAGTGGGCCACCTTCAGTCGTCACGTTTGATGCGTGTCAATAGTGCTTCTTCTGCGTAACGTTCACGCCTTTGTAAAGAAGTTTTTAAGTTTTACATGGTTCCTTCCGGGTCATTTAAATTATGTTATACGCTTGTGTAATTCCCGTCGTCTTTAGCTAGTAATAACTAGAACTCCAGTTCAGGCAACACACCTCCGGGCTTCAAACATGTTGACTTAGATGCACAACTGAAAAAAAAAAACCATGTCCGTTCCTTTTGCGCGGTCGTTGGTGTAGATGGTGTTCTCAAAGGACTGGGTCGTGACCCTCAGGTGGGTCGCAAGAGTTTTTTTTTTTTTTTTTTTGGGGCCCGTTTCGCCTCATTTTCCCAAAAGGTTTCCAAATA
>NC_024307.1:33936319-33953542 GCF_000523025.1 Cynoglossus semilaevis
ATATATATATATATATATATATATACATACACACATACTGTATATATTAGGGGGAATGACGACTTCTTATTGTTTTCCTCGTCAACTATTCTCATTCAATTCAATGTGACTCTCCACATTTCTTTTCGTACCAAAAACGCACCGAACCTCGACGCTGGCACGGAGGTAAGTACCCCCCCCTAATTTACACGATAAACTTTCCACAGTTTCTCCATCGATATTTCATTGTGCTTAATTGTTTAAGTCTCCTGTTTCTTTTCTTAGAAACAGATGTTTCCTGTCAGTCTTTTTTTTTTAAAACCTTTATTCATCGTTTGCTATAAAACCCAGGCCCCAGCTGCCAGTCCTCTCATTAAGACTTGTGTGACCAGAAGGTGGTTTTTTTTTTGTTTTTTTTTTTTAGATGACCAGAATAGTTCAGACCAGAAAGCTGTCGTCATCATAAGCTGTAAAGTGGTTTCAAACGCAACCGTGTAAGTGTTCTGCCTACCAGTTGGCAACCCTTCTAGGACGTACAACGCTGTTGTTCGTGTGAGAGATTGGCTTGCGTAACGGAATTAAAAAACAAACACGCCTGAGGTGAAATTATTCACCATTAAACTACTTAAGGCACTTCCTTTAAAAAACAAAAAACAACTTACCGAGCACGCCCAGCCGATAGTTCATCGTGACGACAACGACGTTTCCATAAGCGGCGAGGATGCTGCCATCAAACATATTCCCAGAGCCCTCCATGTATGAGCCTCCATGGATGAACAGCATGACCGGCTTCTTACGACGATCCCGAATATCTACACAGCACAAGGAATGTACGTGTGTTTATTCAACCTCTCAGTGAATGATTAATGCATTAACAACAACAACAACAAAACAATTGAAAACTGGGGGTAGAGATACATGAAAAAACAAGAAAAGAACAAGCAAAAAAAAAGACCCGATAAGTATAATATAGATCACTACCTACTCTCTACTACTTCTACTTTTCTTACTAAATAACTGACCAGAGATTGAGATACATCTTAACTCAGAGGATTCCTAAATTCTCAGGTGAGTAGCTGTGTCGTAGATATTTAAAAAAAAATATATTAAAATTATAATATTGTTACTTATTTTATTAATATATAACACAAGTAATTTGAAAATAACTGCAGTCAGACCCAAAGGTTTCGAACTGTCATGGAAAAACTAAGGCCGGGGGGCCCGAGGCGGCCCGTTCAAACCTTTTTAATCCGGCCCGCCAAACTTTTCCAAATTATATGATTTATTTATATTATCTTTATACTTCTGCCTTTTCCCTGCAATACCCATATTTCCCCAATAGGTGGTGTAGAAAAATGATAAAAGCATTTTAGCATCTTAGCCTTTTTGCATGGCTTTCACATGTCATTTATCTTACTTCACATGAATATTCCATCTATCTGCTCCTGACCCGGCCCCCCCCCCTGTTTAATTTTTAGGATCCTTGTGTCTCCCGCGAGTCAAAAAGTTTGCCCACGCCTGTGCTAGCAGCTAATAATGTTACGTAGACTGGTCACATCTGGTCAATAAATATTTTTCTTAAAAAAACCTCCAAAATTGAACTGGGGTATTTTGTTCTCTTTGTCCCTGTCTTTCACAGGGCATTGAGGAAACATTTGACCCAATCAGAGATGCGTCGCGCAGCTAGAAAACCTCATCTCCTCGTCCGGATAAAGCTGCCGCCACCACCTCGTTCCCTGGCCATGCCCCTGCTTCCTACCAGCACCAGCGAACCCATCGTCTTGGAGGACTGAGGAAAAGACGGTGTGATGTGGGGTGTGTGTGTGATAGGACAGAGGGTGGAGGTGGGTCTGTGCCCAGGCCGTGAATGACGGGCGGCACAGTCCACCATACCAGTAGTTTTTCATTTTCTTCTTTATAGTGTCATTTCTGTTCCTTTAGTACTCTGTTACTTCCCGAAAATTTGATGTGTTTCACATACACACACACACACAAAAACACACACACACACACACAAGCACTTAATGACTGTACATTTTAAACATGAAAAAAAAAAAAAAAAGGCACCACCACACGGAAAAACCACCTTGGGGCTATGATGTATTTTAATCCAGATCTTGAATTATTTTTTTCGCTCCGGCCTCTTTTTAAAACACAGCCTATTTTTTAGATGTGTCATTTAAATCAAGATACTCTCCATTCTGAAACCGTGGTAATGAAGCACACAGTTCGTTCCTCCACATCGCCATCCTTGTGTAAGTGTACGTATCCCAGAATAAGGCGGCGCGCGGCGGCGAGGTGCGGTGCCGGTGACGTGTCATAGATACAGTACAGACGGCGCGTAGCCTGCGTTTTCCGCAGGGAGAAAATCTGACAGGCTGTGTGTCATAACTCTCGTTTACAGTCTGCAGGTCATCTACTCAGGAACCAAGGACATGATGAAGGACATGGACGTAGCTTAGATTTAGCAGTTCGAGTGGGCCACCTTCAGTCGTCACGTTTGATGCGTGTCAATAGTGCTTCTTCTGCGTAACGTTCACGCCTTTGTAAAGAAGTTTTTAAGTTTTACATGGTTCCTTCCGGGTCATTTAAATTATGTTATACGCTTGTGTAATTCCCGTCGTCTTTAGCTAGTAATAACTAGAACTCCAGTTCAGGCAACACACCTCCGGGCTTCAAACATGTTGACTTAGATGCACAACTGAAAAAAAAAAACCATGTCCGTTCCTTTTGCGCGGTCGTTGGTGTAGATGGTGTTCTCAAAGACTGGGTCGTGACCCTCAGGTGGGTCGCAAGAGAACTAGAACTCCAGTTCAGGCAACACACCTCCGGGCTTCAAACATGTTGACTTAGATGCACAACTGAAAAAAAAAAACCATGTCCGTTCCTTTTGCGCGGTCGTTGGTGTAGATGGTGTTCTCAAAGGACTGGGTCGTGACCCTCAGGTGGGGCGCAAGAGTTTTTTTTTTTTTTTTTGTGCTCGTCTCGCATCATATTTCCCAAGAGTTTACGAATAATGTCTATTGACTTGGGGCGCGAAGGTTTGTGACTTTTAAAATATGGGTCCCCAGAAAAAAAAGTTTGGGAAACACTGGTGTTGAGGCATCGCGTCCAAAATGTTGCGTGGGCAGCGGATGAGGTTGAGAAGCGTGAACGTAAAAAGTTCAGAGTCCAGACGATTTCTGTGAGTTCGTCAGTGAGTGCAGGTTTTCACGAGCTGCAGCAGTGTGGAGCGCGTACACAGCTACATTTTCTATGTAGAGAGGCTAGCGTCGAAGCTAACTGAGTGACCTTAGGGCTAGGACTTAAACGCTTGCTTTGTTTTTTAAGGTTGCTGTTTAAAATTTAAGTTTGTGTTTCTGTCAGGAATTCGCATAACGAGCTATTTAGTAATCGCAGAATTTTAAAGTGTTAATCGGCATGTGGTACTTGTGTGACATCGCGTGTTTAGACAAGCGTCAACGTCTGTGCCGTACAATCGAGTATCAGGGCCACATTGTGAAAAACAAAATGATGATGAGGTTAAAGTTGTACATTTTTGAGAATGAAGTCGAAACGCTACGAGAAAAAAAAAATAACGTGAGAAAAAAGTGACTCGTCGTGTCTTGTTAAATAAATGCTATTTATCTAAAAAATAATATTAGCATAAGTTAGCAAAAAGACGAGCACCTCATCTGTCTCACGTCATTTTTGAACCCGACACTAAAGTGTAACGTCATTACATTCCCCAATGCGTTTCATTATGACGCATGTATGTTTTTTTTTTTCTTCTCCAAATCAAATCTAAAATTTCAACTTTAATCTGATAAATTTATGTCTTCATTCTCATAAATTAACACGTTTCTTCTTGTGACGTTACGACTTTTTTTTTTTCCTCATAAAAACATGACTTTGTTTCTTTGAAATATTTCAATTCTTGTCATAAATAGACGACTTCAATCTTAATATAATTCTCAATATCATTTGTTTAGATTCCCATTGTGGCCCTGATATGTCTTTGTGCTGCCAATCACGAAGAGAAAATGAAAATGTGATTTTTCTTACTACTCATAATGAAGGACAAATAGAAAATAAACGTAAGAGCCGCCGCTGTTGTCCCAGAGGACCAAAATAGTCTCTTCATTTTATACACTGTTACGATTTGATTGAAAAAAAAAAGTGTTTTTAAATCTAAACTCTTAGCAGCATAAGATGACGTTGTGAGCCGTCACTTGACTCATTTGTTTGCAGATGGGCTGTAATAGAGCAGCCAATGAGTGAAGAGTGTCCTACTGGTCCTATGCCTCAGTGATTAGCTTTTCTGTAGCGCCCCCAATCTTTTGTAGGCACTATTGCCGAGACTTACAGCTATTGACAGCCATCTGCTAAAAATCAATATTTTTGTCAAAAACAACTAGATGATTTTTTTTCCCCCCAAATATGGCAGAAGTTCCTAAATATAGTACAACTTAAATTAACCTGACCCGCCCTTTGGGAACCACTTGTCTTCTCTCTCTCACTTCATTTCTGGCCAACCTCCTACAGTTGTTAAGGCCTGACTCGTAACTTCATTTCAATTGTTTGAATGAGAGCTGCCGCCGCAGAAAGAACACGCCGGCTCCTGATTGGTTCAGCTGCTCGCCTCGCAGAATCAAATTGTGTTTTTAAATGACGATCGTTAGCAGCATGGATTTTAACCAGTTACTTTCCGCGTTTGACGCAGTTGGGTACCAATAAACAGACTCCCGAACAAAGCCCGTGGGTTGGCCAATGGGGTTCATGAAGGTCACTGGTGAATACCGCCGACGCAGATGTGATGTCAGACTTGACCTACTGCATTTCTGAAGGTGTGAGGTTGGACTGAAACGTTTTCTTAATGGTAGTTTGAATGAGGTCTGTTTAAACAACAGCAGCAGTATAAATTTGTACGTCTTCTTGGTCAGTGTCAAGTGCGCCTCCCACAGGCAGCCGGTGATACATGAGGTTGCTTCTAAGTGGAGTCACTGTAAGCCCAGCTGTAGACTTAATTTTTAACAGGAATACATGAACTCGCTTGAGTCCAGATAATGCAGTTTTGTTTATTTTTTTATTTTTATTATTTTGTGTGTGTGAACCTCTGTCTGTTCAAGTAAATAAAGTCCCTCGGTTCAATACGAGCAAGGGACTTGATATACAAATGGGTTGGACAAAATGCATCCTACTCATGGAGGCAACGTGGATGGACAACTCTCGTGTGCTTGTGATGTAAAATTGCTCGATGAACTCCAGCTCAGAGACGTAAACGTTAACAAACTGATAGAGATTTTAAATTTCCATTTGACATAGTGCCGTATGTATCATAGCGTAAGAGGTGAGCGTTTTGTAAAGTAGCTACAATCTTTTTTTCCCCCCCCCACTGGTGGGCATCCTTTTAAGGCTTTTAACATTAAGAAGTCAATGGATAAATTGGCTCATATACAGCACCACAAAGGTCGACGACCGCTCCGTAATTTCCTCGGTCATTTTAAACAAAGCCGATTTAAGTCTGACGTGAAAATAGTTTTTCTCCAGGATGTCGATTCGCGGCCTCCGACCGTTCGTCCGTAATAATGTGGCGCCTCGTAGCAGTGGAGGTGTTTGCGATTGTGAAAGGCTTTGATGATCTGTGAAGGGAATCGTGCCATCTGAGCTGTGTTTTCATTTGATTTGTGATTTAAATCCCAATGGAAGGTTGAAAACTAAATGTATGTTTGGAAAAAAAAAAAAAAAATTGGAAAATTATAATTCCTTTGTATCCTTTCGCCACACAGCATCCATGAGGTTACAATGGTTTTATAAGCAAGTCTGGTCCCAATGTGGGCTTTGTAATATTTCTCCAAAAAAAAAAAAGATTAAAAAAAAAGAAAGAAAGAGAAACAAGTGTTGACTTTGTAGCAAATAATGTGTAAAGAAAAGTGGAATATTGGAAATTTTTTCTACATTGAAAGTGTAATTCTTCTCCATTGTTGTGGAGACGGCTCTGATAGGCTACTGTACATGGGGAAACATTGCTCTCCTTCACTGGGGGGGGGGGGGGGGGGGTTGTCATTAGAACCCGGGGGGACACTGAAAGGGGGTTGATTTTTTTTTTTTTCTTTCGTATGGAGAGACCAACATGCTACAACTGAAAGTTTTTTTTTTCTCAAGTGTTTTTTATTCCAATGTCTCCGTAATGTTTAATGTTATCTTGGTTTAAAAAAAAAAAGAAATAAAGTTTTTTTTCTCTTTCCTGCTTTGTTGTCTGGTTTATGTAAAGTTCCCCTGTCACACATTATTTAAAAAAAAATTTTTTTTTTTAGTTTCCAACCATATATGCCATATGATTTTATACAATGCTGCATGAAATTCGCTAAAAGCTACAACAGATTTTCTCAGTAAAAAATTATTGTGACAAAGTTCCTTCTCGTGGTCGAGGATGTCGTAAACCGAGGACCCCCGTATATACTTTCCAACATATTTTTGCTGAGCAGAAACATTTTTTTATTATTTTTTATGATTTGATGATTCCCTTGAGGTGCAATAGTTCCAAGAAGATCATGCCATCATCAAGTAACTACAAGAGCAATGTTGAAGAAACAAGTTGAAAGATCTCTTAAGTCAGGTCAATGACAACAAAGTGATGTTAGCAAAATGTTTTTTTTTTTCAAACAACATTTTCTGCCTTAGTAAAAAATCAAGTAGAGAAGAGTCATAGCACCATATACAAGACAAAACGCCCAATGAAACATTGAAAGTTTTGTGTAGCGTGCTAACAAACCTAGTTAAACCCCAGAACAGTATATCTAGTTGCTAACACTAGCATTATAAAATTACATACATGCAAGATATTTTTATAAAAAATGGACTAAAAGTTCAAAGAAGACTTTTTAAACATCTTCACAAATATGAAATATAAAATTTGATTTTTTTTTATTTATTATTAGCACTTTCACATTATTAGCACTGAATTTTTTAAAATGTAT
Source organism: Cynoglossus semilaevis (assembly GCF_000523025.1). Classification (NCBI taxonomy): domain Eukaryota; kingdom Metazoa; phylum Chordata; class Actinopteri; order Pleuronectiformes; family Cynoglossidae; genus Cynoglossus; species Cynoglossus semilaevis. The sequence goes on from NC_024307.1 coordinate 33,943,258, forward strand.
TATTAGCACTTTCACATTATTAGCAGTAGCTACGTTCCTTTTGCACAGATACTCCAGTTTCAACCAAATAACACTGGAACTCTCCAGCGCCTGCTTGTTTTTTCCCAGCAGGTGAATGTGATTGTCCTTGGACACGCCCCTGTTACGTTGAGCCCGCGCTTCACAGCTGAGGCTCATTAAGTCGTGGGAGCAGGGAGCAGTTTAAAAAAGCCACAGCAGAGAACCACTTGAGACACGGAGACACAAAGACCATTTAGGTTGCCTCAGACCAAAGCCTTGTCAGCCAAGTTTTGTACTGGAAACTGTTGTCATTAGTGGGGAGCCATGTTAGAGGTGAGTCCGTTAAGCTAAGTTCTTTAATATTTGTTTGTATTGTTAATTGTATAGACCAGGCGTGGGCCACAATTGTCTTGAAATTGAATGGGGTGGTGAACTTAGATAAATGGCATGTAAAAGCATGCTAGGCTAAAAAAAAGGCTAAAATTCTTTTATCATTTTTAACGTCTTAGATAATTTTGTTATGCATTCGAGGCGACGTTTCACTTCGCCGCATTTGCGTTTTTCCCATCATGACTCATGTAAACGAATGATGTCCCCTGCCATTTTAGCAAAAAACATGACACTAATGTTTGTTGTTTTTTAAACTGACTTGCTCTTTTCTATTTCCTCAGCCCCCGGGCCTTAGGTTGCCCATGCTTAGTATAGACGCATTAATCACAGTATTCAGATTAAGCTCTAATTAAAAACTGTGAATGTGAAGAGAACTGTTATATTTGTTGTGCTTCTGGAAATAAAAATGCAAAATCAATGGAAATTACGATGCAGTTCAGATGCTACGCCAGCTATGGTTGACAAATGAGTTTGCGGAACAACAAGTTAAATTACGATTTTAAAGTTTTAGTGTGGCTGCCTGACACAGGTTTTTGGAAACCTAAAGTTGCACAATTCAAACACTAATATTTGAGCTGTTAAAAAAAAAAAGTCATGTTTTTGATTTTAAAAGCACACTTTGATTGTGACATTAATCAGTGGTCTAAAAAAAAAAAAAAACTTTTCTGCAGTTTATTTTTCCTTTTCCCAACTGACTTCCCTTGTTTCAACTTTTTTTTTTTTTTTTTTTTTCTCTCCCCCCTATCCCCAGACCAGCACTGACGAGATGTTTCTGCCCTCCTGCCACGATGAGCAGCTGGTGGACAACCTCCTTTCCAATGAGGAGCTGGATGGAGAACACGCTGGTCCGGGTCTCTCCCTGGCCAAGGCGCTGCTCCCTTTGGTGGAGTGCTCCTCGTCTCCTCTCGCCTCCTGGGTCTGCTCCACCCGCTACAAGACAGAGCTCTGCACCAGCTACTCGGCCTCTGGTTGTTGCCAGTATGCCGAGCGCTGCCAGTTCGCCCACGGCCTCCATGAGCTCCACGTTCCCTTTCGCCATCCCAAGTACAAGACGGAGCTATGTCGTAGCTTCCACGCGACGGGCTACTGCTACTACGGCAGCCGCTGTCTGTTTGTGCACAACCCCACAGAGCAACGCCCGGCCCTGCGTCGCCGCAGGAATATCCCATGTCGCACCTTTCGCTCCTTCGGCGTCTGTCCCTTTGGCACGCGCTGCAACTTTCTGCACATTGAAGGAAGCGAGGGCGAGAAAGTCGATGGTTCTCTGGAGTCTCCTGATGCGGGCGAGAAAACCCCTTTGCCCCTTAGCCCCAAATTCTCACCGCAGACCAAAGAGTGGAAGCCTCGGGGCGCTCTCTGTCGCACCTTTTCGGCCTTCGGCTTCTGCCTGTACGGCACGCGCTGCCGCTTCCAGCACGGTCTCCCCAGCAAAATGAAGAGCTCGGACAAGAGTCCAGGAGGGCTCTCACTGGGAAGTTCGGGTTTACCTTCCCCGTCCTCGCTCTCGGGATCCACCCCGTGCTCGTCCACATCCTCCTCGCCACCCTGGACCCCACCTGTCGATACCACACCCACAGAGGCCACTGCCCACAATGCTTTCACCTTCTCCAGCCAGCACCTGAATGACCTTCTGCTGCCTCTGGCCCTTCACCTGCAGCAGCTGGAGAGCAGCAAGGCCCATGAGATCTGGGACAACAGAGCCATGTAACGTACAGCACTAGCACCTGATGCCAAACCCCTGTTTTTTTTTTTTTTTTTTTTTTATAATTCTTTAAACTTTTTAAAAATTTTTTTTGTATTTTTTTAATTCTTAACTTTAAAACTGCAGTTGAACAGGTGTGTGTACTGGAGGCTTTTGGAAGTGTTCTGTCGCACATCGACAATAACAAATTGTTCTGGATCTCCCTTTTGGGCCCAGCTATTTGAAATTAACTTTTAATAATTGTACATATTTTATAAATGGAATGTATTAAATGAAATGTCTGGCTTCAGTGTTGTGAATAAACTATTTTTAATCTTTAACTTGATGTGTTTGCTAATGATTTGGGTGTTGAAATCTCATTTAGTTTTTAGTTTTTTTTTTTTTTTTTTTTTTTTTTTTTTTTTTTAAATAACCAGAGGTTAATAACTTTGGGTAACTGTAAATTTTAAAATTTTTCCCTAAACTAAATTCTTGCTTTCAGTCCATCTCAATCATGTTTGGACCCCCCCCCCCCCCTTTTTTTTTCTCTCCAGGGGTTGCAACAGCAAATCATTGATTTCCATCTCTCCCTGTTCTCTGCATCTTCTACTCTGACTCCAACTATCTGCATGTCCTCCCTCACTGCATCCATATATCTCCTCTTTGGTCTTCCTCTTTGTCTCCTACCTGGTAGCTCCATCTCTAACATTCTTCTACCAATGTATCCACTGTCCCTCCTCTGCACATGTCCAAACCATCTCAATCTGGCTTCTCTGTCTTTTTCTCCAAACCTTCCTGTCTGTGTTGTCCCTCTAATGACCTCATTCCTGATCCTGTCCATCCTTGTCACTCCTAAAGAGAATCTTATGAAAAAAATATCAATCAAAATCCAGAAATCAGATTCCTAAGCCCAAATACTCAATTTAACTTTGCACAACACTGCTGGAGGAGAAAAGATGGTATGGGATTGATATCAGCAGATACTCCATGATGCAGTATCAATATCAGCATTGGACATGAAACCTAAAAATTGAAAATTGAAATCATTCTGATAGACAACTTTTTATTAAAGCAGAATTTAAAGTTTGAAAAATAACTTAATAATAATAAATTTTTGCTGAAGGTCAAAATTATATTTTGTTTTGCACTCATCTCTATACTTTAATTTGTTTACAGAAAATATGGATTGCTCAGACACAAGAAGGGTGCTCTGTCCATTTCTATACAAAAATACGTTCTTTGTAGGACAAATGTTCCTGTGTTTGTGTTGGTGAAAGTGGAATTGAGAGAGGAATGCTGGTGTTGTTGGCTGAATAGTGAAATAAGATGCTCTTTTCGGTTCCAAGTAAACAACTTTTGTATTAATAGCATTCAATATAATTACTTGTGTGCAGTATTTATGAATACAAATATTATTTACAGTTGGGGTACCATCATTTTTTGAGAATACTTGGTACAAAATTGAAGAGATATAACACGTCTAAAAAGGTCTAATAAAATGCCCAGTCTCTCGTTGCATAATGAGTTACGTTTAGACTCCTGTACGCTAGATGGCGGTAATGGGTCGGCAACAGTTTGGCGCTCCAAAATATATAGTATTTCCGGTTTACGGCGGCTTTATATTTAACGTTCAAACTTTCAAAGACAAATTTACTTTTATTGTTTTATGAAGTCTAAGTCATTATTGTTTTGTATTAAGGGTAAATACAGTTTTTTCACAACTAATACATATTTATTGCATAGACGATAGTCTAACTCCTGCGAGTGTTTCCTCTTCTGTTTGGTAGCACGACACCGCTGTACAAAAGAGCATGGACTAATTGCTCTTCTGTTTGGTAGCACGACAGCGCTGTACAAAAGAGCATGGACTAATTGTATCTGCTTTGTTATTGATCCGTCGGGTTTATACGTTTACAAGGTAAAAGTCTTAACTATTAAATATGTAAAATGACGCTTTCTCTTTTGTTGAATACCACGGAGTGTTAGCTCTTCTCATTGAATAGTGTGTAGCTTCTTCCTACGCTGATATCGTTGTTCCCTCCTCAGTTGAACTTTTATAGCTGTTATCTCGTAACACGCATATTCTCAGGTTGTGGAATTATTCTCAATGACGTCTTAGTTATTTCTGGCGTACATAACCTGCACATGACTGAACCCATTCAGTTAGCATGTTGAACGACAATTTCGCGCTGCGTTATTTAAAGTGTTTTGCTTTTTGGGATGTAAATACAGGACAGCCATGAACTGTTGAGTTTGATTTGACACCTTAAAAACTAAAAAAAAAGATCCAATTTGAGATATCGCTTTGCTCTCAATAAATGTGTAAAGTGGCTTTAAGATTTTGAACAAGAGATAGGGAATGGAAAGTGCAGCAAGGGATTGCAAAAATGATGCAGGACGGCATCTGAGGAATACATGTGACACTTTGACCCTTCCAACTGATTTGTAGGCATCAGAAAGGATAACTTTGCTAAGGTCGTAATAACCAAACAAAAAGGCATCGGGGAAGGCAAAACGTATGCCATATCACATTTGGTGTGCATAAATGTGCTAATTTACATGAAGAGAATCTCAAGTCTAAATTTTCTCATTATTTCAGGAGAAAGTCAGAAGATACAGTACATACAAATGGCTGTTGGAAACATTAAATAATGTGTGCGTTCCATTGCTTAGGGCTAAATTTTAGCCAGTAGATATTAGGATCTGGACAAAGATGAATGACACACGATTTTGAGGTAAATCAATAACTGAAACGCGATGCATTGCCAACTAGGGATCAACTCAGCCACTCGGTAGTTTATCAATTTTCATCTTCTTTTACGTAACCGGGTCATGGGGGCAGCATTCGCCACTCAAATCACAGATTTTCATCCTCTTTTCCGTAACCGGGTTGCCGGGGCAGCATTCGCCACTCAAATCACACTGCACCGTACCAACCCCCCTAAACCTTCCTACGGGTGGTGAGTTCACTGGAAGGTACCAACTGCCCTAACTGGGATTCAAACTTGCCCAGGAGGTGAACCCTGGGGTTCCACACCAATGACAGAGACACTGCCTCTGGGCCAAAGCGCCACTAGTAGTTTATCTAATCTAAAAAAAAACAAAAAACATTTAGTTGTTCTTTTTAGTAGGATTCAAGAAATGCTCATTAGGATTCCCTAAAAGATGCAAACGAAAGAATAGGCTCTCATTGCATCGTAGATAACTTTATTTGAAAACTGTGCATAGTTAAAATTTACTTGAGTAGAGTCAAATTGTTTTTTTTTAATTGTCATTATAAATGTATTTCCAAAGCCTAAGTAAGTCTATGTAACTGATTTCTTTTTATCCAGGCGTCGCCACTGTGAAAATGGCGGAGCGGGAAGAACGCCGCTTTGCGGAAATTTCCAGGGAATCGGTGAAATTCATGGCTGAGAGTTCAGGAGTGGAGCTAGGTGATGATGTTGCCACTCTGCTGGCTGAGGATGTGTGTTACCGCTTAAGGGAGGCGACTCAGGTGAGTACTATTGTCACCTGAAAATGAAATCAAACTAACACTCTCACACTGGTTTCTCTATGGTGACTCTTAATCACATGTGAAATGGAGGGTTTGGGTTATTGCTGAGGTCAAGCAACTTTTTGTTTCTCGAAAAAAAAAAAAAAGCAGTAATGGAACCAAATACTGTCAGTTTCTGTAAAACCCAAGATTGAAAAAGTCGGACTATTTTTTTAAGAACGTCAGAGGTTGCTGTGAGTCAAACGGTAACAGAAGAGGTTAGCATACTTGACCTACAGCTAGAAGATCACCAGTTCAATGGTTTGAGTTGTACTTCCTGCTTGTGTGAGTTTTCTCCAGGGACTCCAATTTCCTTCCAAAGTCTCAAAACGCACAGACTGGGGATAGGGTTATTCAGAGACTCTAAATGTACCATAGGTATGGATTTGAGGCTGAAATATAAATATTGTTTGTAATTGTGGACCTGCAAAGGCTGGTGAACTGTCTGGGTTTACCCAACTCTGTTTAGTTGGTTGCTGGGATTAGCTCCAATTTCCCAGAAAAAGCAGAAAGAAAAAAAAAAGCAGGAGCTCTGCAGAAAGAATGTTAGGGAAACAATGGTTTAGACAATCCTAAAATGCAGACTTGTATCAGGTAGTTGTGCTACATGAGTGTTTGTGTTACAGTTATGAATATTTATAGTTGTGTTCAAAAAGGCAGTCAGAGGAAGGTGGTAATCGGTTAATGACGCCCTCGCATTTCCCAGCTAGGTTACCATCTCCCATGAATTTATTAAGAAAATCGTGTTCCGACATACGGCATTTAAACAAATGTTTCAATGAAACTAGTTGGCGGGCGGAGTGGATGTCATCACACTGCGCTATACATAGAAGAAAGCTTTGTTTCCATTTGCCGATTGTACTCCATATAGTGGATTGTGTCTACGTTCACTTTCTTTCATTTGTGTGTGTTTTTTTTTGGGAAGTTTTTACACTTCATTACGGACTCTTGGTCTGACTAAGACTCTGGTGTTTTTCTTGATTGTCCTAGATTATGATTTTACCACTGTGCTGGCGCCGATGAATTTAAAAGAAAGTCAACCTGAGATGAATACAAGTGGCAGTTGAAGTGATATAGTGGTGTCCACTCATACTGTTCAGTTTCACCACCATCATGTTGTTGTGTTGTTGGTTCACACAGAGCAGCTCACAGTTCATGAGACACGCCAAGAGAAGTAAACTTACAGTAGAGGACTTCAACAGAGCTCTGCACTGGAGTAACGTGGAGGTCAGTATGTCCGTCTCTCTCTGTTCCTCTAGTGCATGGGTGTCAAACTCAAGGCCCGGGGGCCAAATCCGGCCCGCCAAGCCGTTTTTTGTGGTGCATGCAGCAGAGTTTTTTAACTTAAATAAAACTTTTTATTACATACCAATGAACAATATTTGTAGCTTGAATAAATAATAATCAATTGCAGAAACATGTATTAGTCTGTTATGGACTGGTGACATCTAAACCAGTGGTCCCCAACCTTCTTTGTTATAACGACTGCTCACCCAGTACCATCTGTTACTACAGACTGGTACCAAGGTGCTGAGCATTGAAGGATCATTAAAGCTTCCATTTTTTTTTCAAAATAAAACATCTTATAGACTCTATTGAATGAAGTAAATTAGTAAAAAATAAGTACATTTTTTCCACTCTGTCCCTCTGTGGCTCGGCATCAAATAACCTATGTATAAATACATTTTTCTTTTCTTCAGATATTAGGAAAAAAAAAATCATTCTGAACCGTTGACCTGTGGATAATATTTTTTTTGTGTAACAATTTTTTGTCCCTATTTGTCTTAGACTAAAAAGTGTTACATTTTATCAAGTTTAAGAAAACAAATGACCTTATTTTCCAGACTATAAGTCGCACCGGAGTATAAGTTGCACCAGTGGCCTCCAGCAGGTGTCAGTGTGAAAATAATGAACATGTGAAATTACATATTTTGAACCCAGCCAAAGGATGAAAAAAGTGCAACTTATAGTCCGGAAAATACAGTATATCAGTTTCCCTGGTCACCAGAGTTCACTTGTGTGTTACGTCCAGGCCATCTGTGGCTACGGTGCCCAAGATTCTTTACCGTTCAGATCTGTGAAAGAAGGAGAACTTTTCTTTGTGGAGGACAAAGACATTAACCTGGTGGAGCTGGCTCTGGCCACTAACATTCCCAAAGGATGTCCTGAGACCATGGTTCGAGGTATGAACTCACTTCCCTGGGCCGTTCCGATTGCTTTAATATGTGTTTGTTTGTGCCAATTTATTATTTATTGTTTGTTCTTTTAGTGAATGTGTCGTATTTGGACGGGAAGGGCAACGTGGAACCTCAAGGCACTGGTGAGTTTGATGTCAAACTTAGATACGAGGCAGATATGTCAAGTAGGACATTGATGTTTTTTTTTTTTCATGTCCAGCACTGAGCTTTTAACTCTTTAGGGATGGCTCCGTGCTGTCCTTTAAGTTCATGATCATTGAGCTGAACTTTACATGACCTCTTCTGACCAGGGTGCGCACTAGCTTCCTACTGATTTAGAAAGGAGTTGCTGCAAATGGCCAGGTATTATGGCTCCCTCTGCTGGCCCCAAAATGGAATAACAAAATATCGAGTCTTCTTTTGTCAATATGTAATGCTTTTATACAGTTTCCCAAATTTAGGAATGTTGCTGCTCATGCCTAATTTGGAAGATGTGGTTTTGCTATCTTTTGTTAGTATTTCCAAAAAAAAAAAAAAAAAAAATCAACATCTAACTTTGAACGAGTAGAGTATAGCTGTCATATCTATGACATCTGGGCCACTTGTTCGTCAATCTGAAAAGGACTTAGTGCCAAACGTGCTGAACGACTCCTTGAAAAGTACTTTAAGCTCGGTGGTGTGATGTGTGCCAGTGAAACAGCTCGTGTCTTGATTCCACCCCACAGTTCCCTCTGCAGTGCAGTCTCTGTCAGATGACCTGTTGACCTATTACCAGCAGATCACACGTGCCATCCTGGGGGAGGATCCTCACCTCATGAAGGTGAATTCAACAGAGACCGACTTAACTCTTTGATTAAAGTCACTCAGACACACACAGTAGGTCAGCTCTTATCACATGAGTTTTCTGGACTATAAACCATTCTTCTTTTTAGTACCTTGGCTGCTCCGTTGTCACGGGGCACTGTACCCAGAAGATGTCTTAGTATGTTTGCCGGTTGTTTGTCCTACTTTGGATTGTGCTTCAGTTGCCTATTTTTTTATGGATTGTTTAAAGCTTGGCTGATAGATTGATGATCACTGGGAGCAATTTATTGAAGCTGTTGTGTTAATGGTTAAATAGTTATTCCACCTTAAATGTTCCTTCTTGGATCCCTGTTGAATACATGATTAAAAAGTAAATGTAAGAACATCAAATGCTCTTTAATCATTTTCTAATTTCCTGTCTTTTATTTTAAGGGAAAATGCCTATAGAAACACTAAAACTAAAATTAATTTCAAAATTTGTTTCATTTTAGTATTTTATTTTCATTTAATTTATCGTTAAACAAACTAAGCTTTATTTTGTCCTTCACTTTTGTTTTATTTGGAAAATTCGGTGTATCCTAAGGCTCCACAGCTGTGACTGGATCACAATAAACAGCCTGTCACTTCTTAACGCCGTTTGTATGATGTGTTTTTCAGGTGGCTCTTTTAGACCTACAGTCCAACTCCAAGATTGCTGCTCTGCTGCCATACTTTGTTTATGTCATCAGTGGGGTATGTACCATTGTTACACAATATATATATATATAATAGAGACAGCTATGATGCATCAGTTGAGAGGATATATACCCAGAGCGAACCACATACCTCCGTGGCAGCCTGCGTGGGTTAAAAAAAAAACTGTGAGATGAAAAATCATTCAAAAATCAATGATGAAATGTTCAGTACAAATATGAAAGGCATTAAAAAGTCACTGCTCCTGTGTCCAGGTCAAGTCAGTGAGTCATGATTTGGAGCAACTCAACCGACTCCTCCACATGGTGAAGAGCCTGGTGCAGAACCCTTACTTGTACCTGGGCTCCTATGTGCGCAGCCTGGTGTCCAGCGTCATGTACTGCATCCTGGAGCCTCTGGCCGCGTCCATAAACCCTCTGAACGACCACTGGACCCTGAGAGACTACGCGGCGCTGCTGCTCAGCCACATCTTCTGGTGAGCAGAGCGGAACCAGATCAAAGTCTCCGCTTGTCTTTTATTGTTGGGATTCCTGTGGTTAAAACATGAAGATAATATGACATGGCACTGGTGATGATATCTGTGCATTCTACGAAGTAGAGAGTAGGATTCCTAAGCTTTACTTTAGTTCATTTATTGTGTTATTATTTATTCTTGCATATTAAAGTGAGTCCTCTGACTTACATCAGAATTCCGTTCTTACGGCGTGACGAAAACTCAGTTATCAGCTTTGGTTCGAACTCACGTACTGTACAAGTACCTGTGTCACTCACCTATGCTAACACAATGGTAACTTCGTAGTGAAGGACATAAAACACCAGAAGAGTCTGGCTTAAGCTTGGGAGCTTTAAAAGTTCCCCAAAAAACAACACAAATGAAGGAAAGCAAATGTAGCACAATGCAGTGTATGGTTACAACAGGCGAATATAAACAAAGCCAATACATATATATATATATGGCATATATTGGCATATATTGGCATATATATATATATATATATATACATA
>NC_024307.1:33953609-33963860 GCF_000523025.1 Cynoglossus semilaevis
TATATATATATATATATGTATATGTATATATATATGTGTATATATATATACATATGTATATATATGTATGTATGTATTGTATTCTGTATATAGTGCTGCGCGACGATGTGTTTGTCCACTCCGCTTGCGAACAAGTTCCCATGCGGAATTATATGAAAATATTATCGAAATAATTTTTTTTGATAAATGTATTATAGATGGTGTTAACGGTGTATCATTCCCATGAAACACCGTAGGTTAAGGATGTTGTTAACCGAGCACTCCCTTGTATATATATATATTTATTTTTATGTATGTCAGATGATTGACACTGTGCTGTTAGAATTATTTTATAGGTACAAACCAATTATTGGCTGCTGAAGAAAACCTTTTCAATTTAAAGGTCAGGGATTATCTGACACCATTTTTGGGAAAAAGGTTTTTCAGTTGTACTTTGCATAAAGAGACCAAAGAAATGAATAATTATTGTGTTAATTATTAGTTAAATTAATAATTAATACAATCATTGTAACCAACATTCAAAATTATTCAACTTTTGATACTGTAACTGACCTGGTTTTTCAGCCAGTATTTACAAACTTTACGTGACTGAGGCTTGTAGAATTCATTAGCAATGTTAATATATAGTTCATAATATAGTGACAGAATCGTTACAGTAACAAAAAAAAAAGTTTTTTTTCAGCAAAGGAGGCAGAAGTAAGAGTTTAAGTCGATTTGGATCAATTTGGAGGTTTGATATTTTATTTAAATTAGAAATAGTTGAAATGTTCTAAAGGTACATCTAATATAATCACTCACAATTAACTTGTATCAAACATTTTTTTTAAATTTCCAATATTTTCATTATTTTTGTGATAACCATTTTCTAACCTAAAAAAAAAATTAAACAGTAAAAATATAGAAAAAAATAAACCAAAAGACATCGGCTGGTAGCTTTTACCTAGAGGAGATCGAACACAGCATTGTGTTCCTCACTCTGATTGGCTCATGCATCGTAGCATCTCCTCTTGTCTGTCTGCCACTACGGGACTGTGTCAAAGACGCTGACACAGATGACAGTTAACAGCCTTTATTTTTTCTTTACAATAATGTGCGCCCCTGCGCTGTGCCCGGCTTTCATATACGGTCCATCCGTCTTGTCCGTCCAGTATTCACTCCTCTGTTCACTCTCCTCTCTCCTTGGCGTCGGCTCCCACTAATATAAGGAGAGGAGCGGGTTACTCGATTTTGCGCTAACCTCTGCTGTGTCGTGTATTTAATTTATTTACCCAATATGTATGTCTTATATTTCCATTCTACAACTTTACTGTGCATATAATTTTGTGGGAAAGGGTAATACAGTCTAGGGTTGATAACAGTGTGAGGGAGGATCGTAAAGGGTAAATATATACGTTAATAATATAATAACTATCTCGCCCCTATTTCACAGATTTTCCCTTTTTGCGGTGGGTCTTGAAACGCAACTATCGCAATAGGAGAAGGGACCTCTGTAATTGAAAATAAAAACCTAGAAAATGGCGTGTCTTAAGACCTCAAACAAACTTTCAGAAGTTTCAGAACAGCAGTGTGTAATCCAGTCTTGAACTGAGGTGTCTGCTGCTGAAGCCCTGGACTGGCTATATAGTAGAGTGTTTTTAATTTTTAAGGGGTATAATAATTTTACTAGTATTTACTAGTGGAACATCTCCAGGAGAAACTCTTGAGAAGTACTACAATCTAAATATACTTAGTCCTAGTATTGTCATATTTTTCACGTGAGGCTAGAAGTCACAGTGTCGGCACCTCGTGACATTTCCGGTCCTGTGCTTGTTCTGCAGGACACACGGTGACTTGGTGAGCGGTCTTTACCATCAGATCCTACTGTCGCTGCAGAAGGTTCTGTCTGATCCTGTGAGACCGCTGTGCTCCCACTACGGAGCTGTGGTGGGACTACATGCTCTAGGATGGAAGGTACATTTACTGTCTTCTTCAACCAATTTCATTCCATTATTCATCTCTATTTGACAACAAAATATACAATTCCTAATCATGACAAATAGTCGCTGGTTCGTCTGATCTCTATTAGCAGTTGCGTAAGTAAATATTATATTCCATTATTGAGAAATAGTTGCTCTCTGGAGTCTTTGTCACCTTCTTGTGTCTCTTGTTCACTACAGGCTGTAGAGAGAGTTCTCTTCCCGCACCTTTCTGCCTACTGGGCAAACCTCCAGGCCGTGTTAGACGATTACTCCGTGTCCAATGCTCAGGTCAAGGCTGATGGACACAAAGTCTATGGCGCCATTCTGGTCAGTGGATGCTTTTTACATCAGTGTTTCCCATCTTTTCAATTTTTTTTCAGACCCAAGGTACATATTTAATATTATTTTTAATATTTTTTTACTCACTATGAAAACTGTGCCAGTTTAGTTGTGCACCTGGCTGATATACTAAGCAGCAATTGAAGAAAGACTAGCCATCTGCTTCCACCTAGTGGAAGGAAATGCAATTATTCTGTGTGTTCCCTAATGTGCATTGGATCTAATTTGACCTTTTGCAAAACACCGCCCTCAAACAGTTATAGTCCAATCCTACATTCTAGCCACTGTTACTATATAAGTTTCTGATTTTAATATTTTCTTTTCTTCGATCTGGAGGTATTGTTCAAAAACGAGTCGTTGACATACACTGGTAAACGTCTCCCTGTCATAACACTGTGTTGACACCCGCATCTGCTCGACAGGCTAGCACTAACCCCGAACACTAACTTGGGCTTCTATGAAAGGTCAATTCTGTTTTTTTTTTTTTTGTTTTTTTTTTTTTACAATAACAGTTGTTTGTGTTGTGTACTGCAGGTGGCAGTAGAGCGTCTGTTAAAGATGAAAGCTCAGTCCCTGTCTCAGCCTGCAGAGGCAGCGTCCAGCACCTATGCTGCATCTGGGTTTAGCCATGGCGGACACAGAATGAGCTCCCCCGGTCTGAGTCCTCCTACAGAACCTCTGTCGGAGGGAACGCTCGGAATTGCAAGCCACCTGCAGGCAGGAGGCGCAGGCTGTCCCTGGGAGGAGTGGACTCCAGTCCCTCTCCCTGCTATGTACTGTGAGCTCTACTCCTTTTTTGGAGACAGTCTAGCTGTCAGGTTCAGCACAGGGCCTGGTTTAGGCAGTTACCCACCGTGCACCCCATCCCACCCCGTTGATGCCAGAAAAGAGCTGCCCGGCCCTACCTCCAACCCTGACACAACTCGCAAGATGCCGCAGCTTACAGCCAACCTCAACATCAGCCCCAGGCATGATGGGAGTCCTCGCACTGACCCAGCACCGCCCAGTCTGGCTGCTACAGGATCAATGAGGTAAAGAGAAGACCTAACATGTGAGGGAGACATCCAGACTCTGGTCTAAATCTCCCCTCTGAATCTGTACATTCTGTCAACATGTATGTATATATATATGTATATGTATGTATATATATATATATATATATATATGTATGTATATGTATATATGTATATATATGTATGTATATATACATACATACATACATACATCCATATATATATATACATACATACATGTTGACTGAATGTGTATGTGTGTATATGTATATATGTGTATATGTATATATGTATATATGCGTATATATGTATATATATATATATGTATACATATATGTATGTATGTACAGTATGTATATATGTATATATGTACAGTATATATATGTATGTGTATATATGTATCTATATATGTATGTATGTATATATATGTGTGTGTATGTATATATGTGTATATATATGTGTATATGTACATATGTGTATATATACGTGTATATGTTTATATATATATGTTTACATATATGTATGTATGTACAGTATGTATATATGTATGTATATGTATGTATACATATATATATATATATTATACGTATAATACGTTGGTATTATACGTATAACAGTGCCGAGCAAAGTGAACAAGTGGCGATGGATGAGCCAATCAGCGTGAGGAACACAATGCTGTGTTCGATCTCCTCTAGGTAAACAAAGCTACCAGTAATGTGTTTTAGTTTATTTTTTGCTATATCTTTACTGCTTAATTTATTTTAGGTTATAACATGTTTTTTATCACGAAAACAATAAAGATATTGGAAATAAAAAAAAAAAAATGTACCGTGAAATACCACGATATAGCGGTGAGGATTAAAAAAAAAAATTGGCTATGTACTGAAGGAGCCAAAGGACAATGGTGATATAGAGAAGGAACACTGTGTATATATACATGTATGTGTATCATTCTTTACATAATAATAATATAATGTATGTATGTATGTGTCAATCATTCCCTCCGGTTTGGTTTAACTCTCCTCAAATAGTGGGGCGGGCCCCCCTGGGGGTGGGGCGCAAAGGGCTTCTGATGGAACATGGCACACATATAGACATAAATGTACCACTGCTGTAATGCATGAATGATAACAGGCCTCCAGTCACTAGGTGGCAGCAACTCCTACAGTGGTTTGTACAGATAAAAAATATACATGTTATCAGGTTCTCAATAGTATTTCAGTTTGTGGGGGTGTGGGTCGGAGGGGGAATGAAAACATTTCTGTCCCAGAGATGGGGGGGGTCTGTTTGTCATTATCAGGTCTCTGACTCGCTCCTCCTCCTCAGTCCACCGCTCCAGATCCTCCTCTTCCCGCACAGGTCAGTGCTCTGCAAGTCTTTCCAGGGAGGTTTTCACCAAAGCTCGCTTTACCTCCCCGCAGACTGCACTGCCAGCGTTCTCATTTCTCATCGGTGGGCGTCAAATGGGTCGCCGCTGCCAGGGTCGTCGCCCCTTCCAGACTGCCTTCGCCACACCTGCCTCTCTCACAGCTGTACCTTCACGTTCCTACGCTCACAAACTGCCCGTCATCGGCAGGGTGGGTAAACCTGTACATCGCTGGACGTGTTCACATTACTCTCTTCATCTGCCGCTTTAAAAAAAAAAAAAAGAGAGATGGACATAGTTTAAAATTTTTGGTTGAGGATGTGTGATGGTTGTGGCCATCAAATGCTAGCAGAACAATGACTGTCATGGTGGAAACACAGCAACGGTTATCAGTGGGACTGGAGTGATGGCAATGTAATGTCTGGACAACAAAGTTCTCTTGTTTCTCTGATTCTGACGCAAGGAAAACGATGATGCCATTCCATTGTTTTTTCGATTGCATCTCTAGCTAAGATGTTTTTTAGTACTGATTTTCTAGTAGCAGTGGTGGCTTAGCACTTAAGGAAGTGGGCTTGGATCTGGAAGGGTTCAGGTTTGAGTCCACCAGCTGCCAAGTTACCACTAAGGTGCTCTGAGCATGTCACCGTCCCCACACACTGCTCCCCAAAAAGCTGCCCACTTTGGTGATGGGTTAAAAGCAGAGGTCACATTCTCTTATAACCTGGTGGACAGTTTCTAACAGTTTCAGCAGAACACAGATTATTCCCATAATCATAGTGGAAAACAGTGATTGAAATGTAAACACAGAACGTGTTTAAATAAAAAAAATACATGTTTTCAGTTCCTTTGTTTTTTTTTCTTTGTGTCAAAATTAAACCTTACTGAGGTTTATCTGTCTATCTATCTATCTATCGAAACCTTACTGAGGTTTATCTATCTATCTATCTATCTGTCTATCTGTCTATCTATCTATCCATCTGTCTGTCTGCCTTTCTGTCTGTCTATCCATCCATCTATCCTAACATAAGAACCATCTCGCTTCACTACCATACCTCCATCCAGTGACCCATTGAACAATAACTACCCCTGTTTGACATGGAACGCCGTCGGTTCTGAAACTGAAACATTCATCATGTAGCTTCATCATGTGCCTATTGTGTGCAAAACATTCTCTGCATTTTACCCCATTTTATTAGTTATTACATTTTTATCATTTACCACATATTATAAATTGGAAAGATAACATTAGCTTTATTTTCAATATTTGACCCAACTCTTTTAATTATACATACATACACTACTACAGTTTAGGAAGATCCGAATACTCCCATGCATCGGTTTTGTATAGTACATATACAATACAACTCATTTATTTATGCATTTAGTAAAATAATGAACTGTTCAGTTGTATTTTTTTTTAGATTATCAATATTTACTGTGGTACGCTGACTAAGAAGGGGAAACATGATGACGATATTTTGTTAATTAAAATCAGAAATACTGTTATGTGCCTGACAATTAGTGAGATGATTTTTTTGTATTCTCAAACAATTACTAGACCCTTCCATAATATGGTAGTGCCAGTAGTATTCTCAAGCTCATATGATTTGTAGATCCCCGTTTTAATAGGCTAAAAGGCAATGAATGAAAAATGGCCGCTCAAATGCAGGAAACCCCCACAGCAACACAGTGAGTTGAAGCTCAGCCAATCACAAGCGGGGAACGACACAGTCTGTTTTACATACAGTTGCTATAAAAAGAGCCGCCTCTGCCCGAGTCTCAGTACTCATTCGTCATTCGTTAGAGAAAATGCCTGATCCAGCGAAGTCTGCACCTAAGAAGGGCTCCAAGAAAGCCGTGACCAAGACCGCCAGCAAGACCGGCAAAAAGAGGAGAAAGACCAGGAAGGAGAGCTATGCTATCTACGTGTACAAGGTGATGAAGCAGGTCCATCCTGACACCGGTATTTCCTCCAAAGCCATGGGAATCATGAACTCGTTCGTCAACGACATCTTTGAACGCATCGCTTCTGAGGCTTCCCGTCTGGCTCACTACAACAAGCGCTCCACCATCACTTCCAGGGAGATCCAGACCGCCGTTCGTCTGCTGCTCCCCGGAGAGCTGGCTAAGCACGCCGTGTCTGAAGGAACCAAGGCCGTCACCAAGTACACCAGCTCCAAGTAAACGGTCATCTGCTCTTCAACTATAAACCAACGGCTCTTTTAAGAGCCACCCACTCTGCTTAGAGAGCATATTCCAAAGATTTTGTTTTTTTTATTGCATTATTTATTTTGATTATCCTCCAACACATCTGATCAAGTTGTTACTCCTAACATGTAATCATCTAATTTTTTTTATTAACCTATTATTTTACACTTTAGTACTCATGATGTTACAAATGCAATCCATTTAAATGTGTTCAGTTTAACAATAAACCTGTTTGACATGGAACGCCATCGGTTCTGAAACTGAAACATTTTAACGTTTTAATAGGCTAAAAGGCAATGAATGAACAATGGCCGCTCAAATGCAGGAAATGCAAATGAAAATGCAGGAAACCCCCACTGACACAGTGAGTTGCAGCTCAGCCAATCACAAGCGGGGAACGACACAGTCTGTTTTACATACAGCTGCTATAAAATAACCCGCCTCTGCCCCGACCGGCAAAAAGAGGAGAAAGACCAGGAAGGAGAGCTATGCTATCTACGTGTACAAGGTCATGAAGCAGGTCCATCCTGACACCGGTATTTCCTCCAAAGCCATGGGAATCATGAACTCGTTCGTCAACGACATCTTTGAACGCATCGCTTCTGAGGCTTCCCGTCTGGCTCACTACAACAAGCGCTCCACCATCACTTCCAGGGAGATCCAGACCGCCGTTCGTCTGCTGCTCCCCGGAGAGCTGGCTAAGCACGCCGTGTCTGAAGGAACCAAGGCCGTCACCAAGTACACCAGCTCCAAGTAAACGGTCATCTGCTCTTCAACTATAAACCAACGGCTCTTTTAAGAGCCACCCACTCTGCTTAAAGACCATGTCCTCGTGGTTTATTCATCGTTAAACATCGTCATAAGATACTTGTGTCTTGGGTACGTGTTGATAACTGACATGGCTTTTAATCATTAAATTAGTGGTCTTCATTAACATGAAAATAGTACACATTGCCTTTTGATCGCCTAACTAATAGAAAATCAGTCAACTAAACTAGTTTGTATTTTGTTTATGAAACCTAAATACAATTCATTACAATTCATTCAATTCATAATGGCTGAATCTGATAGCTCTTCATCCAGACTGAGACAAAACAACAACATTACCAAACACGTTGTGAAAGAAATGGCAGCTACCTACTAGCTGAATGAAGACAAATTGATAAAGGAAATTAAAGTTACATGACAGTGAAATTCACTCTTGAATGTGGAGTCCATGGCTCATGATTTAAAAATGAATAACTCAACTAACTAATTGTGAACTAAAACACATTTTAAGGTTTTATTTTAATAAAAAATATAATACTACTACTACTACTGCTGCTAATAATAATAACATGAAGCTGATGAAAGTGAACTTATTTAGCCTCAATCTCAACACCAAGAAGACAAAGGAAATCATCACTGACTTCAGAAAAACAAGGACCACACTGTACTCGGGTCTGAGCGGAGCAGGTCAAAGACTTCAAGCACTTCACTGCACACAAGAAGAAACAACTGCAGCCCATCATCAAGACTGCCCAGTGGATCATTGGCTCCCTGCTCCCACTCCTGGAGGAGATCCATTCCAACCGTCTCCTCTGAAGGCTAAAAAGATCAGAGATGACCCCTCTCACCCAGGACACTCTCTGTTCTCCAGCCTGACCAACTGGATGAGGAACAGCTTCTTCCCCATGGCTGTGAAGAGACTGTTGGAAGACTCAGAACACCAGCCCACAGTCTGCACACACACACACACACACACACACACACACAACACACTACTACTACTACCTCCCAGCCCTATGGACAACTGCAATAAACCTTTTTGTACAGACTTTTTATATAACTATTTATATCTGCACCTTATTTTGCTGCCCTTTCTAAAAATTAAAAAAAGGAGGCAGACCTAATGTTTTTGTCTAATCTTATCTTTTTGTCCTCAGAACAACAAACAATGTAAAATAACATTTACAATAAATAAAGGGGATATAGTATTTTCAACAAATACAAATTAAATATAATTTTAATAATATTTTCTTCAAGCTTCATTATTTGGGAAGTGTATCCAAAATTTGACCTCAGAACAACAAACGATGTAAAATAACATTTATAATAAATAAAGGGGTGTTTTAACAAATACAAATTAAATACAATTTTAATAATATTTTCTTCAAGCTTCATTATTTGGGAAGTGTATCACGTGTTGACAAACTACACTTTCTTTAGTCGTGTTTGAAATGGCTTATTGTGTTCTACAAATCTGACGTTGTGTAGCAGCTGTCAATACTCTGAGACGTCATCAGATGTTGAACCTTTTCCTCACTGTGCTAACGTCTATTTAATACCTTATAGCTCTAAGTTTAACCATCAACTATTCCGTGTCCCTGAGTACAGGTTAATTAGTGATAATATATCAAAGGAGATTCATGAGGATTCACAGCATTGCAGTAGGAGCGTCCTTCAGCAGCTCCACTGTTCCACGAGTCTCCATTATCTCTGTGTTTGCTGCTAACACATCGACTTCACTTTTTCTCATAATCCTCATCGAGAGCTTCTCGTTTTTGTTTAGACACACTAGAGGAACATGTTTCACAGCAAATGAACGGGTTTCGTCGGAGCGACGCCACATTTTTATCAGTTTTAAGCGACGACGAAGAAGGAAAAGCGACTGAGTAGTGCGAGTCTGAGCAGCGTTCACGACAGTTTTGGAGGTTGCTTCGACCAAACGCTGCGAACTACTGCTATATGAGCTACTTTAGAGTGAGCACAAACGCTGTCGCTCTCGGTCCAACCATTTGCTGTTCTCCTCCGACCCCATTCGGAAGGTTTATTCATACTTTTCGGTGAAGAGGAAACACAAAGTGTGCCGCTGTACTGAGCTCACTGGTGGGCCTCAGACTGGACTGAGTCTTCACGGTTCTCATGCTGAGTTAAAGTGCAGCCGGTGTGCAGGAAACTTTAGTTCTTTCGCTCCGACTTACAGAGATTCAGGCAGAAACCATGGCAGAACAAGCTCCCGCTCCCGCAGCCGCCGCTCCGGCCAAAGCAGCCAAGAAGAAGGCCAGCAAGCCCAAAAAGGCTGGACCCAGCGTCCGAGACCTGATCGTTAAAGCCGTGTCAGCATCCAACGAGCGCAACGGCGTTTCGCTCTCCGCCGTGAAGAAGGCTCTGGCCGCGGATGGATATGATGTGGAGAAAAACAACGTCCGCGTGAAGACCGCCATCAAGGCTCTGGTCCTCAAAGGACCCCTGGCCCAGCCTAAGGGAACTGGAGCGTCCGGCTCGTTCAAGATCAACAAAAAGGCTGCCGAACCCCAGCCTAAGAAACCTACAAAGAAGGCCCCCGCTAAAGCTAAGAAGCCCGCCGCCAAGAAACCCGCAACGG
>NC_024307.1:33975859-33977118 GCF_000523025.1 Cynoglossus semilaevis
AGCCCAAAAAGGCTGGACCCAGCGTCCGAGACCTGATCGTTAAAGCCGTGTCAGCATCCAACGAGCGCAACGGCGTTTCGCTCTCCGCCGTGAAGAAGGCTCTGGCCGCGGATGGATATGATGTGGAGAAAAACAACGTCCGCGTGAAGACCGCCATCAAGGCTCTGGTCCTCAAAGGAACCCTGGTCCAGCCTAAGGGAACTGGAGCGTCCGGCTCGTTCAAGATCAACAAAAAGGCTGCCGAACCCCAGCCTAAGAAACCGGCAAAGAAGGCCCCCGCTAAAGCTAAGAAGCCCGCCGCCAAGAAACCCGCAGCAGCTAAGAAGTCCAAGGCAGCGGTGGCTAAGCAGCCAGCGGTGGCTAAGAAGCCAGCGGCCGCTAAGAAGTCTCCCAAGAAGGCAAAGAAACCCGCTGCCAAGAAAGCAGTGGCCAAGAGCCCCAAGAAGGCCGCTAAGAGCCCCAAAAAGAAGGCTGTGAAGAAGGCTGCAGCTCCCAAGAAGTCTCCTGCTAAGAAGGTGGCGAAGCCCAAGGCAAAGAAGGCAGCAGCCAAGAAGAAGTGAGCGGTGACTGTGTACACTGCAGTGTCATAAACAAAGGCTCTTTTAAGAGCCACACCACTGTTTCTGAAAAGAACACAAATAACTCTAATCACAAAAACAACATATTTTGACCCATATTTATATGAGTCATATGAGAGCTGTTGTTACTACTAACACACAGTGGTCAATTTGAACAAAGACAATGTTACTTAATAATAAAAATTAATAAAAATTAAGCAAGCATGGTAGACAACTGCAGCAGTCATCAGAAGTTTCACAAACCTCTTTAGTACTCATGATGATGACCTACATATGTAAGATATGAAAATATTCCACTTTCACCTTATGCCATTATTATTAGCTGTAGCAGTATTATTATATTTTTCGTTTGTTTGTTTCATTTGTTTTATTTGACAATATTTGTTGTCCTATGTAGGCTTCTGACATGTTCACATACCATTAGGATACTGTCTAAAAGTCCCTGATGGTCTAGTGGCTAGGATTCGGCGCTCCCCCCGCCGCGGCCCGGGTTCGATTCCCGGTCAGGGAAATCTTGCATTTTCTATGTCTATATTTACTCTACTCTGAACCAACAGTGATGACACCGTGTAGACAGGATGAAGTTACAGAATGAGTGATGGTAACAGTTTAGTTCAGACACAGCTTTCAAGTGTCTTGCATAATAACACACACACACTCACACATATATAAATATACATA
>NC_024307.1:33977218-33978289 GCF_000523025.1 Cynoglossus semilaevis
ACATATATACGTGGTCAGAATTGAACATCAACCAAAACTACTATAGCCTGTCGGCTCTGACACCTAAACCCTATTTTCAACTTTGCACTAGAGCCCTGCGCGTGACTATTTTCTTCATCCCGCTTCCACTGAATATCTGACCATTACACTCCTGCCCGCTCCCTTGCCTGCACCTGCAAAACCCTTTAAAAAATTATGCCAGAACATAATATTAATGCATTGATTTTGCGTTTTCTTACGTCTTTGCAAGAAGTCATTTCACAGGCTATTGTTAAACAGATTCAGTGGACTGGTGAACTAACCGGACCTAACCAGCCTTTTCCCAACAACTGTTGGGATTAAAAGCACCTCCTTTTCCTAGAAAGCTGTATAATAGTGAAGGAAACCAAAAGATATTTGATCTGCTATTCAGCTGGGTTTTGCAAAAACAAAAAGATTTATTGTTGTTAATGAAGTCCTTTCAGCTCTCTTGACTCATTTGACTACATCTGTAAAACCTCTTGGCTTCACTGATTTGCCTCACTTTAACTCTTTTGAACAGTGATATGAAAGCACAGTTTTGGAGCACTTCTGCTTTTGTTAACCCGTTGGTCTGCCTGTGCCTGCAGGTATCCTTTGTTGTGGTTATTACTGGTCTGTTGTTGGTAATTAAAAACACGCTGTAGCTTCTCAGATCCCCTCTACTCTAATCTAGTGTAAGGTTAGTGGCTCTAAAGCAAATGAAAACAAAACAGAATTTCACTACCACTATTTAAGCTTCACAGTCTAGATTTCAAATATATTGCCTTGAAATGTTTTTTATTTTTTTTATTTTACACTTCCTGTTGAGAATATTTTGTTGCTGTGGCACCTCATTGGAATCTGGTTAAACTTCTTGTCAAAGAAATTTGAAGCAGTTAAAGGTGTTTAAAATACAGGAACAAATTTGACTTCCTAATCCTTTGTAACTATCTGTGTATCCTCCGGGGTTACACTGTGACAAGCACCGTTTGCTTGTGCAAAGGCATAACACCTTGGGCAGAACAATAGCAAAGTTAGCATTAATTAAGATTTAATTTGAAGTGTAACACA
>NC_024307.1:33978389-33979821 GCF_000523025.1 Cynoglossus semilaevis
GGGCATAAACAGCCTTTTGATAGATTGCTGTTGAATTATCTATATTATTGGAACAGAAACTAGACAAAATATATTTGATCATGTGAAATATTATTAACAATATTACTATAAAAGCATGCTGAGTGTCAGCAGAATGACATTAAAAATGTTAGCATGCTGTAAAATACATACTGAGTAGTACCCAAAGACAATAATAATACAAAAATAATACAGATAATCAAAGACATTAATAATATATTATACTACAACTGGTAGTGGATCCAACTGGGTAGATGAGGCATCATGAAGCGTTTTGACACATTAGCAAACAGCATTGATACTGTGTCACGGAATACTGACATCTAGTGGACTTTAAAAATCCCTACAGGCAACCTAGTTGATAGTCTCCACTGACACTGATTAGATGACCTAGTATATACAATAATATAACTTAAGTCATTGTATTTTATATTGTATTATTTCATATCTTCATATAAATTTAAAATATTTTGAATTTTTTTAATACAGTCAAAATGTGATCATGTGTCATAATGTCAAAATCTAAGTGAACGTGTTGTGAATGAGGATGCTTGTGGACTTGGAATTTTTTTCTTACAATTTTCGATTAAAAAAAATAAGTTACGTTTTTTGTTACTGCAACTTCTGTAGCTTGTAACTTCTCCAGCTGTAAAAAAAAAAAACACCCGCACCCAGGGCACAGAAAAAAAAAAAAAACACCCGCTCTCAGGTCACAGGTGAGGCTGGAGTGCAGAGAAATTGTAACAAAAGCCGGAAGAGGTTTTTAAAAATTGTCACTTCGAAACAATTCATGTCATCATCACGGGATTTTTTAAAAGCGATACGCGCACCTACACGGGGTTTGCTGTATTAGCTTTCAAGCTTCATATTTACCACATTCACTACATATTGTAATATATTCTCATAATAATAGTGTTGGTTAACACTATTCCCTCCAAATATACAGCAAATGCTGATGGACGCGATCTTTAGAGAATTAGTGAGTGGCTCTTAAAAGAGCCGTTGGGTTTTGATGCGTTCAAGGACAAAGCTTAACCTCCGAATCCGTACAGAGTGCGGCCCTGTCTCTTCAGAGCATACACCACATCCATAGCGGTCACAGTCTTTCTCTTGGCGTGCTCAGTGTAGGTGACGGCATCACGAATCACGTTCTCCAGGAACACTTTGAGAACACCACGGGTCTCCTCGTAGATCAGACCGGAGATACGCTTCACTCCACCGCGGCGAGCCAGACGACGGATGGCGGGTTTAGTGATTCCCTGGATGTTATCACGCAACACTTTACGGTGACGCTTGGCGCCTCCCTTTCCAAGACCCTTTCCTCCTTTACCACGACCACTCATTTTTCTTAGTTGACGATAGAACTGAAAATTACAGACTGATTGTTGGTGACGAAGCCTACTTGCATATAAAG
>NC_024307.1:33980997-33982840 GCF_000523025.1 Cynoglossus semilaevis
CTCCAAATATACAGCAAATGCTGATGGACGCGATCTTTAGAGAATTAGTGAGTGGCTCTTAAAAGAGCCGTTGGTTTTGATGCGTTCAAGGACAAAGCTTAACCTCCGAATCCGTACAGAGTGCGGCCCTGTCTCTTCAGAGCATACACCACATCCATAGCGGTCACAGTCTTTCTCTTGGCGTGCTCAGTGTAGGTGACGGCATCACGAATCACGTTCTCCAGGAACACTTTGAGAACACCACGGGTCTCCTCGTAGATCAGACCGGAGATACGCTTCACTCCACCGCGGCGAGCCAGACGACGGATGGCGGGTTTAGTGATTCCCTGGATGTTATCACGCAACACTTTACGGTGACGCTTGGCGCCTCCCTTTCCGAGACCCTTTCCTCCTTTACCACGACCACTCATTTTTCTTCGCTAACACTGGGACTGCGATTTACAGACTCATGGTTGGTGACGAAGTCTACTTGTATATACAGAACTGCGGAGGACGTGATAGAGATCAGAGTATACTGCTTTGTGCGCCTGCGCAGTCGTTCCTGTGAAACTGGAGGGAACTTTAAGTCCGGAAATTGTTTTTAGACTCTTAAGTTGATATTTTGAAATCCCATAATGTAACTCGTTCCTGAACGTAGCCCAAATTATTTAGTGTAAATAATATATTTATATATGTATTTATGTTGTGTAAATGTACAAAGATAAAGAACTGAAGGATTTGACCCACATCAATAATACATGACTATAATTTCACATACATCAAAAGTTCCTAATAACTCTGTACACGCTTCTGATCCTCAGACGTGCAACAAATAACTGCAGTGGATTGCGAGCCATGTTAACATGTTTCTCTGGGTCTCCTGAGAAACAAGATATGGTGAGAAATCATCAAATTCAACATACTAACTTTTTTTCAAATTTCACAAAGAAAAAGACCTCTTTTTTGGGACCAGCTCTGGGTTTTTACATCTTCGTTTTGGATTAGAATCATTTTCTATATTATCCATTCTATCTAAACAGTGTTTGAGTTATTCATTTTTAAACTGTATTAAATCATGAGCCATGAACTCCACATTCAAGACTGGACCGTGGGATCCAGCAGGGGGCAGTGTTCTTTTTGACACACACGTCAGTGGAGAGACAGGACTGTGAATTTCACTGTCACGTAACTCTTGTTTCCTTTATCAATTTGTCTTAATTCAGCTAGTAGGTAGCTGCCATTTCTTTCACAATGTGTTTGGTAATGTTGTTGTTCTGTCTCAGTCTGGATGAAGAGCCATCAGATTTATTCATGACGTAGTAGACAAATAAAATGTAGTTAGGTTTCATCAACAAAATACTAACTAGTTAGGTTGACTGAAGTTATATTAGTTATCTTATGTCATCATCACTTATCTTATGACGACGTTTAACGATGAATAAATCACGAGGACATGCTCTCTAAGCAGAGTGGGTGGCTCTTAAAAGAGCCGTTGGTTTATAGTTGAAGAGCAGGTGACCGTTTACTTGGAGCTGGTGTACTTGGTGACGGCCTTGGTTCCTTCAGACACGGCGTGCTTAGCCAGCTCTCCGGGGAGCAGCAGACGAACGGCGGTCTGGATCTCCCTGGAAGTGATGGTGGAGCGCTTGTTGTAGTGAGCCAGACGGGAAGCCTCAGAAGCGATGCGTTCAAAGATGTCGTTGACGAACGAGTTCATGATTCCCATGGCTTTGGAGGAAATACCGGTGTCAGGATGGACCTGCTTCATCACCTTGTACACGTAGATAGCATAGCTCTCCTTCCTGGTCTTTCTCCTCTTTTTGCCGGTCTTGCTGGCGGTCTTGGTCACGGCTTTCTTGGAGCC
>NC_024307.1:33983824-33995140 GCF_000523025.1 Cynoglossus semilaevis
AGGGGGGAGAGAGGGTGGGGTGGGGGGGGGGGGGGGGGGGGGTCAGCATTCGAGAGGCCATTGTCTATTCATTACATTTTAACCTGTTAGGGGCAGGAAACTTATAAACGGATATGAGCTTGGAGCCATTACTGCCTTCTAGCGGCTTTGGCTCCCAAATGCACCCCTCCACGCACTTTTAATATACAGTGAAATGTTAGGAAACATGTATAGTAAAACTAAATATAAATAAGATATGTAAAAAAAAAATAATAATCTGGTGGTTTAAACTCGATATGGGGCTGATCATAATATGACACAAGTACTTGATATGAATAGGTAGCTTATAGTAACTACAGTGACATACAGAGAAGCATTTATTTTTTATGTACTTTAATTAATTAATACATTTTCGGGTGTAGGATTAAAAAAGATCAATTAAGTATCATATCATAAAACTCAACAGAGGGTACCATTTCACATTATTTATTCAGTTACTGTTGAACTACACTGCTACAACCTTAACAGTCCACAAGATGGCAGCCTCAAGCGCAAAACGTGTATAATAACTGAGGTTAGATACTGCTAGTGTGTATCCTACAACTCAAAACAGCCAACGGACACAAGTACAAAAGAACATTAAGACACAGGTAACATCATTTTTGACAGCCAGGAGCCTCGGGAAGCTCAGATCGGAGAGGAAAAAAAAAAACCTCAAAATGAATACACCCTGATGATTTGATCACGTTTTTTAAAGCAATTACCAACTTTTTTTTTCTCTTCAATAGTGATACTTAAGTCAAGCAAAACAACGAGAAACAGAGTCACGGGGGGGCGGGGGGGGACTTCTACATATTTTTCATATCAATCAAAAGTTTTATAAGTAGATTGACAAATAAATAGATTGGCATTTTATATATTTAATTTCACTTTGTTTTATTTCGTTTTGTGCACGTAACATAATGACTTCGCACACCAAGCAGTGCCTTTTTCTAATGGTCAAAAAGTCTTTCATCTTAGATACAAAATCTATTATTATTTACTAATACTAAATGATCTTTACTAAAATACAACTAAAAGTCACAGACTACATATGCATATTATTACATGTAGTTGAAGTCACAAATAGAAGATTTGCTCATTGAACATTTCTAGTGCTATTTTTAAAAGCCTTGTGTGATGTTTATGTTTAAAAAGTTACTAAGCTGTTAAGTTGCCTGTAAGAACTTCTAGACCAGGCGTGGGCAAACTTTTTGAGTCGCGGGCCACAATTGTCCTAAAATTGAACAGTGGGGGGGGGTCCAGATAGATGGAGTGTTCGTGTGAACTGAGATAAATGACATGTAAAAGTCATGCATAAAGGCTAAAATGCAAAAATACTTTTTAGGCCATCTATGGGGGAAACGTGGGTATTGCAGGGAAAAGGCAGAAGTCTAATGATAATATAAATAAATGATATCATTTGGAAAAGGTTTGGTGATGCAGATGGAAAAGCTGAACGGGTCTCATCCAGCCCCCGGGCCTTAGTTTGCCGATGCCTGTTCTAGCATGTTTACAATCAAAAGGAAAGTTTTATCTTTTGCCAGGGTTTTTTTTTTCTTTGGCCCAGAGTCAATGTCTCTGTCATTGGTGTGGAACCCCAGGGTTCACCTCCTGGACAAGTTCGAATCCCAGTTAGGGTGGTTGGTACCTTCCAGTGGACTCACCACCTGCAGGAAGGTTCAGGGGGGTTGGTACGGTGCAATGTGATTTGGGTGGCGACTGCTGCCCCCGTGACCCGGTAACGGATAAGTGGATGAAAATGGATGGATGGATGGATGGATGGTATTTATAGACCATTAAAAACAACTACAGTCAGAAAAAAATGCTAAAACTATATAGTGGCAATGAAACATAACAGTTCCCCCACAGATATTTTCACTAAAGGTTGTGTCTTTTTAAACTGGCCTGTGTTGCTGCACTTTTTTTTCACCCACCCCCCCTTCTAAAACATAACCCCTCTCCTTCCAGTCTAACCCTGACTTCCTGTTGTATTTCTGGGGAAGGCTAAGATAGAGCGTGAGAACGCTTTCTATGGTGGGTTCAGTGACCCGCTGTTACTTTGCGGCAACACACACACACACACAGACGCCCCCTTTCTTTTAGTCATAGAAAAAAAAAAGACTGGGTTTTGTAATCCATTTTTGGAAATATCTAAACATCTGATGTGTCCCTTATCGCTCTCAATTAAACTGTTTTTACTTCAGAGGGAAATTAAAACTGTTGTAGTTAGTAGTCTCCTTGTATGTATATGTATAAAACCAAAAGACAAATGAGCAAAATAGGGTGGGGTGATTAATGGCAAATTAATCAGTAATGTCAGCAATGTGAAATTTAATGATTCTGGCCTCAGAGAACAGAGCAACAACAAGTAAATTCAAGATCCTAAAGTTGCTCAATCTGGTTTTAATAATTTTAGGACATCAGTTGTTTTTGTGCAATGCATTTTATTTTATTTTTTTTTTTTTTTTGTCATTTCCCAAAAAAAAGTTTTTTTTTTTTATTTACCGTACATGACCCCATGTTAATTTGCACATAGTCCCACTGTCAAACAAGCAACATTAAATATTGCGCGCATACCTCAGTTCAACTCAACGAAATGTCCTTATATTGGGCAAAGTGCTAGATGTAAGTCACTGTCACTCACCCAAAATATGTTGTTTATACCAACTGTTGCAAAGTCTGCGAACGCGCTGCCTCACTATTAGAACTAGTCCAGACAGTTATGTGGTCTTAAGTTATACCAGCTGGACTTTTGATTTCATACCCATTCACAATAGCAATTGGATTGGAATTCAATGCAGATTGAGGTTCATGCGATTGCCAACATTGTAATTTGATCCAAACATTGGCAACTTTGAAGGTTAGTATTCTATTGTCAGGGCCGCCCCTAGCCAAATGGGGACCCTGAGCAAGATTTTCAAGTGCCCCCCCCCATCCACCAAATCCAAACCCACCATGTACACAATCTATTAAAAACATGTAAATATCCATCCATCCATCCATCCATCCATCCATCCATCCATCCATTTTCATCCGCTTATCCGTTACCAGGTCACGCGGGGGCAGCAGTCGCCACTCACAGTGGTGAGTCCACTGGAAGGTACCAACCGCCCTAACCGGGATTCGAACTTGCCCAGGAGGTGAACCCTGGGGTTCTACACCAATGACAGAGACATTGACTCTGGACCAAAGCGCCACAACATGTAACTAAAAAGATAATAAAAAATAATTATAAGTAACCAGTACAAATACTAGTAATACAAAATATATACTGAGTACTACTATTAATGTCTATTAGTAGTACAAGTAGTAGTAGTAGTTCCGTAAATTCTGGACTATTGAGCGCACCTGAATATAAGCCGCACCCACTGCATTTGAAAAGAAAGATAATAATTGTTCATATAAAGGCGGCACTTCTCTATAAGCTGCAGGTGTCCACATTGTAACATGGAACATTTACACAGAGAGTACATTTTTTAATTAAATAAATGTTTTTTTCTCCGAATAGCTCCTGTAATGGCTGGTTACACGTTAGCTCTTTCGTGCTTTAGCGCCCCGAACGTAGTAGAACGTAATGGCTGGTTACACGTTAGCTCTTTCGTACTAGTAGAACGTAGGAATGCACAGGAGAGACTTAGTGATCTGCTCCAGAGCTGAAGCTAACATTAGCTCCGGGGCTAACTCCCTTCACTTTGTGCTTGTCCGCAGCAGAGGTAAACAGAAACAGTGAAGTTGGGGTCTTTATTATCAGCCACTCCGACCACAACAGAACATAAACAGCTCCTGTATAACCAACTCACTCTCCAACATGACGGGGCTCAAACTGCTCTCAACTTTCGCTACCGTTCTCTCACTCGCGCACCCAACGCACATATACGCACACAGCCATTCACAGACAGACATGCGCTACTAGTATAACACACAGTAGCTAACCAGAAAAGTCGGAGCCTACCAGAAAAGTCGTTGATTGCTAACAGTACGAACTTCGTTAGCCTGTAAAAATCCATAAATTAGCCGCATCATTGTTTGAGCCGCAGGGTTCAAAGCGTGTGAAATAACAGTATCGGCTTATAGTCTGGAAATTACGGTAGTACTACTAATTATAATTTTAATGCTAATAGTATTAGACGATAATAGTAGTAGTATAAGGAGTAATATTGGTCTGGTTACATAATTTTTTTTTTTATCATGCACAATCGTGGAAAAACATGCTCATTGATCAGACCTACATTTCAAAAATGTATATTTCCTCTGTGGACAAATGTATCAGCTACACACACATCTGCAAACATATTCAGGTCAAATTATGTCTGGCCATATTCAAGTGCAAAAAGATCACCTATCCTGTTTCCCCCCACACTGTTTAAACTATGCAGACAAAGGATCCGGGTTGTTGGAGACTTCATCTTCTTCTTCTTGTTTGTTACCATATGTGGTGATAGATTAGTGACTGTGTCTGGACTATTTCCTCGCCCCTCACCTTGATCTGAACAGAAGTGAATCCAAAGAAATAAACAATAAACTTTGTCATTTTAAAAGACGAAGCAGCAGCCATAAAAGGCTTGAACTTCGGGGTGAGCGATCACAGGGATATGCGGAGAGGAGCTGCTAGGAAATCAGGCAATAATCAGGCAGTGAACTTTTCTTAAATTCATACTTTTGCTAATAAACTCTGCGCGATGTTAACTGGAAAATAACACCTTACTGTATTGTAGTTTGTAAAAAAAAAAAATATGTAAAGAAACATCCGCTTTTAGAACTTCTATGTATTATTCAATCATTATTACGTTTGTTAAGCTTAAAAAAAAAAAAGTATTAACGAGCATGTTTTCAGCACCATATACAGCATTCCAATTGAATAATAAACCTTCTAATAAATTGTGGACAAATAGGAACGGACCACTGGGAATTTTAGAACTTGACGATTATGGCAATTAACAATGTGGTACGGTTCAGGACAAATAGTTGTAACTACTACTACGACATAAAGATTTTGTGGTATATAATCATAGAATGTGGCGCTTTGGCCCAGAGGCAATGTCTCTGTCATTGGTGTGGAACCCCAGGGAGTTCAACTCCTGGGCGAGTTCGAATCCCAGTTAGGGTGGTTGGTACCTTCCAGTGGACTCACCACCTGCAGGAAGGTTCAGGGGGGTTGGTACGGTGCAGTGTGATTTGGGTGGAGGCTGCTGACCCCGTGACCCGGTAACGGATAAGCGGATGAAAATGGATGGATGGAAAATCATCGGATTCAAGTGACAAAAAAGCCCTGTTTTAGACAAAGTAGCTGCAGTAGCAAATGACGTGTTTTCGTCATTGTAGAAGTCAACTTTTCAGAAGATTCTTCATCCCGTCAACTTTCATGGTGCACAAATAACCTAAGGGCCCCTTGGGCCAGTAATAAGTACGGTATTTTCCGGACTATAAGTTGCTTCAGAGTATAAGTCGCACTAGCCAAAAGTTGCTTAATGAAGAAGAAAAAAAAAACATATAAGTGTATATGTCGCACCAGTGCCCTCTAGCGGCTGTCAGTGTGAAAAAAAACGAACGTGTTAATTTTCCGTGGTACATGAGTAGCACATACTAGTACACACGCCTAGAGTGCCCTCTAGTGACTGTCAGTGTGAAAATAACGAACATGTACATTTTTAATGGGACAGGAGTAACAGATACTGGTACACAGCCTAGAGTGCCCTCTAGCGGCTGTCAGTGGGTAACAAACGTGAAAGGACATATTTTAATATATACTGTAAGTCGCACCTGAGTATAAGTCGCAAACCCAGACAAAGGATGAAAAAAAAAAAGTGTGTCCGGAATGATATTTTATTCCATTTTATTTTTCTTCTTTTATAATTCTGAAATATCCTCTTTAAACTACTCTTCAGATTTTTTTTTTTTTACTATTGATTTGTCATACCCGTTTTCAACTGTAGCTGCAACAGGGAATTTTATTGGCCTCTTGTTTTCAGTTGCATGGGTGGTCTGGGCCTTTGATTGTATATAGCTGGTGATTTTTTTTTTACTGATTGAATTTCGATTCCTCAGGTCATTGTGTTCTGGTGTGAAGA
This sequence comes from Cynoglossus semilaevis, assembly GCF_000523025.1. Lineage (NCBI taxonomy): Eukaryota > Metazoa > Chordata > Actinopteri > Pleuronectiformes > Cynoglossidae > Cynoglossus > Cynoglossus semilaevis. The sequence goes on from NC_024307.1 coordinate 33,989,914, forward strand.
CATATTCAGAAAAAGTCCCAAAGGCTGTCTCACTCCGACAACAGAAACAGCTCTTGGTGTTGATAACTGGCATGGTGTTGTTAGACAGGGCACAGCAACAGCGCTGGTAGAGAACATGCAGGGGATTAGTGCAGGCTGAGGATGAGAAGGAAGGGAAACTATAAACTACACTCGCACACACACATATATATATACATATATATATATACACTATAAGGAAAATGGAATATATATTTCTGTTTTCCTTGGCTCTGGACAACACACCAAGTCATCGGGAAAACGACTTGATACGTCTGGGCCTCGGGTTTCCTGGCTAGTGGGTGGATTAAAGTGAAATAAAAAACAGATTTTCAAATAGTGCAGATGACACACTGCATGCTGGGTAAAGTGTGCAAAGAAAAAATGACTCATCCAGAGCCTAGACCTTGTGTAAGTACAACAGTATAACTGGGTGATGGGTTACCTCACTAGTAAGCTCGACTAGTGTGAAGCAAAAACAGATAACACGAGACCAAAAAACAACAACAATAAAGAATGTATCCACACGTGGGCCTTAAGCGTGTACACGTGAAAGATTGAGAGTTAAAAATAGAGCTGGGACCTTAACGTGTAGATTTTGATATGAATGAATAAAATGTTAAAAATAATTAACGCTTCATATGTGAAATAAATCAACACTGTGGAGTTTTTAAAAAAAAATGACACAGGGTGTAATGTAAAAAAAAAAATCAAACTGTTTTTTTTACTGTTTTTTTTTTTTTTTTGTCCAACTTTTAAACTTGTTTCTGGCTAATTACAACATGTTTTGTTGGTAACATTCACAAAGATTGTTAGCAAATTTTGTAGGTGTTTATTTTATTTTGTATTAATTAAATTCCCGCAGCAACACAACTTTATGTTTGTGTTTGGCTAACTTCATAGCTGTTTTTTGTGTGGTTGTCGGGTTTTATCTAACGTTTAGTTGTTCTTAGCTAATTTGTACTAATTTGTTATTTAGAACGTTGTTTTTTTTTGAATAATTACTAAATCGTTTTTTGTTTTTTTTTCTCTAAAGTCACTCCAATGCCATCTGGGGTGTTGTGTTTATGAAATAAATTACATTTTTAGATGTGTTTGAGTTTGAATTTTGCATGAATTATTAAGTTCTAAAAAATTTTTTTTAATTTTTATTACTCTTATATTGTGTTATATTACATCACCATATTGTGCCATAATTTGAGGGAATGTTCCGAATGGGTAACCCCACTATTTGTTCACTATGAGCAACACAGGTATTTTCCAGATTGCTGTAAATTCACATGAGATAGGGGAAGACCCTGTAACTGTAAACAAGTCGGACATTTTGATTAAATTAAGACTTGAAAAAAAAAAGACAAAGAAAGAAAAAATACAAAACGCAATTTGTCACATTGACATTGCCATGCTGGCACTATAGCACTATAGCTAGCTTCCTGACATGACGTCAGGGAGTGCAGGAGAGTTAGGACAGGCATGGGCAAACTAAGGCCCGGGGGCCGAATGCGGCCCGTTCATCTTTTTAATCCGACCCGCCCAACTTTTTCAAATTATCATTATACTTCTGCCTTTTCTCTGGAATACCCACGTTTCCCCAGTAGATGGCGTAGAAAATAATAAAAGCATGTCAGCATTTTAGCCTTTTTGTCATTTATCTTAGTTCACATGAGGGCTCCATCAACCAATCAGCCAATGGTGGCTTTGTCCATGTGCAATCTGGTGTGGAATCAGGGTTCACCTCCTGGGCAAGATCGAAAGTTAGGGCAGTTGCAATGCGATTTGGGTGGCGGTCACGAAGACTGCTGCCCCCGCGACCCAGTAACGGATAAGCGGATGAAAATGGATGGATGGATGGATAATCATCAGATTCAAGTTACAAAAAAGCCCTGTTTTAGACAAAGTAGCTGCAGAAGCAACCGACTACTGTTTTCGTCATTGTAGAAGTCAACTTTTCAGAAGATTCTTCATCCCGTCAACTTTCATGGTGCACAAATAACCTAAGGGCCCCTTGGGCCAGTAATAAGTACGGTATTGTCCGGACTATAAGTTGCTTCAGAGTATAAGTCGCACTAGCCAAAAATTGCTTAATGAAGAGGGAAAAAAAAACAGCGTATATGTCGCACCAGTGCCCTCTAGCGGCTGTCAGTGTGAAAAAAAAAAACGAACATGTTAATTTTCTGTGGTACATGAGTAGCACATACTGGTACACACGCCTAGAGTGCCCTCTAGTGACTGTCAGTGTGAAAATAACGAACATGTACATTTTTAATGGGACAGGAGTAACAGATACTGGTACACAGCCTAGAGTGCCCTCTAGCGGCTGTCAGTGTGTAACAAACGTGAAAGGACATATTTTAATATAGTTTACTGTTTGTAGTGTGAATGTGGAGGGGTAAACATTTGCCTGGACAGCAACATTTGATCGACTGCAGGATGAAGACTTAATCACTCTAGGAGGGGACGTCACCCACAGCACCACCTGCAGCTCGTTGAGAAGATTAAGAGCTTAAATTCTGTTTTGTTTTTTTTCTCGTTTTGGTTCTTTTAGAGGTGAGATTAGTCAGTGAGCATCAAGATAGGTTTGTCTTTTAAAACCTCCAGCAGTTAAAAGGTAATCATATTTGCAAGCGATTGTTGTCAGCGAGCCAGGAAATTCTGAAATCCTGGTGAAGCACTGGGGGAGGATATAGCACAGAGGTAGGAATGTCACAAATGCCTGTAGCTCCAATCTGGAGCAACTGTCTAAGCAGATAAACCAAAGAACACAGAGGGTTAGCAAAATCAAAGGCAACTGATGTAGATAAAGTCAACTAATACAAAACTACTGTATGCAAGCAATTCTGTGGTTTTCACAAAATTTTGGCTAATACAGGGAAAAGGCAGAAATATAATTTAAATAAATTAAATCATTTGGAATAATTTGGTGGCCGGATTAAAAAGCTAAACGTGCCGCATTTAAAATACTGTATGCTACGACGCCAATGATGCTAAATATGAGCTATGTGTCCTATGTCCAACGTAATTAAATCAATCAAATGATTAGCTTACTTCTTGTGGAAAAACATTTAAATGACTTGGAAAAAATAGATTTACATAAAACAAAAGCACCAGTTTATCCTGACTGAGTGAACAGGTTATTTTGAGCACCATTTGAAGGGCCAAGGAAGAGAAGTTACATGGTCAATGCTAAGAAAATACCATTAGAGTGGAACAAAACAGCATATTCTGCTCTATGTTGTATTCTTGATTTAAAATAAGATAACACTATTGACTGTTTCTACTTGTTTCCATTTTTAGGTGGATACATTTACAAATTTACAAACAACCTTTTCACTATTAGGGCAAGTCCTCTAACGACATTTGTCATAAGTTGGGTCAAATTCTACATACCATAGATGACATAAAAACACCCATAAGTTAAAAAGCCAACCTCTGCCATGGTATTTGGATGCAGGAGAGGCCATCACTTTGAGAATGCCTGGGCTTACCTTGAAACTTTAGACATTTGCTTCGGTCAAAAAGCATCTTGCTTTTTTTAAGTCAATGCAAAACCTTTTCATTTCGCACAAATGTAAAACATTACATGGTAAAATTACCGTAATTTCCGAACTATAAGCCGCTACTTTTTTCATACGCTTTGAACCCTGCAGCTTAAACAATGATGTGGCTAATTTATGGATTTGTACATGCTAACAAAGTTCATACCGCTACCGCTCAGTGACTTGCTCAATGGGGCGAGAGAGAGAGAGAACGGTAGTGAAAGTTGAGAGCAGTTTGTCATGTTGAAGAGTGAGTTGGTTCTACAGGAGCTGTTAAAACTCTGTTTATGTTCTGTTGTGGTCGGAGTGGCTGATAATAAAGACCCCAACTTCACTGTTTCTGTTTACCTCTGCTGTGGACAAGCACAAGTGAAGAGAGTTAGCCCCAGAGCTAACGTTAGCTTCGGCCCTGGAGCAGATCACTAAGTTAGATCAAGAGATCAGATCAATCAAAAGTGAATCTTACTGTGTAAATATCCCATGTTACAACGTAGACACCTGTGGCTAACAGGGAAGTGGGGCCTTTATATGTACCTTTTTTAAATTTAGTGTGGTATGTTCAGGTTCGCTCAATAGTCCAGACATTACAGTAAATAAAATAATAAATGGCTTTGTAGACTGTAGATTAACTTACATTAAAGAACAAAAACATAAGGAAACAATTTCTTTTTTCTTTTATAACCACATGGCGCGTTGGCTCAGAGGCAACGTCTCTGTCATTGGTGTGGAACCCCAGGGTTCACCTCCTGGGCAAGTTTGAATCCCAGTTAGGGCGGTTGGTACCTTCCAGTGGACTCACCACCTGCAGGAAGGTTCAGGGGGGTTGGTACGGTGAAATGTGATTTGGGTGGAGACTGCTGCCCCCGCGACCCGGTAACGGATAAGAGGATGAAAATGGATGGATGGATGGATGGATTTTATAACCACATCCAAGTCAACTGCTTGATCATCGGATTATTACGTTTCTGACAGTACCCAAATGCACCTGGATGGTGCGGACCTGGCAGTTAGCTGCTGTGCTCCTTAAGCTAGTGTACGGCTAGCCAGCGCGAAATGGACAACATACATTTAAACTTAGAGTTAGGAACCCGTTACCCCCTTTTATTTAATATGTTCTGTTCATATCCGTCAACAGTTTGTTGAAAAGTCTGTTATTCACTGGTAATAAACAGTACATGTTTGTTAATAATTTGCTCATGCTAAGCAGAGTCTGTTTATATGATAGTGGGTGGATTTTTCTTTTTGACATCACATTTTACAAGCTCCCTTTTATGACTCATAAACATTTCGGGGAAATAAGAGATTCAGAAAAACCCTTAACCTCGATGACAAACATCTTCACCCACGTTCTTTTGTATAAAATATTAGAAATACAAAGGGAGAAGTTCAAGTCAAGGTGATGAGCGGACAAAAGAAAATTGCTTGGCTGAGATTTTTTTCAGCAACATACAGCTTGAAGCATGACTGTTTTGGAAATGATGTATAATTTAATTGAATGTCCTACAACAATGAGGGCATGCTTGTACGTCTCTGGAGACAAATTCCCAAGGACCAAACTGTGTCAAATAACAGCACTTATGAAAAACCACACAACAACGAAGGAAATGCTGCACCTCCCCCATTTCGGACCCACACATCCACATAGTACTGCAGCCCCCTCCCTCCTCTTTCAA
>NC_024307.1:33995205-34008358 GCF_000523025.1 Cynoglossus semilaevis
TCCCACTTGCTTCATATCACTCTCTCATACCCCTGTCCCATATTTTCCCTCCCTCCCTGCTCTCTGCAAACTTGGGACAATCTGCATGCACTCAACTTCAGCTCACATCTGTTTTTGCGTGCTGGAGTGGGGGGGAACACAGGCAGGCAGCGGTTCATAAAGGAAAAGGGGGAAAAGTAAAATGCTGCACGAGGAAGACCGAGTTGCACGGGGGCTTTAAATAACAGCGGGACACGCGAGAGTGTGAACCATCAGAGTAAGAGACGAGTGTAAAGTAATTTGTTTTGTTTTGTTTTTTTTTAGTATATAAAAGAATGGGCGCACTGGTGAGCTGTGCTGCTGCACTTCATTTGTCCTTTGTGCTGGGTTTATTCTTTGGAATGTCTACAGTTTGGGGCCAGGAACTGAGACACAAGGATGCGCTGTGCAACGCGGACGGCTGCTTTGTTGTTTATTTCCAACAGAAAACCTTCCTGGACTCGTGGCGGGTGTGCAAAGAAAAAGGTGGCAATATGGCCACCATTAAACGCAAGGGAGACGCCGTCAATATCGCTACACTTTTTTCAACGCTGGACTCGCACAATCTGCACAGTAAGGTCCGGGTTTGGATTGGCCTACAACGTCAGCCTCGCCAGTGTAACAGTGCACAACCCCTGCGGGGATTCTCTTGGACTACAGGTGACCAGGACACAGAGTACACCAACTGGCAAAGAGAAGATACCCCAAGCATGTGCGCGGTGCCACGCTGCGTGACCATGGGCTACAGCTTCATCCAGCAGGGCGACAATTTCAAATGGCTGGACGCTGCCTGTTCGGTCCCTGTTGACGGCTTTCTTTGCCACTACGCTTACAAAGGAATGTGTGGCGCTTTGCCGAGCGAAGGGGCCGGCAATGCCATTTACGCGACCCCGTTTGACGTCGTGAGCACCGTGCTGACCCATGTACCTTTGGGATCATTTGCTACCATGCCATGCCTTGGACCATCCGAGGAAGACGAGACAGTTTCCTGTGTGCTGAAGGAAGATGGGTCGGTCAGGTGGTCGGGAAGCTCTCCTCTTTGCTCCGATCTCCTTGAATCGTGGTGTGACGACGACAACGGTGGATGCCAGCACTACTGCAGGACAGCTGGTTCCCACATCTACTGCGAATGCGACGCGGGTTACCAGCTCGGTGTTGACGAACGGAGCTGCGAGCTGTCTGATGTTTGTCACGGGGACCCCTGTGAGTTTGAATGTCTGCCTCTCTCCGACGGATATCGCTGCGACTGCCCCGAAGGCTACCTGCTTGGACCGGACGAACACACATGTGTGGATGTCAACGAGTGCCTACTGAGTCCCTGCGAGCACACTTGCGAAAATGTCCCGGGGTCGTTTGTTTGTAGTTGCAGGGAGGGTTACTTTGTAGATGGCGAGGGCGAGTGTAAGGATGTGGACGAGTGCACGACTCAACCGTGTGAAGACGCCCAGTGCGAAAACACACTGGGCTCTTATACCTGTCACTGCCATTTTGGTTTCATGCCGGTCCCTGAGGACCAAAACCGGTGTCAAGATATAGACGAATGCCAGATCCCGTGGACCTGCGACCAAATGTGCGTCAACTACGACGGCGGATTTGAATGTTACTGTGAGGAAGGCTACGAGTTAGGCACGTCCGACCAGTACACGTGTCAGAGAATAAGTGAAAGAGAGGAGCATTCTACCGTCACGTCTCCATTTCCCTGGGTCACTCTCAGACCTGCTCTTTCATGGGGTCCTCTTGATTATCTCTGGAATGTGAAGAGAGAGAGCGAGAGGGAGAGAGAGATGGAGCGGCCTCTACAGGAGGGGGAGCAGTCTTTGAAATGGCTAACTGACCCACCGAAAATGTTCAATTCAGATGTCATTTGGGTTACCAGTGCTCCTCGCGACGAGCCGCCCTATTCGGCGTCAGTTGACCCCGTAACGCAAACGTCCCATTCAGAGGTCGAGGTTTTGGCCGAAACTATCCATAGAACAACTCCGCCCATCATTAGTACGAAGTTGATTTTGGATCAAAATGATGAAGACACAACTACAAGTCTTCCCACGAGTTGGACTGCTAAAACATCAGAGGCAGCTTGGTGGGCCAGACCTCCGAGTTATAAACCAGGAAATCCAGAGGATTCCACCCTAGGACCCAAAGAAGGGGGAAGACAAAACCCAGGCCCCTCTTTCCAACTATTTGTTGCCACAGGAAGATCTGGGGCCAGACGAAGACGCCAGCGAGGAGATCACGTTGTTCCAAAAAACAACAGTTTCCCCCGAGGTTACTCCTAGCAGGCCACCCGTGAACGAAGGTGGACAGAAAGAGAGCAACGCCTGGTTCTTGGTCGGAGTTCTGGTGCCTCTCTGTGTTTTTATTCTCGTGATGCTTGCTTTGGGTGTTTTCTTCTGCAGCCGCTGCGCCATTATGCCACACAATAAGAATGCCAGCGACTGCTACCACTGGATCTCCGGGGCTCATGACGCCCAGGAAGCTTCCGATCACTCACAAGTGGTCAAGAGCTGTGTATGAACACGTGAGAGGGAAAAGAAAAAAGTCGTGGAATGTGACTGCTGAACAAACCTAGTCTGAGCACATTAAGATATAGCTGTCTTTACAGTTTTACGCCAATTGCATTGCGATAGCACACACAGCTAATTCGTTGCCTTTGTGAATAAAATGCAAACATTTTTCATATTTTCTGTTAAATATGTTTTGTAAAAAGCAACAAATAAAGACTGATTATAATATTAAAAGAATGCCATTTGTAGAATTAAATAAATATACAAATATTGATTGAAACACAAAAGCAGTTTTAACTCGATTTATTGTATTCGAGTCCAGTACATAAATAAAATAAAATAAAATAAAATAAAATTAAATAAAATTAAATAAAATTAAATTAAATTAAATTAAATTAAATTAAATTAAATTAAATTAAATTAAATTAAATTAAATTAAATTAAATTAAATTAAATTAAATTAAATTAAATTAAATTAAATTAAATTAAATTAAATTAAATTAAATTAAATTATAAAATACAATAAAATACAACCAGTGCTGTTGCAATTGTGTGCAAAAAAACTCAAATAATCCCAGACGAGAGGAATGATAAATAGTAAATAGTATTGATAATAGAACAAAAGTATGAATAACGTGTAAATTATTCAGGAGAAAAAAAAAACGTCATTTCTAAAATCCCTACAATGAACTCCAGCACTGTTGCTAAGCAGAAGAATACTATAATTTCATCAGCCAGCGTCGTAAAATGATATACTTGATATTATGGTATTATTCCATTTAAATTACACTTGTTGAATGTATAAATTATCCTAGTAAAGAAATGTTGCTGTAATTTGTACAACGCCCACAACATAATAATTGATCTCTCTGATAAAAGAAGAGTTGGTACATTAATCAATTACCGTATTATGTGGGGGAAAATGTACAATTAATAAATGTCCCATTTGTGTGCCTTTGTGCTGATGACAAAATTGTGCTGTAATTCTTTGTTGCTAAAAACTGAAATTCTTAAATTATTTTACAGTGGGGTTGTTTTTTTTTTTTCACAAACCTCTAACTTTTCTGTATTTTCTATCTTTGATTATGAATTGACTTTTCATGTTTCTGTTGCATCACTCACCAGATTTTTAAACCCCATAATATCTGAACAAAAACTTTTGTGACATCTTACAGATACAAGTTTTATTTATGCCATTATGTCTCATCGGTCTCTTATTTTTGGTCACTTTTTTTTTTTTAAAAATGTCCTTCTATATATTGTTATTATTCCTTGACTTTGTTCTCATGATTTTAACATATTATAATATTTGCTGATATCTCTGATTTACTGTTTGCAGAATGACCGCTCTTTTTATTTTTTTTTTATTTTTTTTTTTTGGTCACAGGGTTTTTGATTAAAGCATTGGAGAGCCCCCTTGTGGTATGATTTATTTATTTTGTCTACATGAGGCACCTTAAATATAGTTGACTTGCAGAGGAAGTAGAAACACTGCGTGCAGTAAACCTATCTAACTAAAACCAGAACTACCCTTTTTTAATTTAAAAAAATATATTTGAAAATGCAGATACAAAATTAAAATATCAAATGATCAAATGGACTAGCTATCAAAATATGGTTTTTAATGTGACTTGACGAGGCATGTCAAGATCACAAGTGGACCTGCAGTTCATTTGTTCACTGAGCTAAAAACTTTTAAGTACTTTAAAAAAAAAAAAAAAGTAGTGTGAGTGAGACGTCAGTTTTTAGACTGTCCGGCTTAGACATCACAAAAGATGTCGTAGCTGTTTGTAGCATTGACTCTTAGCATTAGCTTCTCTTTCAGTGCCAGTAACAAAGACTTACTAAAGATTGTGATATCTATGTCACCGATGCTAACAAAGAGGTGTTTGCCATAATCTGGGACATAAAAACATCAGAAGAGCATGACTTACACTTGGGAGCCATAATGAAGAGCAAAATGTCCCCCCGCCCCAAAAAAAAACATAAACCAAAGAAAGCGAATGTAAAACAATCTCAGATTAGGACATCTTCGAGCTACAACGTTTTGTGGTTACATCGCCATATTCCATATATTTATTAAGAAGCTTTTGTTCCATCACTCCAACATAGAATGTTAAAACATATTTCACACAGACCCAGTTGGCAAGCGGAGCAAATAAGTTTTCACGTGGCACTATATGTGGAAGACGGCTTTGTTTACATTCGCTGGTTGCTTACCATAAATTGGATTGTTTTACATTCGCTTTCTTGGGTTTATGTTGTTTTTTTGGGTTTTTTTTGGGGAACGTTTTGCTCTTCATTATGGCTCCCAAGTGTAAGTCATGCTATTCTGAAGTTTTTATGTCCCAGATTATGGCCAAACCTCTCTGTTAGCATCGGTGACATAGATATCACAATCTTTGTTACTGGCACTGAAAGAGAAGCTAATGCTAACATTCAATGCTACAAATGCATTGGACATCATGTAACCGCAGTTGAAAATATCCAAACTCTCTATGTGATTACCTTAAATTATTTCTGAACAACGTGACGCTTTGTTTTTAACTGAATCCTTAGCATTGTTATTCTTTTTACACCCCAGGCTTTGATCTGGAAATGTTTGGGTTTTTTTTTCTTTTCCTTATTTTTAGACTTTTCCTCTTTTTAAGACAGTTGTGAACACCTTAGTTGAAAGTTTTCAACAAATTTTTTTTTTTTTTTTTGTTTTTTTTTTTTTTTTTTTGTTTTTTTTTTTTTTTTTGTTTTTTTTTTTTTTTTTTGCTGTTTTCTCTTTATTTATTATCACACCAGTTTATTTCATTCAGGCTAACATAGAAAGTGTTCCATACAGAGTTTGTTAAAAGCAGAATACAGTGATTTATATAAAAAAAACAGATCTAGGATCAGTTTTCTGCTCTACGTGTTATAAACAGTGTTCTTCATGATCAGAAATGTAATGTGTTTGTTTGAATGAGCAGCACACTTTTTCTTTCTTTTTTTTTGCAAATTTAGCAACAAAAAAAAAAAAAAAAACTAAAGGTAGCCAACAGCAAAACAACACAATGTCATGTCCAAGGTGTTGTTTTTTTTTCTGGATATTGAAGTAAGATTGTTTTTCTGGAAGTAAGAACCTGGTGGAAGGGGCCAGTTTTATGTTTTTTTTTACCATATTTCCAAGTACCAGCCTCTAGGTTGGGGCAAATAAACACAATGAAATAAATACTAAAACCTATATGCAGTACATATAGTGTATACGTATACACTAATTAAATTAAATTAAATTTTAAAAAAATGTCTTGCTGCTCTCTGTACAAGTCAGTTTGATGGAATTGAATCACTAATTGCCATGGATTCTGTGAACGATGGACTCACACAGACAACATAGGCTTGATCTGACTGACTTACTAGCCTCGAGAGCAGCATCTACGTATTGGGAAAATTCTGGAACAGCAGACATTTTTCACCCTATGGAACATAAAATGAATAGCTGCAAGTGCTTTAAATTGATTTCTTGTCAATTGTCCATTCAAATTGTTTGCTCTGTCCTGACTGGGTCTCACTCAATAGGAAATCCATCACAAGATGACTTGCTAAAAGAAAACCACAATATAATATCGTAATTTTAATTGTTACTTTAAAAAAAAAAAAGGATTCAATTTGATGTAAAACACATACAAATGCAAGATCTTTAATCCAAACTATCGTAACTACCGTATTTTTCCGGATTATAAATCGCTCCGGAGTGTAAGTCGCACAAGCCAAAGGATGAACAAAAGTGCGACTACACAAGCCTAGAGTGCCCTCTACAGGCTGTCAAGTGTGAAAATTACAAACATGAGAAATTATATATTTTAATATATAAGTCGCACCTGAGTATTAGTCGCAAACCCAGCCAAGGGATGGAAAAAAAGCTCACTTACAGTCCGGAAAATACGATAGTTTATGATATTTTATTCAGTTAGCCTGACTCGGTATTAATCTCTCCTGTATTTTGCGATAGAAGACGGTGACATTTTGGTTTTTGCTGTAAGCAACATAATACTGGGGCTCATCGGTTTACAACGTCCGCAGCCTATTTCTAAGATTTCTTGGTTACATTTATTAATAAAGTCTTGTTCCATCATTCCGACGTACGGTATTAAAAAGAAACGTTTGCACGGGAGATACTTGGGCAAGCCAAATACAGCATCTCGCAGCACTGTACATGGAAGACATCTTTGTTCACTTATGCATCTCCTCGATTATGATGTCATCTCTTTGTTAGTGTTGCGAGTGTACGAATGTACAGTACCCGAGTTCCGACTTATGGTGAAAATCAAGTGAGGCATGCGGCAGGAAGACAATTCCGATGTAAACCGAGGACCCCCTGTAATAAGCAATAACAATAATAATTTAATTTAAAAAAAAAAAAAGACCTTTAACATTGAAGCCAATCCAAAAATGTAAAGGAAGAAGAGGGAGCATCAGCGTGTGCAGATTAAAAAAAAAAAAAAAAAAAAAAACGTTTCCTTGATTATAAAGCACTCCATGCTCGGTGGTTTCTGGACTCTCGTTTTCCAAAAAAGGAATTCGCGTACACCGCGTTAACGTTTCTTCACTTGTTCCAACTAAATTAGAGAGACAGGGTCAGTTTTTTTTTTGAATCGAACAACGTCATCGAAACAGATCAACACAGATGTAGCCTCATCACGCTACCAGACTACCAGTAAAAAACGTCAGAGCCATTTCCTTTCAAAGTCACTGCCATTGTCTGTTAAAGGGCGGGTGTGCACCGATGGCTTTTGAATGTTCCCAGGTGTCGAAAGCTCCGCCCACAATTCTGGCAGCAATAAGGCGTGGCCCCGCTGTGGATCCTCTGGTGAGTGTAAAGGTTTCCGAGCTCCTTGAAACGCCTGCCGCACTGAGGACAAGCGTAGGGACTCTCACCGGTGTGCACCCTCTGGTGTCTCTTGAGTCCGGAGAGCACGGAGAACCCCTTGCCACACTGAGGACAGGGGTAGGGACTCTCGGCTCCGCTATGTATCAGTCTGTGATTCTTTAAGCGCGCCGCGTGGCGGAATCTCTCGCCACATTCGGGGCACATAAAGGGCTTCTCGCCGGTGTGGATACGCTGGTGCTGTCGCAGGTTACCAAGGTAGTTAAAATGGCGGCCACAGTCGCCACACTCGTAACCTCCCTCCAACTTGATCTCCTTTTTCACATGGCTTCCTTCCTGGGCGAGGCCTGCAGCATCGCCTGACTTGGAAGCATCGACATTTTGCACTTGAGTGTCTTTTCTGGACTCAGCGCCGCTGTTGCAGATCGAGGTCAGTGTGGAGGAGGAAGAGGAAGAGGAAGAGGGCGCGGTGGATTGTAAGGCCTGCAGCACCTGAGCCGAGTCCGTGTGCATCAATTTAATATGTTCTTCCAAGAACAAAGAGTCAGGGCATAGGGTTCCACAAATGGAGCAAATGTTGGATTTTCCTGTGAAATTCTGACCTGGAATCAGAGAAAAGAGTTCAAAATAAGTTTTAGTTATACAAAAAAAAAAAATTAAAAAAAAAACATGCAGTGCAGTGAGAGTTAAGGTCGAACACTGTGGTTTGTAATTGCACACAAACACAATAAAAATAGTGGCGCTTTGGCCCAGAGACAATGTCTCTGTCATTGGTGTGGAACCCCAGGGTTCACCTCCTGGACAAGTTTGAATCCCAGTTAGGGTGGTTGGTACCTTCCAGTGGACTCACCACCTGCAGGAAGGTTCAGGGGGGTTGGTACAGTGCAGTGTGATTTGGGTGACGACTGCTACCCCCGTGACCCGGTAACGGATGAAAATGGATGGATGGATGGACAATAAAAATAACCAAAATCATCCAGTTTTACTGCTGGCTGGCGCATGGATTTGCGTAGGAGAACAGGCTGGGAAGCAGACGCACTCTTAAGCTGTATCTAACATATCGTTGTTGAAGTACGTTATGATGAGGCAAGAGAGCTCTATGATTTCTATTTGTAATACAGGAGGTTCTTGGAGTGGCGCTTTGGTCCAGAGGCAATGTCTCTGTCATTGGCGTGGAACCCCAGGGTTCACCTCCTGGACAAGTTCGAATCCCAGTTAGGACGGTTGGTACCTTCCAGTGGACTCACCACCCGCAGGAAGGTTCAGGGGGCGGTGCGGCGTGATTTGGGTGGAGGCTGCTGCCCCCGCGACCCGGTAACGGATAAGCGGCTGAAAATGGATGGATGGATGGATGGATGGAGGTCCTTGGTTAACGATGTCCTCAACCTACAACATCGCCAGCGTCCAATGTTCCCTCTAAGCTACGCACTGCTCAAACATTCTCAGCGCCCAATAAAATCTGTGCAGTGTATGAAATAAAATTCAACCTTAGCTAGGTAACAACAGTGCGGCGGTATCAATAGACGTAAATGCTAACTCCTTATCATGACATTCACTCACCAAGTCAAAGTAAAAAATAAATTCGGTTCTTTTAAGATGGACTGGCCGACGCAGTATGTGCAAACAGATGAATAAGTAGTAACACTGGGTAGGATTTTCTTTTTTTCGAGTAAGAAACATGCAGCAAAGCCAAAGTAGCAAACGAGTTTGCCATCAACAGACTAGTGTAAAATAAGGTCAAATTTAAGCTAGATTTGTGCATTTCCTAGTGACATTTCTTAAGATTTTTTTCATTTATGGATATTTATAATTAATGCATTTACTACTACATAATGTATGGGTAATATGAACGCTAATTAAAAAAAACTGTGTGTAATTATACTTTTGCAAACAGGAAACGGCGCTGTGCAAAATGTGAATGTGTTTTGATGTTTGCTAAGTGTTATGTCAGGTGCATATGTCTCATTTCTTCTCGTCCATACCACAACTGGACTTCAGCAAGGTCAAATGTCTTTTTCGATTTTTTCAAGTGGGCTAAATTACTTATTATTAAAAGTAACCTACTGAAATTGCTGCTTTAATTTAATTCTATTAATAATCCATTGTAACCTGATAAGATCGAGGTTTTAAGCAAGTGTGATACTGGTGTGTGGCCACAGCGTTTACTACTCAGCGGTCCTCAGTGTGCTCAGAGAGCTTGTGTGTATGCCCAGACACATGAAAATCCAATGGGAACATTGTCAACATCTCCCATAAATTTATTAAGAAACTGTTGTTCCATGGTTACGTTGTACGTTGCACCCTCACTTTCTTTCGTTTGTGTTGTTCTTCTGGGAACCTCCCAAATGTAAGTCAGAGTCTTCTGATGATTTTACGTACCTAGGTTACGATGACTGTGAAATAGGTTGACAGTATGCAAATTCAGACTTGAGGGTGAAAATCGAGTTATGTTGCGTCGTAGGAACAAAATTCCGACGTAAACATTTTTAAGTCTGGTGGTTTTCAATTATTTCCGTCATGCCCCCCCCCCTTGAGGACAGAAATGTATATTGTTATCTGTACAAACCACTGTATGAGTTGCTGCCACCTAGTGGACTGGAGTCTAGTTATCATTCAAGCATTACAGCAGTGGTCCACTTATGTCCAGTGTGCTATATTCTATTGCCACTCACGTGATGTTATGATGTTATTTGTGGACATGCCTGTCAATTACGTCAGTGAATGAGTAAATGAGAGAGTTTAAAGGGCAGTGTGAGTTGCGGCGACAACTCACATAATAGCTAACTAGCACATTCCCGTCCGGCTCATTCTTGAAAAGTGTCCTTCCTATGGTTTTTTTTTATTATTATTTCCATCTATCCAAAGTTTGTTTCTAACTCTATTTCTTACATTTTATCCTCGCTTTAGCTATGATTTATCTATTAAAATTAATAATGACAAATGTATCACTGAATAATGTAAAACTTTACACAACTGGCACCGGCATTTCTCAAACATAAAAAAAAAATTATAAAATCTCTGCAGTGAAAAGAGTCAATATAAAAGAAAGTAATGTCATTCAATGTATGTATGTGTATAAGTTAATTTGGTTTATTAAACTTTCCTGTAGGTTTGCGCTGGTTTGCATTCGCTCACAACGCAGGGGGAGGATACTGAATTTTCGAGTATGGCTTCACTGTTTCCATGACATTTGACACTTTTTTCCCTCATTTTCCATATGTTTTCCATGGCTGTAAAATTGGTCAATCATTTTCCAGGTTTTCCTGGATACGTGGGAGCCTCGGGCTTTGTCCCTCTGGTTTGTTTTTTTTTTTTTTTTAAATAAAACTTTCAAGTCAGACTTTGGACTCATCCTTCTACTCAAAGCAATATAGGCTTTTACAACATGTAACGGTAAGGTTCACAATGGGGAAGCGACAAAACTGACTAATAAAGTAGACAGAAAAGGCACAATAGCAAAACCGCATTGACATCATCATGACAGTCAACAGTAAAAAAAAATTACAGCAGTCCTAACATTATTAAATTATTAAATTTAAAATATTAAATTTTTTTTTTTTTTTAAAGATAGTTTTTTCAGAGTCACATAGTCGCGTAATCGTTTTAAATAGAAGTCATTTTAATACAAGAGGCCCTTAGTTTAAAGGGTCCTCGACCTATGGTGATTCGCGGTTTTGTCGCCATCTCCCATAAACTTACGTACATCGGAAAAACGAATTTGTGATCAGGCGGACGCTCATTACATTTACTGGTTAAGTAAGTCAGACACCTCTGATGTTTTTATGTCTTCGATTTTGATGTTGACTTACGTCGAAAAAATTAAGTTACGTTGCACCGTAGGAACACAATTCCAATGTTAGTCGAGGACCCGACAAAGTTAGACTAAGACTATATTAAAATGTATAATTATTTGATTTACAGACCAGGGAAAAAAGAGATGTGACGCATTGTTTTTATTTACACTACAGAATTGGCTGATATTTTTGTTTTGTTATACAGACCCATTGGACAAGATTATGTCAGACAGTTGGACGCACAGGAACCATTTTTATGTATTACCTCATTTCCACTCACAAAGTTCTTCATTTTCGAGCATTTATTCACACTGTCTCACCCACCTGTTTCAGATCCTTCTGATTTGACTTTAGTGGGGCTTACGTCCGCCATCGAAATGTTCTGCGGATCCATGGCAAACTCGGGGGGCTGGACGTGATATGCCAGTGAAACTTGGACCTGGTCAAGGCCGGTGCCTTCCCTTCTCAATAAGTCGTCGTCCTCATCGGTGTCAGCATCACTGGGCAGAGTGGTTTCACACACAGAGTCCTTCATCACTGGAACAATTCGACAGTACAAAAACAGTTTAGCCTAACCGAATGCATATCTATGTTCATATATATTAATAGTATTGACAATGTGTATTTAATTAGTGTATTCATCCTGAATAGTTTGGTATAGGACTTTCCAAACATTATTGCAGCTGTATATATTTAGCTATATATATTTTTAATTTGATTAACCAAAATGTATATATGGTAGATGTATGCATTTCATACCCGTTTTTATTTATCACTAATTCAAATATATAGAATCACAAGAAGAAGAAATGTCAAGGAAAAATAACTCAAAATTGAAGAGTTGAAGGGTTTCCATTCCTGTCATTATATTGATGTTTACTAATAAAAAACGCGTCGAAAGTTTCTCTCAAAACTTTAGTGAAGTCCTTTACTAAAGTCAACATCAGTCTAGATCAGTTTAAACTAAGGCACGGGGGCTTTAATCCTGCCTGCTAAACTTTAAATTATATAATTTATTTCTATTATTACAATACTCACAATGTATTGTAATGTAAAATTATCATTATACTTCTGCCTTTTCCCTGCAAGTCACAAGTAAGTCTCAAGTCTTTGCACTCAAGTCCGAGTCAAGTCAAGACTGAAAAGTGTCAAGTCAAGTCCCAAGTCCTGCCGTTTCTGTTTTTCGAGTCCTTTCTAGTCCTTTTCAAACAAAATAACAATATATTTACACAGATCACTTTGGGATTTGGGGAAAGTATCGAGTCATGTCGAGTCAAAGGGCTCGAGTCCAAGTGAAGTCACGAGTCGTTGATGTTAAAGTTCAAGTCGAGTGGCAAGTCTCTTTACATTTGGTCAAGTGGAGTCTGAAGTCATCAAATTGATTGAGTCCACACCTCTGATTGACAGTATGTCCTGTCAATAACTTTGCCTCGATTCATTTCTATGTGCATGCGTGTTTGGTTTCCTTGTCTCTTTTTTATATATATATATAACGGGCCGCTCAGTGGCATGTCCGTAACGAGGGGCATCAGGTACCATAGGAAAGGAAAATCTCAGGGTAATAATAAAGTTCTATCTATCTATCTATTCATCTATCCGTCCGTCTATCTATCCATCTATTCATCTATCCGTCCGTCTATCTATCCATCTATTCATCTATCCATCCATCTATCTATATATTCATCTATCTATTCATCTATCTATTCATCTATCCATTCCATCTATATATTCATCTATCCATCTATCTATCTATCTATCTATCTATCCATCCATCTATCTATCCATCTATTCATCTATCCGTCCATCTATCTATCCATCTATTCATCTATCCATCCATCTATCTATCCATCTATCCATCTATCTATCTATCCATCCATCTATCTATCCATCTATTCATCAATCAATCTATCTATCTATTCATCTATCTATCTATCTATCTATCTATTCATCCATCCATCTATCCATCCATCTATCCATCC
>NC_024307.1:34008607-34022175 GCF_000523025.1 Cynoglossus semilaevis
ATCCATCCATCTATCTATCCATCTATCTATCTGTCATTGGGCCATGGAACAACCCTGTATTGTTGAATGTGCACCTACTCACCTTTCAGTTCTGCAGAATACTCCATTGGCGCTATCCACTCATACTCATACATGCGTTTGCTGCTGGAGGGGATCATACTGAAGAGGTCATCCGTAGCGGCCTGCGAGGACTCATCGTGTCCGGAGCCGACGCTGGTCATACCGCCGTCAGGCCACAAGTGTAGCGACTGTGAGGACTCTTGCTCCAGACGAGCCTCCCTCCCTCCGCTGCTATGGCTACTCTGCTCTCCATCGATATCACCACTGCCCCTGGAGTTTTTGTCCTTCATCAAATAGTCACAAATTGCATTGATGTTCTCCTTCTTAATGCCGGACATGACACCTTTGGCTCTCCTGGTGTCGGTGTTGTTTTGTTTGTTGAAGTCCGCCTTCTTGAAGCCTGTCTCCGTGCCTGGCTGAGCAGCGCCGGGAAAACACTCCCTGCTGTCCTTCTGGACTCCGTCCAGTCTCGCCTTCAACACTTCGATCTCCTGGCTCTTCTCACGGAGCTCAATTTTTAAGACTCGTATTCGGATGCTCACCATCTTCCGGATCTCGGATAGTGCGGTTTCCAGCACCATGCTGATGTTCCTCCCGAGGTGCTCAGTGATGTCGCTCACGGAGCACAGGAGCTCTTCGTCAGGCTCCAGCTCTACGAGGTCTGCGTCGGCTCGGCCCAGTGGCCCTGAAGGCTCCATGAAGGTACCGTGAAGTTGACTAATAGTTTCAGCAGTACCGCAATTTCTTCTCCGAATCATAAGTTATTAGGTTTCAAATGGTGGAGACTTACACTAGAGCTGCTCAAGCGAGCTAATGGTTGATGCTGAACAGAGCAGTTAGCTTTAGCACGAGTGACATTGGCTGTGAAACCGCCCTTTCAAAGTAAAAGCACAGTACTGTACCCTCGTAAAATAACGAAATCAAATCTAACTAGTTAGTTTGAAGCTGTTAAAAAAACAATTTCCATAAGTAAAATAACTGTTATTTGTAAGCAAGTGTGAGTTTTAAGTATGGTATAAATGGAGAATGCTAAAAGATAAGTCGACTTCAAAAGTGACACCGGATGTTACTGCAGTCTGTCAATTATTCTAGTTCTTCGATTTATAGCTAGCTATACTCAGTGCTGTCATATCTCTGTTGTCATCATATCTTTTAAGGCAGGAGCCTTAAAAGTATTCAATAGTGTCATCATATCTTTTAAGGCAGGAGCCCCAAACCCATTTTCACTGAGGGCTAAATTAGTATTCAATAAATATTCTGAAAACTCAAATAATGGCAGTTTAACTGACCATAATATTATGACTTTTCTTTTTGATTTGGAGTTGTATTTTAATGCTCACCACATAAAAATAAAAGGTTGATGATTGTTTATTTTATGGAAACCAAGGAGCCAAGGGACCATAAGGTGAGCCTTGTGAATTTTCCCAGTCAAAGTCTTTTTTTTTTTTGTCTAATTAAAAATATTCTAACATCACATGGAACGCAGCATCAGTTGCTTCCAGCTCTGAGATGATTAAAATGTGAAAAAATGATTTTAATTATTACAACAATAGCTGTGTCTGAAATTTAAATTAAAGTGTTTCTTACAGTAAAAATGGAAGCTGACTTGTATTTTTATTATCTGACCCCTACTCGTATAGTACCCCCTCCGCCCATTGGAACCTCGTCCGTGGTACTGCTGTGGAAAGATTGGCTGCCGGCTCGAACTTTTAATTGATAGCTGTTTATTCAAATTTTCTTACAAAAATGTAATTGGTCTAAAAAGAAAAAGGTACCATAGGCCGGCAAAATGTGTACAGAGAGCTTTATTGAGTCACAAAGTCAAAGCCCGCTGGACTGGACTTGTAATGAATTGAATGATCTCCCTTTGCTGACGAAAGAAAAGAATTAGAGCGGAATGGCCAGGTATTCTGGCGCCCTCTGCTGACCAAAAATATAATTTAAATTTTATAATTTACATCAAAGCTTTGCATATTTATAGTTTTAAAATGTCCTAGAGTTTTCTGCTTGGTTTAAACACTATAGTAACTATAACACTATAGTATGTAGGGCACAAACTTTTGTTTTTAAACACTTGATTTCTTTTTTTCCCAGCTTGATACCATCTTTTAAAACATTACGGTTTTAACTGTAAATGTCCATGTGCTTATCCTTACCGAAGAACCACTGCCACTTTTAGTTTAAGCCTTTCTTATTATTGTGGGTAATGACTAAATAAAAATTAAAATTAAGTTGCCTTGTTTGTTTTTTCTTAAAATACTGCATAGTATCTATGCAAATATTTATTGACCCTATTACTACTGCATGTGTATTTCTATGGTGCTGATTTTTGTTCTGCCTGTTTGGAGTTGTTACAGAGCTACTGAGTGGAGCAGAGGAAATGACAAACCCTTTCCTGGTCATTTGAAAATATCTGCATGAGACATGCAGCAGAAAACAAACTGTTAAGGAAAGTAAAGAAGGTTTTTTAAAAATAAAAAATAAAAAAATCCCCAAATAAAGCAAAACAGTCCATTTACATGGTGAACACCACAAAGCCCTTACAGGAGGACTTTATATTACACAGCCCTCAGATCATTTTTCCCCCCAAAATACAACAACACGGTTGAATGCTTTTCTTAGACTTTAGCTTGTCAAAAACTAGCAAGCGTGGGTCTGACCACTGCTTTTTGCAACTGGCTTTTGGACTTTCTCACTTTGGATGCCTCCCTCCCCCAGAACTTCCCCCAGAACTCCCCCCAACGGTCAATGTAGCTGCAGAGTAAGCATGTTAGCAGGTAAGCAGGTTTCTGAGAGAGCATGTGACTCTTCTGGACTAAAAAAAAACACTGGACTGGACAAGTCAGCTTAGCAAAGCCTCTACTTCTCCACTAACTGAAGAGACCCAGCCTGGTATTACAGACTATGTGCACTTTTTACAGAAGTGTGATTGACATCTAGGACTGTTACTGTTTGGCTAGCACAAAATGCTACAGTGCATAGTAAATATAGCAGGTAAACCAGTGTCAACACAAAACAAAGCAAATATACCTTCAAATGTAAGGCTGCCCTTTTAAATAGACAAATAAATCGAAAGACTTTCGGTATGTTATTAAAATGAATTAATGTAAATATGAATACTAATATGTGAGAAAATCTCGAGTATTTGAAAAAATAATAATTTTAAAAAAACAATAAATCGAAAGACTTTCGGTATGTTATCAAAATGAATTAATGTAAATACGAATACTAGTAAGTGGGAAAATGTCGAGTATTTGAAAAAAAATATTTTAAAAAAAGTTTTTTTACCATTGTCGCTGAAGCTTAGCAAAAAAAAAACTTGTATTTGTACAATATAAACCCATTGTCGCTGAAGCTTAGCAAAAAAATTGTATTTGTACAATATGAAAACTGTAACATTTGGAGAAAATGGCATTATGTATGATTTACTGTATTTGTTTGTAAAACTTTTATTTTGAAACAAAATACCGGAATAACTATTGTGCTCACGTCGGTAATTTAGCAGTGACGGTAAAAGGTTGTTTGACTGTCGTGCACCGAGCTCACAGATAACAGTTGTCACATTAATTCTGGCCGACGTCCTCAAAAGAAACTACGAAGAAAACAAGACTAAACGAAGTGAATTCTTCCCCGTCTAAACAACGCAATGGGTATACGTTTTTATCTCTCTTTTTTTTTTAATGTACTATTAAGACTTCTGATTGTGTCTAGTTAAACATGTTATTACTTACCAGATTAGGTTTTTTTTACTTTTAAAATATGGGTGAAACTTCTTAAAAGTTAAAAATTTAATTGAGGTTTAACTATAATGTACGTCACAATATTTAAAAAAAAAATGAAACTGGTGCAGATAAACACAATGTCTATAATATGTTGTCATTTTGTCAATTTTTAAGATTGGCATTAAAGATTTTCATGCTAAATTGCCAATCATTTAAAATGACGATAAAATAAATGGTCGGTCATATTTAGTGTGTCATATTTTGGAACACCTTCTTGATTTAATGCTGTACGCATATTGAAAAGTAGTCCCAGGAGGTGGCAGTAATAACACATTGCAAAAGATGCCACAAAAGAAGCGAGGTAGATGTTTCTGATAGAATGTTTAATATTTAAACTTATATTAAATTAATATATATAAATACTAAAATATTTACAGTGGAATATTTGGAGAATGTGAAGTAAAGTGAATGATGGTTTTCCTAATTACGGTTAAGGATTCAAAGTGTGTCATGGAGCCTAATTGATCAGCAAAGCTATTAGCAAGCTAGCTGTACGCTCGCTAGTTGAAATATTTTTGTCTTTATGATGACTAAATGCATTTCACCTTACTAATTCTTAAAACAAAAACACAAAAATATACCTAAAGAGATGATTTTTTTGTTTCTGCTAACTGGTCCTCAATGTTTTTGTGTGTAATTATCCATGCGGTTCCTTTGAATTCCACACAGGAAATAGTATAAAAAATATTTTTTTTGTAAAAGAGTAATGTAGTGAAACGCTGCCTTGTGAAGTTTGACCTTCCATTTTTTTTCAAATGCAAATAAAGAATGGTCACAATGTCAAATTTTATGATTTCAGTCACCAGTTAAGATCAAACATTAGCTGTAAAGAAAAATGTGACCGGTGGCAAATCACGTGAAAGGGACACTAAGCCAGATTATAATCTAACTGAGATCCACTGTATCATTAACAATTATTTAGACAATCCAAATAATGTTTTAAAGTAATTGCAAGATTATTTTTTTAAATCATATTTTTTCAATGGACTTTGGTACTGAAGCGGAATGTGTAGAAACATTTCTGGTCAATGTGAGATTTAAAGCAAATATTTGCAGTGGAAGGATTGCCATTTTTTTTAATCTGCATAGCATTTTGGTATTGAATCTTTTCTATGTTTTATTCTGTATAATAATCATTTCCTCCTAAATTCCCACAGTGAAAAAAGTTGAATCCTTTGCTATTGCTATTTCGAAAAGATCAGTACATTCCGCCGCTAACTCTGTGTGCTGTGTTCAGCTGTGCCACTGCTGTTGAATGTTGTCAGGGGTCCCGAGCGCCTTCCTGCAACTCAACAATATCAGGAAACACTGCTGAGGAAACTACACACTTTACAGAGTGACAGCACCAAGGTCAACACTTTGTTTGCGGTAAGGCATGCTCTACTAACTATCTGACCTTTCAACCTTTGCTAGGACTACAAAGACTGAAAGCCAAAGCTGGAAAGCTGAATCAATATTTTACACAGGATTAGCCTGAGTTCATGTCCGTCTCATTCTGGGTTCCTTCTTAGTGTGAGCTCAGCAACTATGGAGCTGATCATAAAAGTAAACTAGTATTTAATGGCTGTCATATGACTCCGTTTTGTAAACTAGTATTTAATGGCTGTCATATACCGGTAACTCAGTTTAACCCAGTGCTCTTTTGATGAAGTCAGCATCCCTTATTCAAGATAACATACAAACGAAATGCAAAATGTTAGTGAAAATGTAAGAGCAGGTTAGAGCAGTGTTTTTCAACCTTGGGGTCACGGCACCAGTTGGGTTCACCTGAAATTCAAATATGGTCACCTAAAATATTTAGTAATTACGAGACATACTGAAGCACTATATACTTTCTTCTATCTTTCAAATTTTCCCTGTGGCCAGTTTAAGACACTGTAGTAGTCTTTTTTTTTTTCTTAATTCATAGTTTGAGCGATTGTTTGGTATAAATCTTCAGCCTCGCAAAGACAAATGTGCCTAATCGTTTAAGACACTGTAGTAGTCTTTTTTTCTTTTCTTAATTCATAATTTGAGCGAAATCTTCAGCCTCGCAAAGACAATCGCGCCTAATTGTACTTACATCTATTCCTAGAGTGTGACCTAACTTGATTTTCACTGTAAGTTGGAACTTATGTACTCGTGTACTCAAGTCAATCACCTATGCTAACGTAGCGGTAACATCACAATCCAGGACATAAAAAACATCAGAAGAGTCTGACTTACTCTTGGGTGCCATAATAAAGGGTAAAAACGTAACAAAAAAAGCAAATGTACCACCATCCAACATACGGCACGCAACCGGCAGAATGAAAACGAAGTTGTCTTCCAACTAGCTCACCAACTAGTTCCCATGCGAAATTTGTTTTCACGCCGTATGTCAGAATCATGGTACAAGACTTGAAAACGCCAAGACCATGAAACGCCGTAGGCCAAGGAAGTAGTAAACCACCGACCTCGTGTAGCACTTTTGTGGTAATTGTGTTTTAAATAAAGGCTAGTTAAGTTTAGTGATCAACAAGCCATAAGTATGAATGTCAATGTCAGAGAGTACTGCAGAAAAAAATATGGGAACCACTGCTTTAGGCTGACTGGACACAGTTGATTGACCCTAGCTATGAGAGATCAATTATTAACGAATTAGTAATAATAATGCGTGACAATGACATAAGCTCTTTTTGGCTTGTGTTAAGTAAAATACTTCCTGCTGTTGCCCTAACACAGTGGTTCTCAATTATTTTCTGTCATGCCCCCCCATGGGGATAGAAATGCCTCTCCGCCGCCAATTGAAATACTATTGAGAACCTGATAAAATGTATAGTCTTATCTGTACAAACCATTGAGTTGCTGCCACCTAGTGGCTGGGGGCTTTTATCATTCAAGCATTGTGCTATATTCCATTGGAAGCCCCTCACCAGAGAGAGCTCAGTTTGAGAACCAACGAGTTAGACACTTAATAAAGAGAATTCTTTAGTTACTGAAGCTTCTAATCTCACTGAAAGATGTCACTGAGTCTTATATACTGAGCTGATACATCCAAACACAATGTGAAATTAACTTTTTTTTGGGTGTTTTTTTTTTCATTGTCTACAGGAACTGTGTGCTCATGTCACCTCCATCAACAGTGAAGAAAAAGTTATTATCATCGGCTTTGAAAACTTTGAGGAAATATGGAAGTTTTGCACGTATTATAGAGTAGGTATGTGCAGATCTCAGTTAAACAGTAGTTTTGTTTGTTTTTTTTAACACTTTCTCCAGGCAGACAAACAATAAAACAGAAAAACGTATACTGTGTTGATTGAGAAACGTGATTTATATTCATTTTTCTAGGTTTTGTGGGTCATTGTCTGGAACATTTGCTGCTTGACGACCAACTGTGGCTTGAATCTTTCGAAGAGGACATTGCAATTGACGTGTCTATTCCAGAGGAAACACTAAACCGTGTCTATACAGGCCTCCTCATGCAAGAAGGTATGAAAAGGTACTTGGTATCCACTGCAACAGTGAAAGAATGTAATAAGAATATTCCTAGCTCTAGAAGCGCATTTGACACTGTCGACCATAATCTCTTATTAAATAAATGCATACATGTCAGAGGGGTGGTACTATCCTGGGTTGGCAGTTATCAGTATGTACAGATTAATAACAACTTTAAATCGCAATTTCAGAAGGTCAGTTGTGGTGTTCCCCAAGGCTCAGTACTAGGACTAATGTTGTTCTGCCTAGGCAGAGTCTAAATGCATGGACTCAGGACTGGGTGCTGTCTCCAGAGGGTTAGGGGAGTGGGTGCTGTGGAGAGTCTGTTACGTACTGTCAAAGACAGAACCCAAATGCAGCACTAGAAAGATGATTGGGTTACACAGTTTAAACTCAGTGGACCCAAATGCAGCACTAGAAAGATGATTTAAACTCAATGAAACAGGACCAGTTGTTTATCATGTTAAAAAACTGTCAACAGTTCAATTGATGTATTAAGCCAGGGAGTTCAAATGAGTGATTAAAGACAACATACTGAATGGATATAGGATGGAAATGGACGCGTTTGCCCTGTTATGTAAAGACATCTTATTCATTATCTTTATGATCTGAAATAATAATAATAATTGAAAATGAAATATATATATATATAAAAGGGGTAGGACTTGATAAGTGCTCCTTTTGGGACATGAAATATGTGCTTGTTTGTTTGTTTTTCTCTGGTGAGCTTTAGTGATTTTCCTGTCTTATTTGGTCTTTTACCATGTCTGAATAAACATTATTCTATTCTAAAGTGCAAAATCTTTGTTTAAAAAAATAAACAGCACATTTGTAAGATAAGACACTTGGATGTTCCAGGGCAAAATTGATGCAGTTTAGTTTTAAACCTTGAAAAAAAAATTTTTTTTTCCTCCATCTCCTTAGGTTCATTGTTTGCCTACAGTAGTGCCAACCAAATGTTTGACAGCTCCACCTCTGGTAGGGACATCTATCTGGAGCAGGGAGACTTGGCCCAATTTGAGCCTCCCTTTCTCGATTCGGGTTGGACCGTCCGCAGCCTGTCTGATGGAACCCGCGGCACAGCCCCGAATCCAGCTCTGAAACCAGTTGATCCTTTTCATCAGTGAGTCACTAGAATTGACCTTACACACACATATATACGCTGTCAAATGCTAAATGAAAACGACTCCAGAGTTTTATTTCCGATTGCTTTTTTTAATCCCTCCGGGTACAGATGGTTCCTTAAATCCTGTGCTGAGGCAGTTTTAATTGGAGAATGGAAAGCTGAGATAACCTGTCCCCTGCAGTTTGGTAAGTTTTTCTTTCAATCTTTTAGAACCATTTTACTGACGTAACATGTCGATACGGCACGACTTCAGGCGGTCCTCGGTCTGCGACGTCCTCGACCTACACTGTTTCGTTATTACGTTGCCTTCTCCATAAATGTATTGAGCACGTATTGATCCATCATTCCAATGTACAGTACAGTGTATAAACAAATTTCGCGCAGGAAATGCGTAGCATTTTACACGAAAGATGAATTTGTTTACATTTGCCAGTTGTGTGCCTTACAAAGGAATGTGCTACATTTGCTTTTGTTTGTGTTGGGGTTTTTTTTGGAACTTTATGCCCTTCATTATGGCTTCCAAGCATATGTCAGACTCTACTAGTGTTTTATGTACAATTGGTTGTCCCTCATTTTGATTAAGTGCAAAAAGATTAGATCAAGAAGAAGATAAGATAAATCTTGGTATTTTCTATTAATATTATTTCTTATTTGTCTTAGAACTGTTTGGTTTTTTTTTTTGACTTACCATGCCTTTCTTCTCGCACTTCCAGCTCATGGAACATGTTTAGCCACCGTGGAGTATGATGCTGAAGGTCCATTTGAGCTGAGCCTTGCACAGGGCAATCTTATTGTTATTGTGGGGCACATGATTTCTGGTTTTGACTGGTTCATTGGCAGGAAAGAAATGACAGGGGAAGTGGGTCTGGTAAAGACGAGCCATGTTAAACCAACTACTGACAGTGTTGAGTGAGTACAATATAAAAGCAATAATTTTTTTTTTTTTTTTTTTTTTTTGTGTCAGCTGCATATCGCTAGTGTGACTTCATGTTACTTAAACACACACTAGTGAAGGGTGATACCACTGTTGCTACCATTAAGTAACCAAGATGGCTACTGGATTTGATCACATCATGAATGGATCAGTTCAATTTTACATTACTGCAGGGTGTTGCAGCACAAAAGCCTGCATGTAGTAAGTTACCCTAAAAGTTTAAGTGAAACACGCGCTTTTGTCATTTATAAATTTGTATTTATACTTACTTATACTGAAAGTATTTGATACTCAATCGATGCTCATTAGAAATCAGTACCCCCATCACTACATATACACTGTCAGTGTCCTAATAATAGCAAAAAGAAATGTTGGGGTTATTTGTATTGCCGGCTCCCATTAACATAGTCCCTTATCCATCTATTTATCTATTTATTTTTATTTTATTTATAATTGAAAATACAATCTGATCTTAAGGGTCTCTTATCTTATGTTCATCTCTTCCTTTCACAATTGCAGGACAACAGATGTTTTCCTGGAGAACAACGAGGGGATGTTTCCCAACCCACAACAGGACGACATCAAAAAGAAGGCAGTGGCCATATTGAAGAAGAAATCTCAAAACAATGCTGCTTGTGATTATAAACTAGGTAAGGACAGCATTTGGATTCTTAAACACTTGACATCGCGTGCTCTCTAAATACTGAACTCTCTCTAAAAGATCTGCACTGCAAGCTCCACACCAGGAATTTCTCTATGCAAATCTAACACAGCGGGGAAAATACATTGTTCGCACTGTCTTCAGTAGCCCAAGCATTTCCTTACCAAACAGGTACCACCAACACTTTCAGCAGATTTGCCAAGCTTTCTGGAGGCTAGCATCCAAAAAGCCAGCTACCTGGATATGTTTTAGGGTAGGGTAGTTGGGCAAACTTTTTGACTCACGGGCCACAATTATCCTAAAATTGAACAGGGGGGGGCCGGGTCAGGAGCAGATAGATGGAGCGTTCGTGTGGACTAAGATACATGACGTATAAAAGTCATGGATAAAGGATAAAATGCTAAAATGCTTTTGTCATTTTCTATGCCATCTATTCCTGAGCCAGGCTGGAGATGTTTCCCTGATGAGAAGAAGAGGAAAATAAATATATGTAGTATTTAACCTCCCAACTTGAAAGTAAACTTATTTTATATACAATATTGATAAACAATAACTGATATTGCAGAAATGTTTCCCAAGGGTCATTTGTAATTTTTTTTTTCTTTTTAATAATGTATTGACACATATCTACCAGTAAATACCACCGTTTTTTAATCCCATGTTCTTTTTCTCCTTCATCTTAAAGATAAAGTTAATTACACTGATTTTGAGAAGAACCAGTCAGGTAAGTGTGACAGTCCAAATTTGATGGCTCTTAATTTTGTCTCCGCTTCAATAAGTGCTTCTTAAATGTATTTTCTTTTGCAGGCACTACCTCACATAAAGCTGATACTCAGCGGATTGAAGGACTGAGAGAAAAAATGCAGACAATACTAAAACAACCAAAGAGTTGCTTATCAGATATTACTTCAGCTGATATAAGTCTGAAGGACTCAGTCATGCTTACTGAGCCGGAAACAATCCCTCC
Source organism: Cynoglossus semilaevis (assembly GCF_000523025.1). Classification (NCBI taxonomy): domain Eukaryota; kingdom Metazoa; phylum Chordata; class Actinopteri; order Pleuronectiformes; family Cynoglossidae; genus Cynoglossus; species Cynoglossus semilaevis. Next base: position 34,019,594 of record NC_024307.1, read on the forward strand.
ATGTTTCACTGTTCACCCGATTCTAGAGGAAAACAACAGTAACAGTAAGATTTTAGCTCCTCTTTTGTCATTTCTGGATGGAGCAGACTGCAAAGTGGAGTTTGGTCTCCTATACCAACTTAACCCAGAAGTCCTCACTTCCTCTATATTCTGCGGTCACTCCTGCGAGGATGAGCTCATTTCCTTTCTGTCTGTTGGAAGGGAAATGGCCAGAAGGAAAAAAATCCTGTGGTCACAGACTCGCCTGTGCTTTTTATTGGGTAAAATCTGTGCAGGAAGGTCCAAGTTCAGCCAGGCCAGGGTTTATTTTGAAGAGACTCTCAGGGTTCCGCAAGAATGCTTCCGGGATTTTAAGCTTTTGGCTAGCACCTACTACAACTTGGCTACTGTATATCTGTTGCAAAAGAATATGGAAAGCTTTTCGGCGCTGATGGAGAGGCTTGTTGCCTTGATAATGGGAATTCCTACGTGCCTGGAGTGTCTGAAGGACACTTTAGTTCTTCAATACTTCCTTAAGAAGGCAGTCTTTTATAACAACAAAACCGCTGAGGCCCGGGCCTGCTGTCTGCTGGCAAAGCACCACTGGACTTGTGCTGAGAAAGTAGTCCCATATCTTGAGAGGCTACTTGTCCTCGGTGCTGAATCTGAGCTACCATGGAATGTCTCTCTTAGTCAAGGATACCTGACCCTAGCACATTTTTACCAGGAACTTGGCCTTCTCCACCTCAGCACCTCTTCAGCAAGGAAAGCTTCTCAGCAACCGACTACTGCACTTAGTGACTGTCTTGACAGTATGATTCTAGTCCTGGAAAATGTGGATAAGCTACATGGTACAATCCAACAGGCATTCATTCCATCACAAGCACTTCCATTTTTATACAAAGCCCTGTCTTTCGCGCTGACTGAACAGGAAGGGGGCAGCAACAACCACGTTCTGAGCCATCAGCTTGCGTTTTGTCTGAGCAAGCAGTTTTATAAGCACAGAATGTTTGATCGCGCCATCGACCACATGAATGTTCTTTGTAGGGACGGCTTACCATTATACCAAATCCCAGTGTCTGAAACAGAAAGCAACAACGTCCTTCTGTGGATGGCATGGTTACATATTGACAACAACCAGCCCAGTCTTGCCTTGGATATATTGGACTTGGTCCTATCTTCCATTCCAGAACACTGCACAACACCTCAAGAAGGTCAGTACCGATGCTCCAATTGGTTTGTCAGGTGTAAACTAGGACTCAGTTATTGAACAATTATTAAAAACAAAGAAATGTAGTGTGGACTATGGAGCGTAAAATTACGCCATGGTGTATTGGTGTGGACTATGGAGCGTAAAATTACGCCTCGGTGTATTGGTGTGTATGCGTTTGTTGTATTTGGATGATCTATCCAGCTGGAACGTTTGTAAATGGGAAGTGTTTTATCTCCAAAACCCATCACATTTATTTAAATTTTATATCGTTTTTTTTTTTTTCTTAACTTAACTACGTGACATATATGTTTCCCTTTATTTAATTTTTTTCTTCTTTACAGCAGCACTATCTCCATAATATAATCATGTAAGAAACCAGTACAGATAACTATACATCTATATATACATTTATATATATATTTTATTATTATTATTATATATATGTTGTTTATATGTGTATATATATATTTATATACATACATACACATATATATACATACAAATATATAAGATAAGTTAAAATAATTATATCAATTATATTACACAATTTAGTGTTAGCGGCATAATAATAATAATAATAATAATAATAATAATAATAATAATAATAATAGAAGAAGCAGAAGAAAATAAAGGCAGTCTAGGTATGCGCTTGTACCAGGTCAACAGTCTTAGGCCAGCTACTTACTGTTTTACGTAAAGGTTTTCATTGTTTAATAAAAGCATGTATTTGAAGTCTTAATGAATATGTAAATGCCACATATACTGTATACTGAATCCATACATTTAAGTATAGTATTGGGATCTGGTTTTAACCATATGATAGTAATCCATTTTAATGCCGATGTGCATGAGGCATTTCACATCTCTCAATTCCTTACCCTCAGGAATTGATCCTATTATTTTATTGTAGTTGGTTTTGGAGAATATGCTGTTTAAAACATTCTTAGACCATCAAAAATATATTTCCATAATAGGGTCAGTTCAGGACATAGCCAGAATATATGGGTGTTATTGGCAATCTCAGTACCACAATTTCTCCAACATGACTTACCACGTGTTGGTCCTAGCTTAGCTGTGGTGTACTGAAAAACCTAGTAACCCCTTTCCGCTTAAATTCCTTTCATGTGTTAGAATTTGTGACAAGGTGTGCTTCACTGCATATCTCCCTCAAAGTGTGCGTTGATATATTTTTGTTGGTCTCTGCCTTCCACCTCTGTCTTTTCTGTTCAAGGTTTAGTTCATTTGTTGATGGTACATTATATTATTAATGTACATATATTAATAATGTAATAATATATTAATATATATATATATATATAATATATTCATATATAAAATTAATATATATATATTAATAATATATATATACATATTAATATATATTATATAT
>NC_024307.1:34022198-34043548 GCF_000523025.1 Cynoglossus semilaevis
ATTAATATATATTATATATAATATATTAATATATATTAGTATATATTAATATATTATATATATATTAATAATGTACATTATATTAATAATATAATATAATAAATATAATATTATATTGTACCAAATACATATTTGGTACATATGGTACATTTCATAGGTTGTTTTTTAATCTGAATATTGTCTATATAATTTCTGGCCCTTTTGTCAGCTTTATTTGGTGGCATGGCACCCTAGTTCAAGCAGTCATGTTAATCTGTTTACTCCAAAGGTGTGATCCTTAACCTGCAAGGTGTGGCACTGTGCAACTTGGGTTACCTGCGGAAGGCGGCGGAGAGCTATCAGGCAGCTGTTGACATCTGCCAAGAGTACGAGGATCTGGCAAACTGGGCCGTGGCTCAGGGAAACCTGGGTGAAAAAAGCAAACACCTATCAACACGCAGTTCCTGCAGTAATCGACAGTTCTGTTGTATCATACTCTCCTTCGTCCCCGTTTAGGCTTGTTGTCTCTAAAGGCTGGGGCCAAAAAGCTGGCAGAGAGACATCTAACTGAGGCTGTGCAGCTCTTTTCAGAGCTGGAGGGAGAAGGCCATGAGGCAAACTTCATCGGCGTGTTGCTCGAACTGGGTCGGCATTTTGTGAAGCAGAGGGAGATTCACCATGGGAAAGGGTGTTATGAGTGGGCTCTGCTGCTGGCTGTCAAAGCAAACCTTTTTGACTGTAAGTAAGTGAGTCACGCTGTTATTTTAAGTTGTTCTCACAGATTGTTTAGTTGAAGATGTGCTTTTATATTTGCCAGGTCAGCTTTCTGCAACCAGGATTCTATGTCATCTGTACAAATACGATTGTCCGGATCAGACTCGGTGTATCATCTACAATGAATACCAAATCCATTTGCTGAGACACTTAAAAGACCAAATACAGGAGAGTGAAGTACTGGAAATCCTGAGTGAGATCTACCTTAACCTGGGAACAGAAAGGTGGGTGTTTGTGTTGAGAGCATATCACATGGTTAGACATGTAGCTTGTAATCTGCAGAGATTTGTGATTTTACAAGTGCAACCAACCCAAGAGCATAGGCAACAGAGGGACTTTTTAAGCACTCTAAAGCATTCTAAAATTCAAATTATAAAAACCAATACCGATGCAGAGTCTTTATTTATATATTTACATTCAAAAACAATCAATGGATTTTCCCATTGCCCTCATGGGCGTTTTAAAATACTTCTCTGAGTATATGTTCACATTTTGGCAAGCTTAGAAAAATACTAATAATATTTGTATTACTATTTTGGTGGATTAATACTAATAATATTTGTATTACTATTTCGGTGGATTTCGAAAAACATGTTTTAGGATAACTTTTAGCAGTTTGGTGGACATTAAAAACCATTTCACATAACTACATTTTTTTTTTATGTACAGCTTGCTGTTGAAAAAGAATCATATTGATGAATATATGGTCGTAAAAAGGATCAAAACAAATTATAATGATTGTTGATTGATTTTGCTTGTTATTGTTAAGATGAAAGATTACATTTAACCGCAGAGTTAATCATGTCCCGTTGTCTGTGTTTCTGTTTAGAGCATACCGAGCAGCTCTTGATTGTACGAAAAGCTCCTTGGGTATCTTCATCGACCTGGGCCTTAAGAAGAAGGAGGCATATGGATGGCTGCATGCTGGGAAGATTTATCACCTGTTGGGACATAATGAACTGGTGGACCTTTATGTTCAGGTATGACCTGAGGTATTACTGCTGTCATTGTTATTTGTACAGTTGGAGTTTAATTTCCCAGTCAACTGGCCACATATAGAGACAGCGATTCACATTCATTCATTCATTCATACTTGTGGTCAATTTGGAGAAAAGAAATGAACCCAATCTCCTGACATCTACATTGACCATAGGTATTAATGCGAGCATGAATGGCTCTTTGTTTGCCCTGCGATGGACTAGCAAGCCACAGTGGCCCATTGTGGACTTCATTGCCACAATCAGTACCTATGGACTGGTACTGGTCCGCGAACCAGGGGTTGGGGACACCTGATCTATACAGTCTTCCATTTAAAACCGGCCCTTCCACAGGAACTGTATTGCTGATGTGGCCGCCGGTGAATATGAGTTTGACACCCGTGATCTAGGACATAAAAACAGAAGAGTTTGGCCATAATGAAAGGTAGAAAAGTAGGGCTGTTCAATACCACATTTTTTAGACCGTCTTGATTACTTATCGATAACGAATACCACTAGTACTTTTGATGTATGTATATCTTAATACATAGAAAGCTTTAATTAACACAATGTCAGATCATTTTGAAGAGATTTTATTTCTGACAAAAGGCAGCACAAACACCCTACAATAGAGAGGTTTAGTATTAATGTAAAAGAAATGGAAGTAAAAAAAAAAAAAGGTTTGGCTCTTTTCATGTGTATTACTTTCACAAATCCCATGAAGTCTCCCGCATTCTTATCCCCCACCAATCTTTCCTTTTTTAATTAATGGCTGACACGTCAGACCAAAGAGATGGCTGGTTGAAAGGATGAGGTACAATGTTTTCTCACCATACAGTATTGGGCATATTGCATATTGTAATGACCCATTCAGCAGCAATGAACCAGGCGGAGACCTCAGTGCATTTTTTTTTTAATACAAACAATCCATAACCAAGCTGTTATTGCAGCCAAAACTCACGCTGAACTTCACATGAACTTTTCCCTGATCACTATAATTGCTCTCTCACTGGCTCTCTCACATCACTCAGTATCTTCCATGCCTCTTTACTCCCTCTCCCATACCCAGGAACAGTTAACCCCTAGTCGTTAATGCGGTAATCGCCACACAGGATGAAAAATCCCAGATATCTCATTCATTCTCATTTTGCTGATCACATGACAGTATGTGTGTCGGGTTAAGAAATCGCACGAGATTAAGGTGCACTCGATCCCCTTTTAAATGTGAACAAAAACAGGTATCGAGTACGCAGCAGTACCTGTATTAAAAGTCTGTGTGAACACGTTGGTCTAAACAGGACGTGTCGCATATGATAATTCACCATGGTGTCCCACCATGACAGTGTAAATCCATCTTTGACAAGGAGTACTACTTGACTTTTTTTTTTTTTTTGCTTTTGGCCACACTTTCACCATTGGTCTGTAAGAAGATTTTCCTTACATAAAACCAGCCAACTTTGATGTTATTTGATGTTTCTGATTTTGGTTCATGATAAAATATGATGTTACTTGGTGTTAGTTCAATCAATTTAAAATGTATTTTGTCCAGATTCTGTAAATCCTCACTTGGTCAAAGTTTGACGTTTATAGAATGTAGCCAGACAAGGAAATCACTTATAATGTTGTTAATGTCTGTTAATAGGTTGCTCAGGAAGTTGCCCTGAAAATAGGAGACACCAGCTTCATCTTGAAGTTTCTGGAAACCGCAGGAGATATTTTCTTGAACAGCTGCAGAGACAGGGATAAGGCCATAACCTTCTACAGGGTATTTCCTCATTAAACGTGGAATATTAAGTGTTTTGATCAACCCCCACTGCACCCCCCCCCGCCCCCCATCTAACATTTGGTACAGTACACGCATGCAGTACGACTATGGAGACATACAGATGCAGAGCCATATTGTCCCGTTCACATAGACACAGTGCAAGAAAATGTTTAAATGGAATCGTTAAATACGACTCTGGTCCCTGTAGTACATATGCCAGGCCTGTATGTGGCGCTGTGGCATCCCTGCACTAATATATTAATACTGGAAGAACAGTGTTCCAAATAAACCTTTCTGCCCAAGAAGGTAATGCAAGTGGAATAATTAGCTATAGAACCCCAAATAGCCAAATTAGCATCTCTAGCATGGTCAGAAGTAGCCTGACATCCACCATTATTGTTATTGTGTGGCATTGAGCAGGGATGTCTGGAGAAGGATGTTACAAGGTGGAGGGTATAAATGGGTTGAAAGGTTATGGAGAGACAGGTCCCTCCCAATACTCCAAATTGTTCCAGACTCCACAGTCGTATTGCAGCCGCGTAAACACCACTCAAGTGGCATCTTGTTTAATTGTAAGTAGCAATTGCATTAAATGCTAAACGCAAAATACATCACTGCCTACTAACCAACATTTGTTGACTAAAACAGTGATGCACTCGAACCGACATTCTTATGTGTCGTGACGATTCACCAATACATCTGCCTAAAGCTCCCGCATGTGTTTGCTCAATCCTCAGGAGCGTGCGCTGCCCATGGCAATAAAGCAGAGCAGCAGTGTTCACACCACACTCAGACTGTGTAATAAACTGACCGTGGTGATGTTCAGTCTGAATCTGTATAAGGAAGCTCTTGAGTTTGCACAGATGGCACTGGATCTCAGTATCAGTCAAGGTGAGTAAGCATCCGGCTTTATTGTGACCGATACTCACCCACTGAATACAATCGAGAAGTGATACTCCTTAACGTCTTTTTAATACAACATGTTTGTGTACCAGTTGTCTGTTATGATACGAGCAATTTGACAAAACACCTGAAGTTGGGCTAGTGTCTCTTCTCATTTTTTTTTTTAAATTGGGATTTGTTTGACAGCATTGTGTTTGCCTTTAAGATTATTGTATATTTATTGATACTTATCCAAAGATGTATTTTACCAGTACTTGTTATCGCTAACAACTCGTTATACACATGTGAAATGAAAATACTTAGTATATTCGTATTGGTTTATGAAAACTAGTAGAATATTATTCTTACCAGTATGACTGTCCCAAAGTTAAAAATACTTAGTATATTCGTATTGGTTTGTGAAAACTAGTATTGGGACAGTCGTACTGGTAAGAATAATATTCTAATGCCTAGGTAAGTAAATACTTCCGGGGTATTAGCAAACTGAGTGTTCAGTATTAGCAAAGCATTTATTTTGTTGACTTAACTAGACAATTGTCTGAAAACTCTCAGCAAATGGCTGAGAGTCAAGAGTGACATTTCTAGTTTTGTTAAGACAATATTATCCACACAGAGCCACAAAGGGTGTTCTGTCTTTCCAATAGTCATGCCCATGAGGCCAGACAACTGATGGCTTGCCATGGCCAAAGGTTCAATGGCAAATAAAAATAGTACAGGTTTCATGGGACAGTCTTGATATCAAATGATATCTGCAGGTTTTCATTTGATTTACATAGAGTTTGTACTTACAGCGCAAAAGAAATGACACGTAGCGCCTTCCTCTGTTTTTGGTTTTACTTAAAGGTGAGCATCTGAACCAACGAGTGGCCTACCATCGCCTTGCATCTCTCTACCACCGTCTGGAGCAATATGAACTTGCTGAACACTATTACCTAAAGACACTGACACACTGTCCAACACCTATGCAGTTTGATGAGGAAACGCTCTACTATGTCAGGGTTTACCAAGTCCTCGGAGACATGATATTCTACGACATGAAGGTAAGGATGTACTGTACGTAGATAACAAAAATAAAAGCACATCTCTAGTGTTAAAAGGGAATGTTTTCTAAAGAAAAGGCACAAATATTGAGACATATTTACAGAGAAAGGGTTACTGTGTTAGTAGTGTGAGTATAAACTTGGTCAAGACAAAATAACTAGGGATGCACCAATGCATTGGATTAACATTGGTATTGACTGATGTTAGCCTCGTTAACTGCCTTCAGCTACCGGGAAATAAAGATGACATTCACCGAAGATGAATTATAAATATACAGTGGAACCTCAGTTGTCTAACGCCTCCCTTTTTGAACAATTCGGTTCAGTGACAAAATTTCTGACCAAAAAATTGCCCTGTTTCCGTACAATAACTCGGTTGCCGAACAAGCCAACAGTATCCCACGGGCAGCAAGTGATCACCGAGTGACTGAGCGGTGGCGTCCATCTTGCCTCAGTCCGTGCTGGGGATATACACGCTAAGAACTGTTGTCTGATTTTGCTGATTTGACAACAACAGTAGAGGTGAAGAAAGATTATATCAAAGCATGAGAATGGCGCTCGTGTTTCAGATCTGGCTTTACAGTATGGCTTAGCAAAGTCGTCGATTTGTACCATCATTAAGAACAAGGAAGCCATAAAAGAAGCTAAGGTTGCCAAAGGAGTGACTGTGATCACCAAGCAAAGATCTCAGACTTTAGAAGAAGTGGAAAAGTTACTACTGACTCGGATCAACGAAAAGCAGTTGGCCGGCGACAGTAGTTCGGAGACAATCATTTGTGAGAAAGCGAAGCGAACATTGCGCAATCACGACTCAGTCACTCAGTACCGGTAAGGATGAATGAAATTGCCTTTCCTATTTATAGCTTTACTCCGGTACTCTGGTTTCCTCCTACCGCCCAAAAACATGCCCTTAAGAGGATTAGGTTGATTAGAAACTGAATTGTTATAAATGTTTGCAAACAGTGTACTCTATGCTTATATTGGCAAACCAGGGTATCCTGGGTGTACCTCCTGTTGACAGTTGGAATTGGCTCCTGTACATTCCCCCCACCCCCACCCCGCACATGTAATTTAATTTATTAGTCAACTAGGGATATCGACCAAATGATATTATTGGCCCTAGGGATATCGACCAAATGATATTATTGATTTAATGTTAGCATCTAGTATCTGTAAGAATCATGATGGGTTTTTCTTCCCATAATGAAAATCTGATGTCTGGGTTTCGCAAATGTGTGACTTAACAATAGTTTTGGGGAACCTAAACATATGAAAGTGAATTATTGTCACTGATGCACTGCACACGGGGAACCTAAACATATGAAAGTGAATTGTTATCACTGATGCACAGCACAAAACGAAATGTATCCAGTGCCTTTAACCCATCACCTTAGTGAACAGGGAGCGCGACCTGGATGAATGAGAATCTTCACAGATACAAGTCCACTTCCTTCCAAGCAACCACTGCCCCACTATATCAGACAATATTGGCATATGGGCAAAAAGTTTATATCGGACATCCCCTAGTTATAACCTATTATCTCAGACAGTTCCAGCCTGAATTATTTCATATTGATATCATAACCATGGGTGTTTGATTTCCACAGGATCCGTTTGATGCTGCAGGCTACTACCACCTAGCTCTGGCTGCAGCTATGGACCTTGGAAACAAGCATGCTCAGCTGCAGCTCTGCACACGCCTGGCCACCATCTATCACAACTTTCTCAACGATAGAGACCTGTCGCTCTTCTTTTACCAGAAGGCAAGAGCATTTGCCGCAGAGCTGCATGTCAGAAGGACTGACATTTCACTATTCAAGCAGTACAGCAGCACGTCAGTGTGTACAATCAAGGAGGAACAGAAGTAAAACTAATTGTTATGGTCTTTTTACTGTCTATGGTTGTCATTTTAAATGAATGACTTTAATACATTTACAGCGTGCAATGAAGTGTGCATCAATTAGAAGGGTTTTGTGCTATAGTTGTTTATTTTAAGGGCAGTCAACGCAGCACGCTTAAAGGAATGCTAGCTGACAAGTAGACTGAAACGACAAAGGTGTTAACAGTACTAAAACAGTCACCGCTATCATTGTAGCTGTTAAAGAAGTGACATTTTCTGGCTTAGAGATGGTTGTATGAAGACATAGAATTGGGTCAAGGCACTTTATCATGTTTCATTATTGCCACAAGTTGTGTGTTTTAATGCATTTAGGGCATTTATTTTTGTGATCAAGTGGTAAGAGGATCAGGCTTGTTATAATAGGAAGGCAGGTTCGAATCCTTTCCAGGTTATGGTATGTAAAACAAACATCAAATAATAATAGTGTCCACTGTTCTTAGAGATGGGAGGACATTTTTTGCGTACAAGGTTATGTTATGTACAATGTCCAATAAAGCTTATTCTTTTTCTAAGTTTACGTTTTGTATGTGTTTTATGTTTTATTAAGGAATACATATCAATTTATGTTGTTTTTATGATCCATACAATTTGCAGAAAATTTACATTATGAAATGGCTCTATGCGTTCTGCCACAATAACACTGAAGTCTAGGCAAATGAATGCCGATGTTGCCATGTCAAAAAAGCAACCACATCTACAAAAACAAAAATAATCAGAAAAAAGCAACCACATCTACAAAAACAACCTAAAATAATCACGCATGTCACTATAGTTACAAAGCATTTGTTTTACCTTTTCTTTGTCATCTCGCATTAGTAGTTAAAACAAAAGAAATTAAACTAAATATATTTTTAATGTGATAAACTGTAATACAAGCACTACACTTTTTCAATCTAATTTTAGTTAACCAAATATCATAAGAATCTCCAAAATGTCCCTTACTCTTGCGTCATACGGGGGGCACAGGGATGTTCTAGGCAAGAAAAATGCTGCAGTTTTGTCAATAATAGATTAGCTCATTTACAAATAAAAGAAAATAGCTTGAAAAAAAATTGATTAGCTCTTTTAAAAGCACAAATCAGTTAGTGTATGTCTGTCAGTATAATACAAATATATATATAAAGAATTAAGGTTTGTAAACTCCACCATTTCCGGTATGTCTATATTTTAAAGTGTTGTCATGAGCTTTATTGGGTTTAAAGGGCCCGGTCATGTGTACCAGCCCCAGCCTGGTACTGATTACTTGTGTTAGTGTAAGATGCATTACTTTAGTCCGGGCTTTATTTGTTTTAGTATAGTACTTTCCCTGTGTAGAATTAGGCAGAGGTAAAAACAGAGACACATGACCAATGTTGACAAAGGTGAAGTGAATTGACTGAAGATGCAATGTCTTCCATTTCCCTGCTCATCTCCATCAGTTGTGTGTTTATAAGTCAATTAAGCACTCTGTTTAAACTGTTTGTATTCACTGTCATTGCCTATGTACCTGTAAAACTATAAATGCCAAATTCACTTCAATATTACCAGTGTTGAAACAGTTTAAAGAGTATAAAATATCTAAATAGATAATATCTATTCAGGTAAATATTCATGTCTGCTGAAGTTGATCAACAGCTCAACGTAAACATTTATATAAATGTCATCACAATCACAATGATATCAAAAGTGAATGTTTTTCTTTTTACTTACAGGCCAAGGGTGTCCTTCACACGTACGACGTGACTTTACCAAGATGGCGGACGCGCCAACGTATCACCAAGCCAAGGGAGCGTGTGCGTGGTACTACGTTTATCGAGGTCCAGCTTTCAACGTACGTAGATAGAACTGACATGTCCGAGTCAAACAAAGTGCTCGTCCCGCTACCAGAGTCGCAATTGGACATTTCCGGTCAGCCATACTCGGTGTCTGTACTCAAAGTTGGATACTGTCACTCACAGAGCGATGGGACGTTTCGCGCCGACGGAACTATCACCCTTATCACGGGCCCTAAGACTATTCTGGTAGACACTGGTGGACCTTGGGACAGAGACTTCTTGCTTAAGGCCCTAAGGCAAAAGGGGTTGGAGCAGCAAGACATCGACGTGGTCGTAGGGACTCACGGACATTCTGACCACATCGGAAATCTGTCACTTTTCCCAACAGCGCTAATAATTGTGGGTTATGACGTCAGCAAGGGGGACACGTACCAACCCAACGAAATGGCACGCGGACACGCTTACACACTGGATGACCATGTAAGCTAAAGATTATATTAAAAACATTTAATGACTAAAGAAAATGTAAATAACTCTCAGATGCACCCTATTTAGATTGATTTTATTACTGCAATACCTTCTGAACCGAACATTCGTTTGACGAGACCTTTATGGCTGAATGTCAGCAAGTCTTATTATCATTACTGGGCAGTTTGAGAAGTTGAGAAGAAGAGGGGAAAGCTAGAGAGGTGAAAAGGTGGTTAATGAGTTACCCAGATTTGACTGTGCTGGACTAAAATGTTAGTTAAAATTAAAAGTTTACATTACATAATTTACTTCTTTTTCATAACAATACAGAAAAAGTAGAGAAACTTCTGTGACGGGCTTTGTTGATGTAATGACACCAGGCAACACCAGCATCTTCTGTGCCATGCTACAGATGTTTGTAAACGTTGCTATGGTAACCAATGCATAAATGGGGGGGCAGCTCAATTATACAGAAAGGTACAAGGGGCAAAGCAAAAAAGTGAAGTAGAAAGTAATACGCGACGCTCCAACAAATGTCAATGTGTAGACAGTGCCATCCAACGGACAAACGTGGATATTGCATGGATTAAATTAATGTTATTGAATGTCATTTAATTACAAACAGTACAGTATTAGTAATATACATTGATTAATAATTAATAATATTTTTGGGGGGGGTCTGAGTAACCATTTACACTCGCTGTACTACCCAAATAGTTTGTTTTTAATGTAGATGACTCAAATGTACACAAATTAAATAGAAATCACCTTAAATTTATTGAGGTGGCAATACAAACAACACAATTCCTCAATACCATACCTTAAGTTCCCTCAGTGCTGTCTCAGTTGCCACCAGATATACATTCCTCTTCCACAGTAGAACAGCATTTAAGTGAAATTACATCTGCAATTCCATGTTTGCAGAAATCATAGGAGGCTACATAGAAAAAGACAATGTTGTGCCTTCACCACTGTTACATGTATTGCAAAACGTTTGCTGACCAGCCAGCCAGTAGTCAAGGTTGATAATGCTGAAAACCATTTGAACAGTCCGTGTAGCACGGTTGGTAACACGTTAGCTCTCTCCTGTTTCGGTACCCCGGTCGTAGTTGGAATGCACAGGGGAGACTTAGTGATCTGCTCCAGGGCTGAAGCTAACATTAGCTCCGGGGCTAACTCCCTTCACTTTGTGCTTGGGTTCAAAGCGTGTGAAAAAAGTAGTGGTTTATAGTCTACGGTACATTCATTCAAGTCTTGCGTGTAGTGCCCATGATGTCCACAAAAATATAAAATGTTTTCATTGAAAAATGATCCGTCTCGCACTTCATCTCTACTACTACTAATAATACTTCATACTCATCCTCTCTACTGCAGATATCAGTGGTTCCCTGTCCAGGCCACACAGGACAAGACATCGCCGTCCAAGTAAAGGAAACATCATTAGGCACTGTGCTTGTGGCAGGAGACTTGTTTGAAAACTATTCAGATGAAGACACTTGGCGGGATCTAAGTTTGGATGTTACGGCACAGGACTTCAACCGTCAGAAAGCACTGCTTATGGCTGATGTCATAATACCAGGACATGGATTACCATTTAAAGTAATCAGAAACTAACAAGCTTACCTTGGACAAATGTTTAGTACTTTGTAAGGAAATGAATGGACATCCATGTTCACTGATTAACCGGCTTTACATTGACTTACAACTGACAAATAAGTAAGTCAGTACTTTTAAGGGCTTTTTTGAAGCACTGGTGCTGACAGAACCCATGACCTTGTAGAGGCCGACAACACCAACATTGATTGTTTTTAAATGACAAACATAATCACATGTAAAGGGAGTCCAAATATTGTATCCATTGTTCCAAAAGTAACTTTGAATAATTCATAGTAGAAAATAAGAAATAAAGCAGTGATGAATCACAATGGTTCATTAAACTAGTCATTTTGATTGTGTGTGTGGGGGGGTTACAGGGGTCCACCCAAGTTCAACAGTCTCACAGCTTCAGGGAAGAAGCTGTTCCTCAGTCTGGCAGTCCTGCTTTTGATGCTCCGTAACCGTCTACATATTTACTTTCTTTATTTAAACAAAATCTTGCCATAATTTAAAAAATAATGTTATTCAGACTCTGATACAAACAGAATAGAGTCTTAAAGATGTTTTATTTTGAAAACTGAATGACCCTTTAATTCTCAGCACCTTGGTACTGGTCCATAGTAACAGGTGGTACTCGCGGACCAGTCCTTGGAACAAAAAAGGTTGGGGACCGCTAGTATAGATGCAACTACTGCGTAACAGACTAATACATGTTATACATACACTGCAATTGATTACTATTTATTGACGCTTCAAATATTGTTCATTGCTGTAATAAAAAAAAAACTTTATTCATTGTCTAGTCATTCCTTTAGAACAGTTTCTGGTTGAGATAACCCCCAAACAGATTTATTATATTATTATATCATATCAAAAACAATTAGGACAGTGTCCTTGCCATTGTTTCTCCTGTTCTGCCTGGTATTACCCTCTGACGTGAAAGAATGGTATTTTCTTCATTATTTTTTTTACCTTTTAATTCAATGTTGTTTTTGACATGTGTGACCCGTGCAATGTATGCCTATCCAATAAGAAGATAGGTTTGGATTGTTAGGGCATTATTAATACAAGGACATTGAAGGCATCTTTAGTAAGATTAGGCAGGCAAACTAGCCACAAATTCACTGTTTTGTCTTGGTTAACTCCAACCAAGACAGAACAAAAGCCCGTATAACTGGCATGTGACACTAATAATAGTAGATGAGATAATAGTAACAACAATGTGGATAATGACCTTTACAAATCTACAGCTCCCCAAAAATAAATAAAAAATGAATGGACTAAAATTAATCAAACCTTGTACCTTCTAGGGGAGAAATACATTTACATGACTTTTTTTCAGAATAAAATGCATCAATACATAAAAAACTCCCCTTTTAATTTCTTTTTAATGGGTTTATTTCGTGATATATCAATACTAGGAAGTTTTCGTGGCTCGCTGGGTTTTGACCACGACTGTTGGACAGTCCTGTCTTGTGCAACGGCAAGTTCATATTTCATCACTATAGGTGGCAGCAAGCGCGGACTGTCGCCATCAAAACAGGAAGAAGGAGAAGAAGAAGAAGAGCGGCAATAGGCAGGGGCTTACTGTGAGGTGAACTGATGTGGACGGATGTATATTGCTTCATCCTTTGCTACGACTAAGTCATTTACGGCTCTTCATGGATTTTTTCAGAGGGTTTTTGCTGGCATATTTAATGCCAGAGTCGTGTTACGACGAGTTCTTCCTCAAATTTAACTTCCTGGACGGTTAGTAGCTCCGTGCTCTCCTCGAATGAGCTTCTGTTGCCGTGTTAGTGTACTTTGGCATAGATGACGTGGAGTTTATTGTTTACAAAAATACGGAGGCGAACGGGAATAACATTTGCTAAATGTCTTAAAATATAATATGTGCACACGTTTATGTATAAAACAAATGCAACGCTCTTTAAACATTTACAACCCAACCATTGTATTTCAGTATGATACATATGGCTCACCTGCAAATGAATTTGATCCTTTTACAATCACTGTAGCCTCTTTGACAGGTTTATTTATAGCTTCTAAACGTGAGAAACCTCTTACATGTTTCCTGAAGTGATTTGATCCTTTTGTTAGAGAGGAATTTGAGTACACGGTTGTTATAGCAGCAACAAAATAAAAGTTCAAGTGACTAGTACCAAATTTAAATAGTGTGAATAATAACTCAAATTATAATCACAGCACTTAGATTAACCTTTTTTTTTAAGTTCACTGTTTTCCAGATACATGAGGTGAATTTTATGTTCATACGTCATATCGCTAGGAGTGCTGCTGCTGTATGAGCCCATTGGTTTAATGCACATGAGACATAAAGTGTTATCACTGATATTTAGTGGGCATTATTTCATTCATAATTGCAAATATTTCAGAGGTCTGAAGAAGATTACATCATTTTACACAACTTCTTTGTTCTCTTGCTGCTTATCCAATTTACATTTTGGATGTGGATATGATCACTCAAGAGTGCAGGAATTTATGATAACATGTATATTTCTATCTGTACAAACCACTGCACGAGTTGCTGCCACCTAGGGACTGGAGGCTTGTTGTCATTCAAGCGTTACAGCGGTGGTACATCTATGTCCAGTGTGTCATATTTCGTTAGAAGTTCCTCACGAATGAATGTCTATTCTGTGCATGACACTTAAGAACAGTTATTAATTATTACATGCTAAGGTGTAAGGTATATGTTAAGGCATAGTTTGATGTTCTGTGTTTCACTCTATTTTCTGTTCATATTTCAGTGCCATGTTTGAAGATTGTCCTCAGCAAAGGCCTTGGGATCGGCATCATCCTGGGATCAGTTTTGGGTAACGACGCATTATTTTTGCCTCTATCTTGTAGCCAGGGCACTGCCAGGAATGCTGGGGCCCCTATGTAATAAACTTAAAAATATATATGGAATACACATAGAATATACTGTACTGTATTTCAACATACTCTATACACTATTAGATACAAGACTGATACCAAGTACAAGAAAGGTCTTAAAGCAATATTTTAAAGTAATATTACAATAACTTAATATTTTTTGGACTCATTTCCCAACTCCCAGCAGTGTAAAATTAGTGCTAATTGAATTTGAGCATTAGCAGGTGATGTGTATTTGGTTAGGGAGGGAGGCTTTTTTTTTCTTAGGCAAAAAGGGCCAAAAAAAGTTTTACTGACTGAAAAAAACAAACATTCTTTCAGATGGTGCAATAGCATAACTACTGTTAAATACTTTTAAATAAAATATTTTTTAATAATTTTTTTAAATCTTTTTAAAACCACTATTAAATATTTTTAGCAAATGTTAAAAATATTAATTTGTAACTTTTCAGCGGTTTGTTCGCTATTTTCACTTTTACAGCGCTGTTGTAGTTAACAAATAATATTAATCCTAATATTTTTGCATCCAGTGTCTACGTATATAATATACATTTTTGTTTGTGTGTGTGTGTGTATACTGTATATAAATAATTTATCTCTTGTCTCAATTGCCAGTTAAACTGCCTCAAATCCTAAAGGTGATTGGAGCAAAGAGTGCTACAGGCCTAAGTTTCCACTCCGTTCTGCTGGAGTTGCTGGCTATCACAGGAACCATGGCCTACAGCATCACCTACAAGTTCCCCTTCAGGTTAGTGCAGTGTTTTTTAACTGCAGGGTTGACTGAAAGTTCTAGTAAATGATTAAAAAAAAATTCTGATAAAAAAGATTTTTTTCAACAAATTACTATACTATACTTATGATTGAAAACACCAAACACAATCTTTAACAACCGTATTCTTAAACTTACATGAATCATGAGTTCAAATAAATGAAAGCATATAGAAATATCAGAGCTGGCATATCTTGATTGTTGCCTGTGATTATGTGACAGGATGTGACATTAAGTAAAATGTCTCTGGGGTGGCCAGAAATGTGTTATGTCAAAATGGGGGGGGTTGTAATAATAAAAATCTTATTGTTTTAGGCCAGCTGAGAGGAAGTTTAACTTCTCTTAGCAAATATTAATAATAGAAAATAATAGAAAAAATAACAATCTTTAACTTTGCAAATCAATTGTCTGCTACCATGTACGGTGACCAGATCGTACATGATTACCATGTATGGTCAGGAGAACTTTGCTGCTGGTCATGTGACCTTTGGGCCCTTTGCTGATAGTGCACGACAATGTCTTTTTATGATACATGTTACAAAGTCCATTGTGCTGTGGATCCAATTTTACCGTGAGGGAACTTACCACAACACAAATCCCTATTCAGCCAAACATTTAGAAAAAAAAAAGATGACTTTAAATGTGTTGACACAACACCTGGAGACATAAGTTGAGAAGATTGGGTGATATTTTGTTAGTAAAATTATATATCGACAAATGTACAATCAATGTTGAATTGTATTTGAATGTTGATATAATATTTTTTTTATAAATACAACTAACCAAAAAAAACATTAATTTTTGTAAAGCAACAAATGCATTACAGATGGCTTCAAAGAAAATGTGTACATCACTAAATTGTGTCATTTGGTGTGACCAGATTAAATAACTCGATATATATTGTGTTTAGAGCTGTCAGTTTTGATTGGTCAATACCATTACAAAAAAGACAATTCAATTATTGGATCTTTTTTGATGCCAGAAAAAAGTCTCAGAATCTTACCTTTAAAACTGGAATGTAACTGAGAGTTGTACATGTTCATGTATTTGTATCTGACTAGGTTACACTGTCCCCTTGTGACCTAGTATAAAAATCCCTTGTCTTGTTATGGTGCACTCACACTGGAATATAAACTTCACACTTCACTGAAAAAAAATGAATTTAAAGAACTGAAGTGTGGATTTTTGGGATTAACAATAGTAAATGTTCTGTGTGTTCCTGAAGTGCCTGGGGAGAAGCTCTGTTCCTCATGCTGCAGACTGTCACCATTGGCTTTCTTATTTTACACTACGGAGGCAAAACCAGCAGAGGTAGGACCACCCACCCACACACACTGAAATGAACCCAACACTTGCTCTTTGAACGTCAAGGGACATTTGACGTCCAAAGAGCATAATATGTACTGTGAATATATTAATATATTGCAATATCCTAACTTTATATAATATAACTTTACATCAAATTCTACCATTTCTCATGACGTGCAATACCTTTTACACAACTCAGCTTGTTACTTCTTATATGTATACTTATATTTGTATTTATTTTTTTCTCTTACGTCTCACAGTGGGTTTTTAAATAATTATTTTGAGCAGGTTAAAGCTTAATGACAAAACTAATTTGAATCTAATAGTGCTGCTGTCATTCAACTATGATGTGATTTAAAATAAAATAATGTTTGCCAAATTGTATTCTAGAAGTTACGCACTTAATTGGTTAATTGACAGTATATGCTTTTCAATAAATAAGGATTATACATTGACATGCTTTGATATCATTCTTATATATCCTTACAATTATGTAATATCTGTAATAATCCTTTATGGTTTTTCCAAATGACGAGTGCCCTGAAAAAAGTTTGGGGGGGAAATGGCTGTATATGAAAGTGAAAGTCACTAGATGGCAGCATTGCAGCTCATTTAAGTAAACTATTTTGACAATCAGGGGATTGCCCACTAGATGCTGGTACCAGCAACTCATACAGTGGTTTGCAAATAAATAAATAAATAAATATTACCAGGTGCTCAATAGAAGAATTGATGACTATAATTTTGAGGAAGTGTTAAATTAAGTTTGTTGTCCAGTTCACTGAACGAAGGAGCACATCAGCCAACAACATGAAAACAAACACCTGGCAGTCATTCAACCACTAGCAAATCCAATACAATGCAATACCATCTAGACTGCTTTGTTTTAAAGCAAACAAGCTTTACACAAGTGTGAGCTTTAATGTGAATTTCTCCTGGTGCAGGTCTTCTGTTTTTGGTGATATATTTCGGCCTGGTGCTGTTGGTCCTGTCTCCAGCCACTCCGTTGTCTGTCGTCACCTTCATGCAGGCCTCTAACATGCCTGCAATCATCATCAGCAGGGTAGGCAACACCCTGAAACAAAATCATACCTTTTGTATATCACAAAGATTGTTTTCACTTTTAAATAAATCTTGAATCAAAAGATGAGTATGAACAAATGAAACCCGAGGAACTGACACTGCATGTGTGGGTTTGTCTTTCTTTTCTACTCAGCTGATCCAGTCTGTTACTAACTACAGAAATGGACATACTGGTCAGCTGTCTGCAGTCACTGTCTTCCTGCTGTTTGCTGGATCCCTTGCCCGCATTTTCACTTCGATACAGGTAAGAGAAAATGGCTGGCTGGGCATTTGCCTCCACTATAAACACATCACCCACACGCCCACGAATTGAAATACTATTGAGAACCTGATGACATGTATATTTTTATCTGCAAAATCCACTGTCTGAGTTGCTGCCACCTAGTGACTGGAGGCTTGTTATCATTCAAGCATTACAGCAGTGGGACACTTATGTCCAGCGTGCCATATTTTATTGGAAATCCCTCACACTCCAATATCATGTCTTCTTTCAGGAAACTGGAGACTCACTGATGGCCCTGACGTATGTCATATCCTCGTCCTGTAATGCAGTCATAGCTCTGCAGGTGCTCTACTACTGGAACAGCTCAGACAGTCGTGCAGAGTTGAAGAAGAAGAAGAAGAAGTAGAAGCTCTTCTTAAGGACTAAAATCTCTATGAGATTACTTACATTCCTCTTAGATGTCTGAACGTTTTTTTTTTTTCTCCGTACAGAGATCGACTGTGCTTTTCACTACGTGTGCATGCAAACAACACAGTTTTTGTTGTTTCCTGCAAAATACAGTTCCAACATTCTTTGCATTAGTGTTTTATTTATTTAGTAAATAGAAATGATCACAATTAGGAGCAAAAAAAAGACCTCAAAATCCAGCTACCCACATAATACATTATAAAACATTTAAGTCAAATTTTGCAAATTATACTTAGAAACAGCTTTTACCTTTATTCAACTCAATTTGAACAGAACACACAGAAACATGTAACACTCACAGCACACAGGTAAGAAGGTACAGCAACTTCCCCAGGGCACCTGGTATGAGAAAGACTGGCTGGAAAGAGGAAACATCGGAGACACACAGAATGTTTAAAGAATTTAAAGAAATTATTCCAAAACAAAGGTACAGAAATCCTTACAAAGCTGGACAAACTGCACATGAAAAAAGTAAGCTGGTTTCTATATACAGGGGGTCCTAAGATTACGACGCCCTTACCCCATTAAAAAGCTATGAATGTACAGGTGAATTCGAGAGTGGACCAGAAATAGCCAAAAAAAAATGACCCAGTCTGGTGCCTCTCACACCATTATAGTTGCCAATTCCAGGTTTATCGTGGCACTCTAGGAGGGTACACCTCTCTTCTTCTTCGGGTAACACTACTGAGCACGTACTGCTTGTTTGGCCCGACGTAAAGCAACAGGCCACCCACAAACAAAGAGCTTAGCAGCCAATTACCTTAAGAGCTCCTTCCTACCGCGGGTAATTTAGTTGTACAATGCTACAACAGTACACCCGTTGTCTGTATGTATGCAACAACAACAAAAAGAGCCGAATAAACATACATTGCGATAGGGTGGAGTGATGGACCGCTATAAATGTAACCGTTAAAAAAAACTAATAAACGCTGGTAGACGCATATCGGACAATAACTAAGAAAGAATTTGCGACTCTACCGAAGTTTGTCCAAGTCGAGTTGCCGTATATAGCCGTATATAGCTGTCCAATATGGCGGCCAGCTCATGCAGCGCTTTTCCGACAGTGACAGGGCTATCACTGTGGCTAAAAAGCTTGCCCGCTCGATGTCAGGATAATGTCATGCCTGTAGTTTCGGATTGGATACAACCGTTCCAATAGCAACAGAACGTTAGCTATACGAGGAGGGACCAGTGTTGTTCAACAATAAATTATGTGGCATCGTCTTGTGAACACGGAGCTACTTTTTCTTGTCCGCTAACCGGAAGTTGTTTCTATCCTGTATTTCCTTTTACCAAATTTGATTTTACGTGAATCCATCTATCAAGACAGAAATAAAAAGACTCACCGTACTCGTCAATCATAACTTTGCTTTTAATTACTTTTCACACATACTGATATTATATAGAATGTACTTCCTACATTGTTATTCAGAGAGTTATTAAAACGATTTATTTTTATTACTTGAACCTGGTGAGAAAGAACAGCAAAGGGTGCTTTTTACCAACGAACGTGTGGTTAGTCGACACAGTCACTGCCTGAAAAACAAAAAAAAACAAAAACCTAAACGCCGGCCCTTTAAAAGGATTACAAAGAATCGCTTCCTTTTTCTTTTGTGGTGAACGTGGGGCACACAGAATACTGCCACCTTGTGGCTTGGCACACAATGACAATGTGAAATGTTTCAACAGTCATTTCTACATACAGTATTTAAACGAATCACAACATAGCAACATATACCGGTCCAATATTCAGTGAATTACCTTTTTCAATAAATTTCAATACATACTCCCCTTCCTCCCTCTTTCTGTATTTTTCCTTTAACTCTAACTTGATGTATTTCAATCAGGCTTCGACCCTGTCACAGTACAGGAAAGGCTTTCTTTAAAGTGATAAATGACGTAAGGCTGAATACCGACTCAGGCAAAGTGTCAGTTGTAATCACTGTTGTGATCTCACGACTACTCCATATCACAATAATTACGGTATTATTCACAAGGTAAAGTTATCGTAATGTGTCCGAATAACGCCAGAAAATAATATGGCGGAACTAGAGTTAAGTGAATTTCAAACAGACCTGAAACAAAGTTACGCAACACATGCATGTTGCCCCGCATGTAGCTTTGTTTTCAATCCTTACAAGTTGCAGAAGGGAGCCCTGTCCAGGTAGGGAAAAACAGCAAAATAAAGAGTTATTCCCCTTGAACAAGCAAATTGAATCACGGGGTGGGACATTATTTTGGCTACAGAAAAAAAAGCGACCAGGGTGTCGTCGTGGTTGACAGTTCACCAGCATTTAAGGAATGCCATACAACTGCGGTGCAAGGAGAAAATGCATCCAATATGTTAATATCACCTGCGGGACAACCACCCGACATTGTTCGCTGAAGTAACTGTAAATACACAGTAACTAGATTTCAATACCTCAATGTTTTCCTATGGTAACATATAACTGGCAGCTTAATTGTTACATGCCGTCAAAGCAGGAAGCAGGCAGGACCCAAGTGCAGTACTGGAGAGGCTCTTTTCAGATGTAGATAGTTTAGGACAGGCATGGGCATCGCCATCAGGACATGAACACAAAACAGCCAGCATGTACTCAGAACACACAAAGCACAAACTGACCAGTGCGCTCTTCGCAAACAGACTCGACCAGATACAATGATCCCACAAGAACAGAGTGAGGGAGAGAGGTGTATATATACACAGGGCACCAGGTGACACGAGTGAGACTAATCACAGAGACACAGGTGAGTGAGATCACACTGATTACGCTACACAGCGGACAGCAGGAACAGGAAACAGAGAGACCTCACATTAATAAAAGTAGTACGGCATTGGTTCAGCATTTAACATCTTTGCATAAAATATAAAAAATAAGAAGTCATGCACAGGACAACAAACTCCACAGGGTTACATAGAGCCATGTCAGGACGCTGGCAAGACACCCTATGCAGCACAACAGAGACTCTCTTCGGGTTCATGTAGTTTATTATACATATACATACAGACCCTGTATGTCTGCACCATCTCTCTCTGTCTCTGGCCTGAGAAATGTTGAAATCTAAACTATTTATATTACACAATAAAATTCCGTTCTATAAGCGACACTTTGAACCCTGCGGCTTAAACAATGATGCGGCTAATTTATGGAATTTTACGGGCTAATAAAGTTTATACTGCTAGCGATCAGTGACTTTTCTGGTAGGCTACTGTGTGTTATACTAGTAGCCCTATGTCTGTCTGTGATTGGCTGTTGAGAGCAGTTTGAGCCCTGTCAGAGTGAGTTGGTTATACAGGAGCTGTTTATGTTCTGTTGTGGTCGGAGTGGCTGATAATAAAGATCCCAACTTCACTGTTTCTGTTTACCTCTACTGTGGACAAACACAAAGTGAAGAGAGTTAACACCCGAGGGAATGTTAGCTTCAGACCTGGAGCAGATCACTAAGTCTC
>NC_024307.1:34043906-34045338 GCF_000523025.1 Cynoglossus semilaevis
TATACTTACGATCACATACATATATATACATATATATATATATATATATATATATATATATACTTACGATCAAAATAGGTTCCCAGCGGCAGTTCAGAAGCTGAATTGTTCGTAATTCTTTAAGAGCGAAGTTGATTGGTGTACATTGACAGTGGAGGGGAAGAGGAGGAGGAGGAGCGAGAATTATTGTTGGCGATACTAAGAGTTGCCATTGTAAGCGTGTCTCGAAGCGAAAATTTGCTCAAAGGCTTGCTCGTAGCTCGTATCTAGGTTCCACTGTACCAAATAAAATGTTAAACAACACGGGTTTTTGAAGAAACCAACCACAAAAAGGAATATATATATGTATACTTACGATCACAATAGGTTCCCAGCGGCAGTTCGGAACCACAAAAAGGAGTCATTTATCAAACCACTTGTTCAACATTTTGTCCAAAATTCACTATAAGCTACTTTGAGGGACAGTAGTGTAAATTAGGGAGTACAAAGTTTTTATGTTAGATGTACTCATAGAAGGAGCATATAGTTCAGAGTCCATTTTCTCCACATTCTTGCACTGCGTTTGACAAAGCATGTTAGAAGCAGTTACCAGAGAAAGTTAGTAAGAGCGTGGCCTGGTGGTCAAAAAAACCACTCCGACTTTGCTTCCCAGGAGCTGGGATTCAAATGCAGCAGCTGCTTTAATGCGGAAGATATGCCTAGTTTGTTTCACCATTCCCAACACACACCCTTGAAAAAAAAAAAACCTCTCATTGGTAAGCACCATCTGATTCTCTGACTACAGCTCTTTGTAGACACTTTAAGTCACTCTCTAGGCAACCATGGCAACCACTTGTTAAAGCCTCACTGCCTGTTGCTAAGTTATGGTATGTACTGGACCAGAAAATCCTTCTATTGACACTCTTTACAACTCCTCCCTGCATCTCCACCATCCATGCCTCCTTGTTGACCGCAAACCAAAACAGCGAACGTATATGTTCCAACTTCCGCTGACAGCAAAAAGGTTTTCTCAATATTTTTATACATTCCTTGTATTACTAAAACAAGAAGAATGTCTAACAATGCTATTAAAGGATATCAATCACCACATTGTTTTGTTTTTTTTATTTTACAAGGGTCCCAACCATGTTTTTATAAGCTTAGGTGTTTATAAGTCGGGGTTATCATAAATATGTCACATTTAAATGGTTATGTCGATACTAAGCTTGAAGTTGAAGTAAAGTTAAAGGAAAGTTTAATAAGGTGCGAAGGATTGTTATGGGGGTTCTCATATATATGCATGTACAGTATATGTGTATGTATATATGTATAAATAGATGGATGGATGGATGATAGATTATAGATAGATAGATGGATGGATGGATGGATAGATAGATAGATGGATAGATGGATGGATGGATAGATAGATGGATGGATAGATAGATAGATAGAT
>NC_024307.1:34051431-34058035 GCF_000523025.1 Cynoglossus semilaevis
GATAGATAGATAGATAGATAGATAGATAGATAGATAGAACCTACTGTGTATAATAAAGAACCACTCCTCCAAAACCCTCCTCCCACTCAGCGATTAACCAGATCAGTCTTCTTCTCGCACATTTCCATGAGAAATGTGGCTACCCCAGCGAAAGGGTAAAGACCCAGGATGAAGCCCCCCCAAAGCAAGCCTAATTTTCTGCCCAGCGGGGGGTGTTGGCAGCAGCAGGGACAGGGAACAAAAAGGAGGAGGGGGAGGAGCAGAAGCTATGGCTTTACTATATGCACCTGCGGCCTGAAAAGCCTGAGGACAATGCGCCTCTGAAACGGTCAATTACGAGCTAGAGAAATGGTGGGGAGTGAAAGGGAGAATGGCAAAGGGGGAAGTGAATTTTAAAAGAGAATTAAGATAAGAAAGTAAATAATCGAGCTTTTAATCACGCTGCCACTAGAAACTTTTGTCTTCCGATTCAAGGCGGCTCACACTTTCCACATTTTGGCCTTCTCTCACCCATTGTTAGAGGCCACTAATGATGAGGTCATGGCAAAACAACAACCAAAAATACCGAAATTCATTTGATGACACGTCGGTATACGAATTTCCACTTAAGCTGATGAGAAGATGTTATCAGACTAGAAGGCCGAGAAAGACAGGAAACATTTAATTAGATCAATCCAAAATCAAATGACCAGGGTGGCTTTTTCGAAATAATAATTTGAGTGTTTGAGTTAGCTAGTATTATTTTATTGAACTTTAAATGCATACAAAGGGTAGACTCAGTATAAGTTGTCACTAATTCGACTTATTGACTTATTGAGTCAACTAAGGCAAGCCCTTCACATCAACATTTGTATGATACGCTTGACTATTCGATTTAATTCCAAATGTATGTCATTGTTTGTTTTGATGGTCGATTCATTCAATCACTTTAAACAATGGCCTAACCTTACTCATTTAGTGAACTTAGGCCAAGCATGGACAAACTAAGGCCCGGGGGCCAGATGCACAGCCCATTCAGCTTCTTAATCCGGCCCGCCAAACTTTTCCAAATTATATAATTTATTTATATAATCATTATATTTCTGCCTTTTCCCTGCAATACCCGTGTTTCCCCAATAGATGGCGGAGAGAAGGCTAAAAGCATTTTACCATTGTAGCCTATATGCATGACTTTTACATGTCCTTTATTTTAGTTCACACGAACGCTCCATCTATCTGCTCCTGAATTTTAGGACCCACACATTTTTGTGTATGTATCGTGTATATGACAGAAAGAGAATATGTTTTAGAAACCTGCAAACCAAAACTCGATCACACACTCTCCCATAAGAATGGTTAGAAAAAAAAATGCATTTTTTTCTTCATTGCTGTTTTGAGTTTTTTGAGGATTTGATTTGAAGGAACGACCTCAAAAAACACAAGTACAACTTAAAAAAAAACACGCGTTATACCAACTCAAGTTTTCAAAATGACATGTAAGCTTCTATTTTATTTTTATTTTTGTACTCCTAACAAATCATCCTGTACAAATGAGCATTTAGCATAGCATCCGTGATGGAGTGATGAGTGTATAGTTTAGTTTTGGGAGTCAAACAATGTGGTCTAGATATACGCTTAATGCCAGGCTATCACTGCTAAGACTTTGTTATAAACTTAACTGGCAAAGAAGCTAGTTTTGATCTTAGAGAAAAAAAGGTTTAAAGACTCAAATAAAAATTAACTCAACCTCAGCAGACTTACTTAACTTATTAAACTACCATGGCAGCGAAGGTTTGGGAAAAAGCTTTGTTTTTTTGTTCATCTAAATTATGTGTCAAACTCAAAGCCCACGGGCCAGATCTGGCCCATCACGTCATTTTATGCGGTCCACCAGAATTTCAAGCGTATGGTTGTCTTAAGGTCTGTATTAGTGTGTACTGGATAGGTTGAATGCAATTTAGCTAATACTGTGTGAAACAAATGTATGGCAGCGAATTCATCAATTTCACTTATCTAGGAAAGTGAACTACTTATTGACGAAATGTGACCTCTGCTTTTAACCCATCACTAAAGTGAACAGCGGGGCAGTATATACAGCTAGCATAAACTACAGTTTTAGATTGAGACATGCATGTTCTATGTTATGTGTAACATTCTTATTTTGCTTGCTATTAATATTTTATGTCTTCATTTGTGGTTAAATCATCAGTATTCGAACATCGTAGAGTGGTTGAGTTTGTCGCCCCTGATCTAAATCTTTCTTAGACAGTGACTCTTCATGGTCTTTCTCCTTCCTCCTACCTTCCACATGCAGTCCAATAAACACATTTTCTTCCCATACTTGTGTAATCACAATCACATTCGGAAAAAAAAAATGGACAAAATAGTGTCACGTGTGCGAGAACATGACAAAGACGACAAGGGCAAAAACTGATTTGTACTATTTATTAATATTGTCATGAATGCCATAACAATTTTTTTAAATCAAGGAATCAAGACTCGGTAAACGAGTCTAAAAAGTATACATTGACATGAATGCCACATGCAGTAACACTACATGGCAAATTGACACACAACAGTTCATTTAAAGTTCAATAAAAATAAAAAATAAAAACAAAAAGTTATGCAAAGTAAGACTTTGTACCTGTCTTTAAGAAGACTGCACTCCCTTTGAAAATAAATCCGTTTCGTTAGTAATACTGTCTAATTTATCAAATATATTCTGCAGTTTGTGTCGTATGAAAGGAAAAGATTCCTTTTAGATCCATAGCAGCACTCTAAAAAAAAAAAAAAAAAAAAAAAAAAAAAGACTGAAAAATGCTGTTGTTTACAATTAAAAACTAGAGCTTTATATATATATATATAAAAAATACCTACCTGTAAGTTTAACTTTCCCTTTTAAAATCATTAAACAAGAAAAACAAAACACATTTATCAGGAATAAGAACTTTGCAATATTTACATAAAAAGAAAAATAATCAAACGTAAAAACTAAGTAAACTCAAAGACTGGAGTGTCATACTGGCTAAAATACTCCGACCAGCTCGACCAAGCTTTCTGGTTTTTAACTCTGACTTGTGTGTATCAAACCATGTTGTGAGAAATAAAGCCCCTGACGTTAAGGATCAACTGCAACCTTAGCTCGTAACGGACGGTACCGCTGTCAATCACAATCGCGCGCATGTTGTGCTTTTAAAAATCGTACCAAAAGTTCTAGAATCGAGCCCTCCCAATTATGTTCTATTTGCAACCGACCAGAAGCGACCCATGTCCAACACAAGTTGCTGTCGGGGGGGACAGGGAAAGGCATCGAACAGAAGGTGTTAGGCTCTCAAGTGCTGATTGTCCAAAATCGGATCCACGTCACCTGATAGGGTTCCATCAGTTTACAGAGGCGAAAAATGTGACAGCCGTAGCACACGATTTCCTACTCCTCCATCTCCCACCGTCCCCCTCCCCCCCAACCCCACCCCCACTACCTATTCTACCACTCTCCTCAAACAAGCAGTTCTCTTGCCCCTCTACAGGAACAAGTGCCAGTGTCGCATGTTTAAGTCCTAATAGTGGCCTAGAAAAATATAAAAAAGACGAAACACTCTGGAATATGTACACAAACAGGTGCGAGCCCCTCCCCCCCCCCCATCTCCAATGCGGGGGTGGGGGGGTGCTTTTAGGTGGGTAAGAGGGTGCGGTCTCAGCTCTGTGGAAGGCGTGGCTTGTATCGGAGTCTAAATGGCAACAGGGTTTTGGTGTGCGGCTGCAGACTTGTTGTCGCTCTCATTCGGACTCCTGTGCGCCAATACGTGTAAGCATGCCCGCTGTTATGGCGTAGCCCCTCTGTGCTGCGTTCGGATCCCCGGCATCCCCTCCTGGTCCAGGGATGTACATGCTGATCATGTCCCTGAGGTCGCCTTGCAGTGACCCTCGGTGGTGGTTGGAGGCCCCGGTGGGAGATGGGTGGGATGCAGGCTCCGTCTTCACCATGGACATGGTAACAGGGCTGGGCTGCTGAGGACTGCTGCTGTAGGACATTGGACTATGGAAGAAAAAAAAACACATAGGTTAAACACATTTATAATTTAACTGTATTTATTTTTAAAGAATGTTTACACCATGTTTCACCAAGATAAGAGCTGAAAAGCCACAAATCAGAACCACTGAATTTTAGGCATTTTGATGGGCCTCCGAAACCCATGGATTCTGCTACAAATTATATAAAGGAACATCAGCTATTTGAATGTATTTTCTTACTTTTATTTACTATTCAAGAACTAGTTTTTTTTTTTTTTCTTACTTTTATTTACTATTCAATAACTATTTTTTTTCCCCGCATAAGAACACTTTGCGCTAGCTAGATACACGCTAGCTCAAGGAGCAGAGCAACTTGACAACATGCAAATCACCAGGTCTACACAGATTATGACTCGGCCATGGTAAGGGTGCAAGCTGTCACACGAGGTGCATTCAGGTACCATGAAAAAAAAAATACCATGGAAAATTGAGCTGACGACTACAACAGTGTACTTGATGGTATGGTTCAGGACAAATGGTTATTAAAAAAAAAAAAAAAAAAAAAAAATTGTTTTTCCCCCTCATCTTTTCTTGAGAATTCTCAGGATTCTTTTTTTTTTTTTCTGTTATCTTTCGGGTGATCACGGCATCCTCCCAATGCAACATCTAACCCTGTAAAAGCGACTTGTAAAGCTTGAGAAGAAACAAGGCTGAGGGTGTTAGCAGGATTAGCTTGTTGTGGCCTCAGAGAAAACCAACTCTCAAAATGAAATCTCCCTCCTTGGGGCGTATTTCTTACATCACCAGTTGAATCATTAAGCACCAAAAAGTTTTTGACCCAGTTTGCAGGCTTATATTAACAGTAAAACCAACACAAGAGTATTTTAGCCACCTACAGGTCAGCAAAGGAGCACTACATGCTAACCATGATGAACACAAAAGACCACGTTTGAACAAAAACAAATGCTTCACCAGTAAAGTGTCAACTCTAAGACTGTTATGGTTCCCAACCCTGTTTTGTACATGGATTTACTAAAAGTTAGTCGGTATGTTTGCAATTGATATTTTTTTGCATTTTAGCATTTCAAATGTACCAGTGCCATTACTGGTTAAAAAGGAGTGGTAAGTCAAAAAGATTTTTAAAAAAATATTATGGTCTGTTTTATGGTCAGCATTATGATTTTAAATGTATTCAAAAATGCACTAAAAAAAAAAAAAAAAAAAAAAAAAAAAAAGGTAATTCAGCCTAAGGGTTTTAGAGCTGATAAATAACATTTTGGACTAAACTCTCCATCCAACATCGTCCATTTCTTTTATCCCAAGTTCAAGTTAAATCTCTACCTTCTCCCAGTGAAAAGAAACCTACAGCAGGGGATGATGTCGGGACAATGGGTTGCAGAAGCAGAGAATTGTGGGTACGGAGGACCACACACAGTGCCCTGTTAGCTCTACAATCATGTCATGCTACTCAACATTCCAGGCAGGACCCAGCCCAGAACAAAACAGTGTCACATGCATAACAAGTAGCCAGCGTACTGAAGCTACTTGTGTGACTCAAAAAAAATAAAGTGAATGCAGTTTTGCGGCGATTTTGTTTTTTTTTCCCCCCCTGTAGAAAATGTTAATATTTGTAAAATAAAAGCTGCGAGTCCTTTGTTACTTTGAAGCTTTTGTTCTAGAAAAAGACAAAAGTTGAAAATATGCTAATTGAAAAATAGACTATGGCATATAGTTGTTAGTGATTTATTTTCTTTTTTTTTATTTTTTTTTCAAATAGCCTTTGCTACAGAGGCTACTAAGTTTTATCACCATGTCTGTGAATTAGCCCACACAATATTTTCGTAACGTATTTTCTAAAACTTTTTTTAAATGGGAAAGTTAAAGGGAATTCAACCACAACATGTAACCACAGGATTTTACCAATACCCAATGTCTGTAATGCTTGTGTGGTCCTATAAATCTGTTTAAAAAAAAAATCAGAATTTTTTTTAAAAAAATGGTCAAACAAAATCCTCCTGTGACCCACCTGAATTTATCCCTGAAATTAATATAAATTATAAAATATAATTTTTTTTTTAATCACAAGAAGATGCTTCACATTGTAAATTACACGAGAAGGTTTGTGATGTGTGGGTCACATTTAAACTACATATTCTATAGTGCATTAGGAACCCACCAGAAAAGTTTGAGCACAATTTTATCATTTCTTACAAGTGGCATCGGAGTACTGAAAAAAAAATACAATTTAAAAAAAAAAAAGAAAGAAAGGAAATTGTTTGTCCTAAACTAGTGTTCTAGGATTAAGTCAGAAAAAAAACAAAAACATGTTGTTAGAAGTGGCTGTTTTTATAAAAAAAAATTAGACACTCGTTTCAAATTGTGACATTTCCCAGTTTTAAGAATTTACGGTCTGTTTTTTTATATATATACATTTCCGTCACAAGTAGACAAAATTGGAGATATAGAAAAGTAGAAACTCTTAACTATTGTTCGCCATATACGGTTGCAATATAGAAAAGTAGAAACTCTTAACTATTACTATGGTTCGCCATATATGGTTGCAGGCTAAATTATCCAGTCGGAATCCAGTCGGGTGTTACGAGCTACCTCTCCC
>NC_024307.1:34058104-34066994 GCF_000523025.1 Cynoglossus semilaevis
ACATAAGCAGGAAAGATCGTCTGAAAACTTAGTATTGAAGGTAATCGAAATGGAACATTTCCTTTTTATGTGACTTTGTGTGAACATTTCTGATATTGATCCACGGATTGACCACCTTAGTCGCGACCTTACACGTACGAATATATAACAGATTTTACTAATTTGAAACGTAACCAATTCTCATCCTAACTTCAAACAAAAAAAAACAAAAAAAAGAAGGCAAGTGTCCCCACAACGGTAGTAATAACCCAAAAGCGCACACATACGCCTGAGGCCTCTCTTAATTTCTGATAGCCTTTTTAAAACGTGTGAATCATTGGAACAACATTTTTTTACATATTACATACAAGCTAATTCACTATAACAGCCTTAAAAAGTTTCAAATTTCTTTGGCTCGAAACACATTTTAAGGTTTGGAATATTAACAACGTTAACAAGTTTGTTTCTCCTAGAGTAGGATGAGAAGATTTACGTCTAATGGGATACAGAACCTAACTTTTTTTTTTGTTGTCGTTGTGGGATACAGAACCTAACTTTTTTTTTTTGTTATTCAGCAATTATGGAGTGTTTCTTTCCACTTTTGCCTCTGACCTTTGACTTTTTTTGATTAATACATTTTCTCTTCTTCTGATCATTTATAGTAATTGATAACTGAATATTGATTTTTTTTTTTCACAGCAAAAGTGTTTTAAATAGGCATAGATTATCCAACCCAGCCACCCACCCCCTCTTAACAGTTAATTATGTTGTATTATTTGTGGCATGTGTACAAAAAAGGAAGTACATTAAACATATTTTCACCATCATACACTAATTTTATGCTATTATTGCTGTAAAGGCTGAGCGCTGACCTAAAAATCCCAATATTCACGGAAATACACCTGTATACTATTGCTCACCTGTAGGAGTTGGCTCCATTTACGTACGTCTGCGCCGCGGTCATGGCGGGCGGATACTGCAGGGCTGACAGGTCATACCGGTGAAGTTGCTGCGTGTAGCCTAAGGGCTCGCCCTGCATGCCGGGGTAGCTGCCGGTGTGGCCCCAGCCGTAGCTGTCCATTCTAGGGTTCGCCACCTGGCCCTGTGCCGCCGCTGCCGCCAGCAGGTTTCCCGCCGTCAACGGGTACTTGCCCATTTGTGTATCTTTTTTCAGAAGCGGTTTGGTCTTGCGCCGGGGCTTGTATTTGTAGTCGGGGTACTCCTTCATGTGCACCGCGCGCAGCCGTTTGGCTTCGTCGATGAAAGGCCGCTTCTCGGCGTCGGTAAGTAGCTTCCACTCGGCCCCCAGCCGCTTGCTGATCTCAGAGTTGTGCATTTTGGGGTTTTCCTGGGCCATTTTGCGCCGTTGACCCCTGGACCACACCATGAAGGCGTTCATGGGCCGCTTTACTTTGTCCATGGGGTCGACTACGGGGGCGCACGCCGTCTTCGAATTCGGATGAGAGTTGCCGTTTGAGCCCATGTTACCGGTCATGTTGCCGGTGACCGGCGACATACCCTGGGGTATCTGGTGGGCAACGGTCTGGCCGCTGGGCTTCAGCTCGTGTTCCATCATACTATACATGTTGTCGGTTTTTGTTTTTTCTAAAAAAAGTTAAGAGAAAATTTGCTCACTCACACCACAGCAACCGAATGTGTCGCCTTCCACCTGGCGACTTGTTGCCGGGTTATCCCTTACAGGTTTATCCTAAGGCGCCGGGTGATTCAAATCAGTTAATTAGAGCCTAGACACACGCGTGCGCAGGAGACGGACTTATTTGTCTAAATGAGCACAAGTACAGTGTCGGTCATCACTCTGTTAGCGAAACAACACAGCGAGCTCAGGTCAGCCAAAGTGAGAGCTTAACTTTGTCACACACTACAGTGCGTGCCCTGCCTCCACTAAAGTTCCTCATCTGTCCCGCGCTCATTCACGCGCCTGGACCAATCGGAGATCGCAGTCGTGCTCCTCTGTGCGCGCGCAATTGCGAGTTAAACTCCCTTAACAATGCGAGAGGTACTTGTTGCTGCTGGAAGCCTAGAAAGAATGGAGGAGCGCGCGCGCGCGCGCACAGTTTTTTTGTGTTTGTTAGCACTATTTTCTCATCCATGTCCGAATTCGAATCGAATTTAAATCGTTAAAACAATCGTCCTCATTATTTTTGAAGCATCAAATAATCTCTGAATGTTTTCTTCAAAACCCCAACGGATTTCTAATTGCTTTTGTAATATCTGTGGTCGCCATGATCACTGACTGTGTAAAAAGTAGAGATTACAGATATGAATTTGTGTATTTTCGGATTTAAAAAGGTCACCGTCACGTGAAGGTAGAAATAATGTGGTTAGTAAAGATAAAGGGAATCGACATGATTTGCGTAAAACAAGCACAATCAAACAATGACAATGAACAAAAGTTCACCAAAAATACTGAAAAATATTGAAATAATTTGTTCAATTATTCATTAGACAGTTCGTTGAAGTTTGATATGCTTTTCTCTCTTTCTTTTTTCTCATTTAAAAATTAGGAAATTACCTCATTTTGACATTTTAAACTTAATGAATGTACTTATCATGGTAGAAGTTGAATGTATATTGTTTTGTGTTTTTCTGTGTTTGTAGAATATATGAAGATGCCTTTGAAAGTTCAAGGATCATTTTCCTTTTTTTTTCAAAATAAAACATATTTTAGACTTTGTTCTGTTAGTATCACAGTCTGAATGACCTATTGTTTTCAAACATTAACAGATTTATTTTTATGTACTTTTTTTCAGTGTGCCCCACTGTGGCCTGATATCAAATGACCTACGGACCATCACCGGTCCCTGTACCAGGGGTTGGGACCCCTGATGTATAAAAAGATATAAAGAGTCTTTCTTCTGGAACTTCAGTCTGTAAAAATAGCTGACCATTTTTTTATTTATTCATTTTGTTTGTTTGTTATTTAGCCTTCTCCTGAATTTCACACTTTCTTTGACTGCAAAGGGAAACATGAGTCAGTTGAAAAGACCCAAAACTGGAACCTCCTAACTTGCAGCTCCATGGGAGAGACAAGCTTTTTACGAACATGGTTTGTCTGTTGGGTTTTTGGTGCAGTACACTAACGGCTTCACATCCGACTGAATTAACCACTCAGAGTTGTGCATTTTGGGGTTTTCCTGGGCCATTTTGCGCCGTTGACCCCTGGACCACACCATGAAGGCGTTCATGGGCCGCTTTACTTTGTCCATGGGGTCGACTACGGGGGCGCACGCCGTCTTCGAATTCGGATGAGAGTTGCCGTTTGAGCCCATGTTACCGGTCATGTTGCCGGTGACCGGCGACATACCCTGGGGTATCTGGTGGGCAACGGTCTGGCCGCTGGGCTTCAGCTCGTGTTCCATCATACTATACATGTTGTCGGTTTTTGTTTTTTCTAAAAAAAGTTAAGAGAAAATTTGCTCACTCACACCACAGCAACCGAATGTGTCGCCTTCCACCTGGCGACTTGTTGCCGGGTTATCCCTTACAGGTTTATCCTAAGGCGCCGGGTGATTCAAATCAGTTAATTAGAGCCTAGA
This sequence comes from Cynoglossus semilaevis, assembly GCF_000523025.1. Lineage (NCBI taxonomy): Eukaryota > Metazoa > Chordata > Actinopteri > Pleuronectiformes > Cynoglossidae > Cynoglossus > Cynoglossus semilaevis. The sequence goes on from NC_024307.1 coordinate 34,061,641, forward strand.
CACACGCGTGCGCAGGAGACGGACTTATTTGTCTAAATGAGCACAAGTACAGTGTCGGTCATCACTCTGTTAGCGAAACAACACAGCGAGCTCAGGTCAGCCAAAGTGAGAGCTTAACTTTGTCACACACTACAGTGCTGTGCCTGCCTCCACTAAAGTTCCTCATCTGTCCCGCGCTCATTCACGCGCCTGGACCAATCGGAGATCGCAGTCGTGCTCCTCTGTGCGCGCGCAATTGCGAGTTAAACTCCCTTAACAATGCGAGAGGTACTTGTTGCTGCTGGAAGCCTAGAAAGAACGGAGGAGAGCGCGCGCGCGCGCACAGTTTTTTTTGTGTTTGTTAGCACTATTTTCTCATCCATGTCCGAATTCGAATCGACTTTAAATCGTTAAAATAATCGTCCTCATTATTTTTGAAGCATCAAATAATCTCTGAATGTTTTCCTGAAAACCCCAACGGATTTCTAATTGCTTTTGTAATATCTGTGGTCGCCATGATCACTGACTGTGTAAAAAAAGTGACATTACAGATTGAATTACAGATGAATTTGTGTATTTTCGGATTTAAAAAGGTCACCGTCACGTGAAGGTAGAAATAATGTGGTTAGTAAAGATAAAGGGAATCGACGTGATTTGCGTAAAACAAGCACAATCAAACAATGACAGTGAACAAAAGTTCAACAAAAATACTGAAAAATATTGAAATAATTTGTTCAATTATTCATTAGACAGTTCGTTGAAGTTTGATATGCTTTTCTCTCTCTATTTTTTCTCATTTAAAAATTAGGAAATTACCTCATTTTGACATTTTAAACTTAATGAATGTGCTTATCATGGTAGAAGTTGAATGTATATTGTTTTGTGTTTTTCTGTGTTTGTAGAATGTATGAAGATGCCTTTGAAAGTTCAAGGATCTTTTTCTTTTTCTTTTTTCAAAATAAAACATATTTTAGACTTTGTTCCGTTAGTATCACAGTCTGAATGACCTATTGGTTTCAAACATTAACAGATTTTTTTCTAATGTGCCTTTTTTCAGTGTACCCCACTGTGGCCTGATATCAAATGACCTACGGACCATCACCGGTCCCTGTACCAGGGGTTGGGACCCCTGATGTATAAAAAGATATAAAGAGTCTTTCTTCTGGAACTTCAGTCTGTAAAAATAGCTGACCATTTTTTTATTTATTCATTTTGTTTGTTTGTTATTTAGCCTTCTCCTGAATTTCACACTTTCTTTGACTGCAAAGGGAAACATGAGTCAGTTGAAAAGACCCAAAACTGGAAACTCTTACCTTGCAGCTCCATGGGAGAGACAAGCTTTTTACGAACATGGTTTGTCTGTTGGGTTTTGGTGCAGTACACTAACGGCTTCACATCCGACTGAATTAACTGGGTGCACTGGTGAGAGTGAAAAGAGAGAAAAAAAACACAAGTTCAACAACATTACATTTCAACAGGCAGTGTCCATATGACCAATTGAAAATGAAATGACTTCAGTCCAGTTCTGGTATTGTAGCAGGATTGTTTTGTTTTTCTCCTTTTTTTGTAAGTCTGGACAAATGCCGCTCTAAATGTAATGAATGCATGTCAAAAGATATGTTGTTTTATTTTTGGGAGACTTGTTTTTTTTTACCTTGTCGGCAAGGACATTTGGCCTTTTGTCTTTGTAAACTATATGATGGGTTTAGAGCAGGCATGGGTAAATGTTTTGAGTCGCGGCCTACAATTGGTCCTAAAATTAAACGGGGGGGGGGCCGGGTCTGGAGCAGAAAGATGGAGCGTTGTAAAAAAGTCATGCATAAAGGCTAAAATGTTAAAATGCTTTTAGCCTTCTCTACACCATCTTTATAGGGAAAATGTGGGCATTGGAGGGAAAAGGCAGAAATATAATCACAATACAAACCAATTATATAATTAGGACAAGTTTGGCGGGCCGGATTACAAAGCTGAACGGGCCACATCTAGCCCCCGGGCCTTAGTTTGCCTATGTCTGTGTCTAAATCCTGATTCAGTGATTCACCTTTTGGAAACCCATTTCCATGTAGACGTACTCTCCTTATTCTCTTCCAACCATCACTCTGCCCTGACAATCTAGAAAGTGAAATAAGAGAGCAGCGAACAAAAAACAAAAAACATTCTCCAGGGTGAATTCAGAGATGGTGTTTGGACACTTCAGGAGTTCGATTTCTGAAGCAGACCTTTTTTGCAGCCTCACTGTCGTGAGACATTAAGGAGTTAGTCTGGTAGAGGTTTAACACATTATTTTCTAAAAACTGGGTCATGACCTTCAGGTGGGTCGCAGTTTTTTCGGGGGGGGGTTGTCAACTTATGGATACCTTTTTTGCTGGTTTAATTACTGTTTTTCGTTGTTTAAAACTTGAGTAATATTGTTCAGATATCACTTAGCCAACAATAAAATATATATATAAAATCAAGTGTTTTTCGTTGTTTAAAAACCTTTATTTTGTGATTTACGAATAATGTCTATGGACTTGGGTTGCAAAGGTTTGTGACTTTTAAAATAAGGGTCCCCAGAAAAAAAGTGGTTTAGAACATCTGTGGTGTGGGCTAACATGCTAACGTTGCTAATTCCTGGGCAACAAACTAGTCCCAGCAGTACAAGGGTATATATAACAACAAGGTTTAATTGATGGACACCAGTGTGCCAAACTGGCCACTACCAAGTTCTTAGCAGAAGGTATGATGCCTGTCACCATGGTAACCAGGCCCGGTTGATACTCTTTCGTAAACTACAGCTATGAGTACGAACAGTCCACAGGAGAAAGAATAAAGCAGCATTATACCACCAATGTGGCTCGTGTCAAATATTTTAACTAATTTTTTTTTTAAATATGATTAAAAACACCACACGCAGTCATAGTGACCACATTTTGACATTGTTTTTCAGTCACGTGAACACAGCTGTCAATCAAGATGCCCTGAAATATTTTTATATGCTGCATTTTATTTTAACTTGATTTATATTCACATAAATGATACAGTTGTGAAGTTTATTTGAATTAATTAAATACATTGAATGATTAATAATTACTATTAATTAGTTGAAAAAAATCTGTATTTTTTTGTAATCAATTACTAGACATTTTAGATAGATAGAGAGATGGATGGATGATGGATGGATAGATAGATATATAGATAGATGGATGGGTGGATGGATGGATGGGTGGATGGATAGATAGATGATAGTTGGATGGATGGATGGGTGGATGGATGGATGGGTGGATGGATAGATAGATATATAGATAGATGGATGGATGGCTGGATGGATGGATGGATAGATAGATAGATAGATCGATAGATAGATAGATAGATGGATAGATAGATAGATAGATCGATAGATAGATAGATAGATCGATAGATAGATAGATAGATGGATGGATAGATAGATATATAGATAGATGGATGGGTGGATGGATGGATGGGTGGATGGATAGATAGATGATAGTTGGATGGATGGATGGGTGGATGGATAGATAGATATATAGATAGATGGATGGATGATGGATGGAAGGTTGGATGGATGGATGGGTGGATGGATAGATAGATGGATAGATAGATAGATAGATCGATAGATAGATAGATAGATAGAGAGATGGATGGATGGATGGTTGGATGGTTGGTTGATTGATGGATGGATGGATAGATAGATATATAGATAGATGGATGGGTGGATGGATAGATAGATGATAGTTGGATGGATGGATGGATAGATGGATAGATAGATAGATAGATAGATCGATAGATAGATAGATAGATAGATCGATAGATAGATAGATAGATGGATGTAATTTCAAATTAAACAATGAATTAAAATAAATAACATATTATAATAATAATAATGAAATAAATAAAAGTCCAGTTGTACCATCATCCTTTAAACCTTGAAAATGTCCTCCTGTCATGTCTCCATTTCCCACCAGTGTGGCCCATACCATACTTTAAGAAGCAGTGACCCATGCAGTCCCGCGCCCCCTGCGGCCCACAGGTGCAAAAGGGAAAGTTTTAGCGGCCCATTAGGTAAAGCTGGTGGTCCAACTCTGTACCACGGCCCTATGGTTAAGAATCACGGCTCTAAACTGTACGTGTGAATAGCTTGCAACATAGACATAGACCCGAAAGTGCCATTTATTTATTAGTGTCAGCTGGGGGTATGAAGCACGACCTGAATAACGAGAATAAAAGTGTTGTATTCTTTTCTATTCTGTTCTAAGTGAACAGGGTTTACCAGTTTAGTTTGGTTTAAAAATTAGTTTTGGTAAACACAGTTTCTCTGTTTCATGGTAAACACAATTTAACCAACTATTGCTATTTGTGGCTGCAAAACCATAGAAGGCCATTTAAAAAAAAAATAGAAAAAAAATACAACCTGTCATTTCTATCAAAGCACCGAGCTGCACAACTTCTTACACTCTAGTATTTGACATTTCATGATAACTTCTCACTTGAAATGCACATGAAATATTCAGATGTTACAGAAGAACCTGAGGTAAAAGTCGCTTAACAAAAAAACACTTAGACAAAAAACGTGAATGAGCAAAAAAAAAAAAAATTAAGTGGAGGAATTGAGAAGAATTTAGGAGGTGGCAGGGACTGGAGGCAGGGTAGATTAAAGGGTGAAAACGAAACAGTGCAAGAACAGCAAATGAAACCCACAGAATGAAGGGAGAAAGGAAGGCTGAGATGGCAAGGGAGTGCACAGGAGGAGGAGGAGGAGAGGGAGAAGGAGAAGGAGGAGGAGGAGGAGGGACGAAAGGATAAGGGGATGGAAGATGAAGGGGTTGAGTGTGAGGGTTCAGTGCAGGAGGGTGGTTTTGGCTGACAGGCCTCATTGAATGCACTTCTATTCTTCCCTCTTCTGGCTTCCCTTCTCATGCAAAACAGGCCTTATCAGCCTTGCAGCCATCCGTCATACAACAGAAAGACCATGGCAGACCCTTTACGAGACTTGCATTAGCATTATCCTAACCCTCCCCCCTACATCCAACCATTTCTCAACCCCACTATCCAGCACCCAGAGGGGATAACGGGAGCATGGGTGTATGTTGGGTGGATGGGGGAAGGGCACCGGGGGTATCTTTGTCACGGATAGATCTTTGGGACGACAGGCCACCTACACTGAGAGTTGGATAAAGTTCTTTCTATCTATCCATCTATCTATCCATCTATCTATCTATCTATCTAGCTATCCATCATCTATCCATCCATCTATCTATCCATCTATCCATCTATCTATCCATCTATCTATCTATCTATCTAGCTATCCATCATCTATCCATCCATCTATCTATCCATCTATCCATCTATCTATCCATATCCATCTATCTATCCATCTA
>NC_024307.1:34067091-34098135 GCF_000523025.1 Cynoglossus semilaevis
ATCTATCTATCTATCTATCTATCCATCATCTTTTTTTAAATGTTTTGTAAATGTTGCTTAAGGAGCTGTACCACAGAAAACAACTGAGCCAAAACATAATTTTAATGAATTCCCATGGTCCCTTTTTGGGGTTAAATTATTTGGCCCTTTAAATATCGACAACAATATCAAAATAAAACAATGTGTACTAAGTTGATACTAACAGATTATGTGCAAAGCACTGCTAACATGCCATTATTACTGTATATGTGTACTAACCCGCTAGAAGCTAATGTGATAACAGCACGATACCTGCTCTGTTATTATAGGATTTCGTTTATGCCATGGAATACAATTTAAGTCAGGACCAACTAGGAGAAACAATTCCAAACCTTAAACCTGGCATGAAAATGACAATTGAAAACTGTATTGATTTATACTGGTATAACGGATAAAAGTAGTACTGGATCGGAAACTCGTGTGTGTCTTGAAGAAATTCGTATCATGGAGGACTATAACTGTAAACTTATTGCACAGCCTACCCTATAAAAAACTATAATTGACAGCCAGTGATTTCGCCAAAACCAGCAATGCTGCCCTCTGGTGGAGTCGAGCTGTAAATACAAATACATTATGAACGCCTCAATTTTATTTCTAAGGACTTTTCAACACTCGGATTATGTTGTAAAAAAAATACACTGATTATGTTGCGGGTCGTTTTTAAAAGGAAGAAAGTTCACTAAATAGTTTATAATACAGTGTTGGAATTAAAAAATGTCTTGTATGAGCTTTTCTAAATGTTTATATAATCTAAAATCAAACTATTGGTTTAACCTAATTACAGTCAAATAATTTGACTGATTTGAGTGGTTTGCACAATAACGGCCAAAACATTTGTAAACAAACTCTGCATGGACATTCCACGACACATTAAAGTATCCAGATTTTGAGCACCAGTTCGTGATCCTGGATGAGAAAAAGTTAGACTTTCAAGAAGAAAATGAAAAAATACTTTGGACAACACAAAAACTGAAATGGGTCAAAGGAAGTTTAAGCACTTTGGGACTTTGCATTTGAAGCTGATTTGCTCTGTACTCAGTTTATTTGCCAAGAACTCCATACATTGTATGACAAAATGGATGCAGTTCCAGCATTATCAAATGCTTCTTTGTAATTATTTAACTATTCAAGCCTTTCTATATCATTTCAGGCTGTATAACATTTGTCGAAAGTTATAGAAAAGGGCAACTGTCCGTTTTTGAAGGAGAGGTTTGTGATAGACCCATGAGGTAATGTGCGCTCTCCTCTGGTCAACAACCCTCTTTCAATGAATGTTTTACCTAAGGATGGCTATGTACAGCTTATGTGTACTGTGTACAAGATGTACTACTGGTATGTCCAATACCAATAGTGCAACTTGGGAGTATCTGCTGATACCCTTATCAGTGTAATATCTTATAAGCGGTAAATTGGGTAGGTAAAATCCTGCATGTATCTCTAATGGCTATTATGACCTCTCGTTAGTGAACAGTTCCTTGTCAATGAGTCCTTGATCCTGAAATGTCAGCGTTTTTCTTTGTGGGACAGAAAAGGGTCCTCTCAGTTTTGATATCAGTTGTCTTAGGAAATTGAAATCAACACTCCTAGACATAGATGTTAAATTTACGTTTTGCTGATTTGGTAACAATTTTATCAAACAATGTGGCTAATTAGCAGCCTACATTTTCAACCGCCCCAAATCTACTAATGCACCTGTGTCTTCTCAGTCAAATCCTTAATGTAGATGTCTCAGTGCGAGGCTTGTCAAGCAGCTCTAATGTTTGTCATTAATGCAGAGGCCATTTTAGACTGTTAAGGAGATGCTTTTATTTTTTTTAAAGACCAATAAATACTATACAGAATCCAATGTAGAAAAAAAACCTTAATACACCGTTTTCTGTCTCAAAAAGGCAAACAGCTCCATAGACTCATTTTTAAAAAATATGCAAAAAAAAAGAAAAAAAAGCCATGACTATACAAACCAAAATGTGTTCTAAACCAGACACTCGGTCCCAGGACAGGATCAATGTCTGTACTTCCGCTAAAGTTTGGTCCTTCAAAGTTACACAGCAAACCACCTAGAAATTTTGTGCAAGGCTGCAAAGAGATGGACCTCCAATTCATCAAATTCAAACCTTGTTAAAAAGGTGTCTAAAATGTTTGTAGGAATTGGGAAAAAAAAAAAAAAAAAAAAAAAAAAAATCAGCATTGCAGTAAGGACTCCACAAAACTCACCGTCACGATGGTGATCGCTTATCAGTCTTCAAAAAAAAAAAATATATATGCTAATGGTCCGGCGACTGTACAAATCAAACCATGTGTACAATCGAAAAAGTTATGAAAAACAAGACAAGGTTAAAAATGGTAAAAAAAGTAATTCGTGATCATTTTTCTAGATAGGTCTTTTTATTGAATGCGTGTTCTTTCAACCAGCCCCATCAACTAGTTTTTAAACAAGAACATTGACGTGTTTAGGACACTAAAGCTCTGTTAAATACTGAGGTGGTCAAAGAGTACTTCCTGTTGTAAAGTCCAGTGGGAACTCCAGCCAAAGGCAGCCCTCGATAGGTGCCACTTTACTAAAGCTTTGTGTTCGCCATCGTCTCAGCTGTGTTTATTGTCGCGCTTCCATTCATGACTTGCATTTTTTTGAAGCCCTGACTCTGCAGCAGTACTGCTGTGCAAGTGTTCAAATAAATGCAGGATGAAGAAGTGTAGGTGCTGTATGGGTAAATGGCAAGAACAGATAACGTTGATCAGTAATTTACCCTTCAATGATGATCTATAATTACAAAAGATGGTGACACATGGCTCATTGTTGTTGCTGAGTGTCAAGGAGGTTATAGCTCAGGTGGTCATACGTAGGGGGGAGGGGGGAAAGTTGACTTCTAAAACAAAATGGCCAGCAGAGAGAGAGAGAGCTTGTCGGCTTTCTCTATATCAGATCGGCTACGTTCATGGGCATCTCCTCAATGGTGGTGTTGTAGAAAGATTCAATGTCCCTTAGGATCCGCTTGTCCTCCTCAGTAATCATGTTGATGGCTACACCCTTCCTGCCAAAACGACCACCTCGACCAATCCTGACAGGAAAAAAAAAAAAAAAAAAAAAGGTAAGCATCAAGTCCAAGCATGTCAACGTTTGACACAAGTTGGTGTTGAAAGATATGCGACTGTTAAGGTTCAGATTAAGTTGGAATGACTGGAAATTGTAGTCTGACAGTCTGAATGCAATGCTTTTTTAAAATTTTTTTTTATTATTACCTGTGGATGTAGTTTTCTCTGTTGGTTGGCAGATCATAGTTAATGACTAGAGACACCTGCTGGACATCGATACCACGGGCCTGCGGATCAAATCAAATATGCAACAAAACATTGTCATTTAAGAAAACAATCTTGTTTTAACATTATATTGTTAGATGTAGTAATAGCACAAAATAAAAGGCAATAGTTGGAATGTCCCTTTCAGCTTCTAACCAATGTGCATTATCATCTGATAACTCTGGTGAAAAAAAAAAAAAACCTTAATTATCTTTCTCATTAGTACCATTCATATCCAGCTGTGTCTCTGATTGGGCCATTTAGTAGCACATATCAAAATACTCACCCAGTGCGAATTAGGTCTAAGAAAAATATTTCACAGTGCAATTCATTAAAATATGGTGAAACGACTGCCTTGGTGCAAAGAGTTTAGATATGCTACCGAGTCCTCACTCAGAACCCCCTCAAGTGTCGTCTGACAATTAGTTATGAATCAATGACATGTTGACTCACAGTGGAAGACGGACAAGGATTCTCTACCAATGAATATTCAGTCCTTCGCTAGCACTGCAGCTAGGAGGAGAGGGATTCTTGGACTGCAGTCAGAACAGTACTATATTGTCATCAACAGTGGCAGCAAAATGTAAAATTAACAGGTTTCCTAGGAACTAGGGATGGCTCAATCCATTGCTCTGATATCATAGAAAATTTCAGGAACAAACATCCATCAACTATAGCTCGTCCAATCCGATAACTAAGGCCAAATGTTCAACTGTGCATGACATGCCATAAACAGGGACACTATCGTCTTAAGCGATAGCAATCCACAGCATGCTGGAGGAGAAAACAAGGCATCAGATTAATTAGGTATCGGCAGATGAAACTCTGACCTCATCTCTTTTACAATAGTGTTCTATCTTTATAAGGTGACATACCAACAAGTCAGTGGTGATAAGAACTCGACTGGAACCAGAGCGGAACTCCCTCATAATCAAGTCCCTCTCCTTCTGGGCATGATCCCCGTGCTGAAAAACAACATGAACAACAATTTTATTTGTATCACAACGTAGACCCGTAACAGGAACACTGCATCACGGAATAAACTGCACATTTATTCACTGGAAAAAAAAAAAAAAGTATAAACTGAAAATTAAAGCTATCGTAAGAAATTTAGAAAACTGAGTAGTTTCCTTTGTCACAACACCTTTCAGTTGGTGAATGACAATATTAAAATAAACAAAAAAAAAAAAAAAAAAAAAAAAAAAACTTTAATGGACTGCCTCTTACCAGCGCTGACACTGTGAAATCTCTGGCACACATCTTTTCAGTCAGCCAGTCGACTTTCCTCCTTGTGTTGATAAAGATGACAGCTTGTGTGATGGTCAGGGTTTCATACAGGTCACAGAGTGTATCCAGTTTCCACTCCTATGGAACCCCAGCAAATGGAATTAAAAGCAGCTCGAATACCAATGGACACTTAAATACCACTAATCCAACCATCATCTACTTTACAACATTACACCTAGGAAACAGGTGGACTTTAGCCGATAAAGTAAGGAATGTCTTTATTTACCTCTTTTTCTACATTGACGTAAAACTGGCGAATTCCCTCCAAGGTCAGCTCCTCCTTTTTCACCAGGATTCGGATGGGGTCACGCATGAATTTTTTTGTGACTTCCAAAACATCTACTGGCATGGTAGCCGACAGAAGAACCACCTTAAGAGAGAGAAAGAAAGTGATTGAAGGTAATGTTGAGACAGGAGTATACTAGACTCTAGAAAGGGAGGTTGGCAGGTAATGTGATTGTTGAGGTTACCAAAAAAAAAAGAAAATTCATGGGATGCCATTAGTCTGCTTCCAATGACAGCTACATAAAGGGTAACATAATACAAAAAGTTGTATCTTTCCTGGCCTAATATTTAATATACTAAAATTCATAGAGTGGAAAGAGATACCAGTTGCATCAATCACATCTTTTTAACGAGATGTATTAGAAAATTTAGGGAAGGAGGGATAACCTGTGTGCTGCTGGGCAGTTTCTGGAAAATCTCGTAGATCTGGTCCTTGAACCCTCGACTGAGCATCTCATCGGCCTCGTCCAGCACAAACATCTTTATGTTCTTGGGAGCTGTAACAACACCATTTCGTATGAAATAGGAATCTTCAATATTCACCCATCTACCCCAATAACTGACATTTTTTTTGTACTATATAAATTGTACCAAACCAGAAAGTAACATTTCTGACCATGAATAGAGACCTAAATAAATGAATTATGACAATTTCTATTTTACTGACTAATAGTTACAATGTAGGTTTAATCTTGTCGTTGATCTAAGTTTCTCTAAAGACTCAAATTCAAAGTGCCATCAACTTACAAATGTTTTTGCGGCTCAACATGTCAAAAACACGACCAGGGGTTCCCACAACAATGTGAGGGGCTTCAGCTTGTAGTTTCTGGACCTCATTGCGAATGTTGGTCCCTCCAATACAGGCATAGCAACTGGCTCCCATGTAGTCACCAAGGGCCAAAATAACCTTCTGGATCTGGGAAAAAAAAAAAAAAAACATTCAGGGAAGAATTTTAACTTTGTGTGGCATGTAACAAACTACAAATATATAGTTTTGATCAGAGCATGTAGTAAACTGGTTGCTTTTTAGCACAGTGCTAGCACAAAGCCTTTTTGTCAAGACAACCTTCACTAAAGTCAAGCTAAACAATGCCTGACAAGTTGCTAGTTTCCTCTACTGGCCCTATTTAACCAGTAACCTTTTCTAAGTATGTACTTAGAATGTACATACTAGAAGAATGGCACTGCCAAGCCCTTAAAGGCAGTGACACCGTCAATGACCACTGTGCTGTTTTCAAAAAGTGTAATGGTGCTGTATTCAGAAGTGTGAAGGTGTGATCATGTCTCTGAAGTCCTGTTGTGGTGAAAGCTCACATTAGCAAAACGCTAACATGGGTAACAACACCGCAGGGTCAACAGAGTCAGTTGACACGCATGGATTTCATCATAATACAGCAGTTTTGATTGGGGCTTCTGTTTGCAGCTACAACAGATGTTACAGCGCCAAACCATTTATCCCCAAGAGACCCATAAACTGACCAGAAGTAAAAACAGAAACTAATGCAGTTCAGCATGTCTTCACAAAAGCCCAAGTTTTGTCCGCTTACCTGTTGTGCCAGCTCTCTTGTAGGAGCCAGGACCAGAGCCTGAGTAGCTTTCATCTCAACATCAACCTGCTGGAGGATGGAAATGGCAAAGGTGGCAGTCTTCCCAGTGCCTGACTGGGCCTGAGCGATCACATCATAACCTGGGGGTTAAAAAAAAACCAAACAAATATTTTCACTGTGTATGGAGTAAAACTACTCATGATCTGTGTGATCATTGTCTAGATTAAATTCATCACAAATACAAGGAAAAATCCAACATTTTACATGTTGAAGTTTTGACAGATGGGGTTTAAGGAAATTATCATGCCAATTTTACAAAAAATAAAAACAACTAACTTTTCTCATTTTTCCAAGTTAAATAACAGTTTGCTTACCCTTGATGCAAGGAATAATTGCTCTCTGTTGGATGGCAGATGGCTTCTCAAAACCATAGGCATAAATTCCTCTGAGCAGGGACTCAGACAGGTTCATGTCATCAAAACTGTCCACAATCTCATTCCAGTTGCTCTGAAAAGGCAACACACCAAATTACTTGATACCTTGCTCAATCTAGGTCATTTTGGTGGTGGTAAAATTTTAAAAACCTACACCTGACTGAACTAGATGTCACAATTGTTTCTTTTTCTCAGACTTTGCAAGCACACGTCACTTTGGTTATATGGTGTCTGTTAAATAAGTGCTACAATAAAAGAATGCATCCATGTCAAACAGGGAAGCCACTCTTGTGTCTACTGATGAATTTAGCCCATGGGCATATTGGTGCAGGTCACCAATTAGCTGGAATACCAGGCCCATAGCTGTGGATGATCTTATCTTTACCTTAAAAGACAACTGTGCATAAATTGAGGGTGGGGTGGCTAAGTCTTCAATAAGCTTGCAGACTCACCTCAATGATTCCATCAACTTCCATGCCTTCTGGGCCATTGTCTCTAAAATGAACAAGAACGTTTGTCAAGTTAGGTGGTATAGTAACACACGGTGATACCTCAACATTAAAGACTAACAGAGACACGTGACCAAATTGACATATATATATAAAACATACAACATACGTATAATAAATACACACATAGCTAAAACTATACGTTTATACATCTATTAATATCTAGATGTATCCGTTTTGTAAAGGCAATTGTAAACCCCGTAAGTACCCTTTCCCGGGGTCCGCCATTTCTAGCACTTTCAGACAAAATGGTTGTTCCCAGGCTACGGTCAAAAGAGGAAAATGTAACACCGCCACGTCAATGCCCATAATCGTCACGTATTATTTTAAGTCTAAGCGACATTAAAATGATATCAACGTTACCACTTCCGTCGCGTTACTTTTTAAAGCGTAAAACGTGGCATTGGACATTTAAGCTCGTAACTAGAGTTAGCCCCGGCTAGCTACGCCGCTAGAAGTAGGCCTTGCTAATTTAATGTCATCGTATATAGGCATTCTGATTAATTAAAAAACATTGAAGGCAGAATACGCTGAACACAGGTCAACATGACTATTCTTTTATACAGCAGCGAACATTCGTTTCTATATTTCAACGCTGCTCGGTAACACGCGTTGCCGGCATTGTCCCGGCATCAGGCAGCACCACGACGACCATGTGCGCGCTATACCAGAATGTATGTTTTAACCCTATTGAGCGCTAGAACATGGTTGACATTTACCTAAACTTTAATATCCTGAGTAATTTCACAGTTACCTTGTAACTATTTTTGATATAACCGGCTTAAATGGCATTTGAAAAACGGCGTGGCCTTACAGATCATTCACGTGCTGCTCAAGCAACGGTTTGCCATTTTGGTTCAACGTAACACTTTAGAGAGCAATCCTTGCCTCAAAACACCAACTCAAACATAGAAAATAGAAAAATCATGGAGTAACAAACACGAAGTACGGATATCTCTCGTCGCCCGGCATAAATATTACGAATTAAGAGTTGTGCTTTCACTGTAAGACGACATGGCCTAAACGTTGGAGGCTCAAAAGGCCGAAATAATTCAACCGGTCCCCAAATAACTAAAGTTACCGTTAACATGAACGCTTTTCTCGAATCAACGGAATACTCAAACACTGTTAGGTCGCCGAAAATTAACCAGGTTTTCCTTACCTTTGATCTGCAGACATTTTCGCAAACACCGAAACTGCTAGAGAAAATGTGTCATAAACGTCGACTATTAACAAAGAAAGAACACATTTCAACACTTCCCAGTCATTTGGCAGTCCCCGCCCATGTCCAGTTCTGATCTGTGCTTTGATACGTCGCCTTCAAAGAAGGCGGGCGGTGTCGTGTTCTGAAGTCCGCGATTGGTGAGAGCTGCAGTTATAGTCGTAGCTCTTGACGTCATCAGTACGTCTGTCACGTTTTTGAGCCGCCGGGGTGGGACAAAATTTAGTACACTAAACGTACCTTGTAACGTTATAAAGTTGACACTGTCAACGGTTTTAAAATAATGAACTCAGCTATTAATACATTACCTTTGAGTCCTAAAGACAAAAAAATGTCTGAATGTTGTGAAAATGGAGTCTACTAAGAACGAATGATATTAAAGCTAGTAACTACTTTCACACATATGAAGCCAAAGCTTGCTGTTACTTTTTTAAAATAAGCCTCTAGAATTATAAAGTGACTATTAAATACAGAAACAAATTGTATTTATTTTATTAACACTCATCATTTTTGTGACCCATTTTGGTGGAAGCACGTATCTCAAAGCCATCTAATAGATGAAGTAAGTTGGCTGCTACCAAGAAAAGAACTAGGATGTGAGATGGACAATGAAATTATTTCTGATATTAGAAAATAGAGTGCCTTCTTTAAGAAGTGTATATGGATCTGTACAGTTTGTATAATATACTATACATAGATCCCATTTACTATGGTGGAACCTATATTATTGTATTTTGTCCAACAGAAAAGACTCATTCAAGAATATGTATGACACTCTATGTTGGAACAGAAGAAAGTACTGTCATATTACAGGATACACGTCGATTTTTGTGTGGATTGTGGACTTTTAATTACTTAGGTTAAAAAACTCTGCTGCATGGACTTTACTAAATGCTTCTTAAGATCCCGCGGGCCACACACAATGGCTTGGCGTGCCACATTTGATCCCGCGGGCCACACACAATGGCTTGCCGTGCCACATTTGGCCCCCCCAGGCCTTTGTTTGACAGTTTGACACATATGACTTAAATTCTCTGCAATACTCCTCCATTTAATTTAACCATTTAATCTTAATTTCCGCCTAGAATCGCTTTCTTTGATTCCACCCTTACCTTAGCAACATCCCTTGCTGCGTTGCTACACTTTCACCTGGCACCACTTTACATTCTTCACCCTTTGTCAGATGGTAGTTCCTGCACATGAGAATGTGAATGAAAATAAACGACAACACTATTGACACTTCACATTCCGCATCAACTCCTAATAAGGTATTCGATCCTTTAGTAGAGTACAGCAAATACACTTTTGTTGACACCGATTTTACTTTGCTGCGCTCTTGGTTTTGCTCACATTCAGAGAAGACAATTATTCCCAATTGCTAAACTCATGATGAAGTTAATGCACATTAGTAGAGGAGCGAGCGCACATTACTTTGCAGTGTGTGTTGTGAATTTGTGCTATACTAATTAAATTAACTTGACACAGCAGTTGACCAAAATGTTAAAGTGTTAAATACTGGGTCTTTAGTTTCTCCTCACAACTTTATAAACGCATTTATATCTGCTCATTTACATACACACAACTAAAAATAAGTAAAATGCCAATGATTTACTTTTAGCCTTTCTATCCTGACTGCAATATAGTTTGTTTAGCAGCTCTGCTTCAACCTCTCTAACACTTTATCCCAATATTTTCCCGGGATCAAGGCAGCAGGAAGGAGCAGGAGAGGCTAAAATAATTGCTTTAAACATTTATTTTTTTTCTAAAATGTTTCTGTGTCACCCCCCTTTCACTCCCATCCATGCCATATGAATCAAAATCAAAATGCTTTAATACAATAGACTTAAAAAGAAACTTTGCACAACGTGACAAAAATAAGGATATCATACTGTAAATCTGTATGACAAAAAGGTCAGATAGCATATTACATGCCTACAGTGAACTGGTAGACATGACAAGTTAAAAAAAAAAAAAAAAAAAAAAAAAAAAAAAAAAACACCTCTTGCCACGTGTTTTTATTTTTAATCAATCATAAAGAAATGCAGAGAATATATAAAACTGCCATCTTACATCAGCTCCTGTTGGAAAAAAAAGTGTCTCTCATGAAAAATACGAGGGAACCATTATTTCACGGTGGACGTGCTTCATCTATTTTTCAGTTGTCTTTGTCCACACCGATAGGGGCTTTCAAACCCTCAGCAACAACAAAAAAAAAGAGAGGACCTTATCACACCTTACACTGAACACTGTACATAAGGGTTATCCTCTGTTTAACACCATGTAAGGCCAAAACATAATTACACTTTTACCGACAGAGATAAAACGAAGAAAAAAAATTGTCGTGTAAAGCTGCCCTATCCTTGGGCCAGTGACACTGTGGCTCATTTGTGGGAGCTACTAACAGGTCCCATGTCAATAGTTAGTAGTTGTAACCAAGTCATCGGAAGGCTCTTGGCTCCAAAGGGTGTCGTTTGATTTCAGTTTTCGTACAAAATATGGTACTGCATTAGCATGTTATCAACATATTTGAAACTCACTCTAAATCCGACTCAAAAAAAATATGGTAACAATGTTGTCAGAAATGTGTCAGTCCAGTGCTGGCTCAGCTAGATCATCATATGTCTAAGACTGGCTATGACAAAATAAGCTGCTTCCAATACATCAAGGCCATCATCATCCAACTCTTCGTGATGGACATTTGGAATGGGACACAACTGAAAGGATTTAAAAAAAAAACAAAAACAAAAACAAAACATGGAATTTCACTGGTGTGCAATGGCAAACAAACACTCCTTTCTGTATTGGACCTTCGTATGCCTTGATTCTTCATCATCCATAATGTCAAGAGTGTTTAAAGAGTGAAGAACTTAAAGTAAAAAGAGATAAAAAACCAAAACAAACACATTACCGATAAATTAGAGTAATTTCTCTGGATATTGGCAAAAAAAAAAAAAAAAAAAAAAGGTTTTGTTAAGTTTCTTGACAGTCAGTAATTTTCTCGCTCCCGTGTCCTCTTCTTGTTGTATCATCACTCTCTACCTTTGGGAATCAAGGTGGGAGGGGATGAAGAAAATTGGTAAGGGGCAGCAATGATTGGTCACAGGATGAGTTTGCAGTGACAGAGTTCTTTGTACATTTGTCTCCTCAGCCGTGGCATGTCCTGCTGGCCGAAACTGAATGGCTGTCCTAGGGCCAGACACTTGCAGTACTGGAGAGTAGGAGGAGGCAAAATGAGAGAAAAGTGAGACGCCCGCAGCATGTACAATTCAAATAGAAAACAATGTCATTGCACAACACGTAAAATCTACAGTATATTATTAGGGTTGGCTCAGATCAATACTCAGGATTGGTATCGGTCCAATGTTGGCCATTTTCAAAAAAAACAACTATAGCCCATCCAATCCAATAGCCATGCCCGAATGGTCAACTTAACTTTGTGCGACATGTCAGAAACAGGGACACCATTGTCTAACAACGGCAGCCTGTGGCACGCTGGATGGGAAAAGTAGGTATCGGATTGATATTGACAGGGAAAAGTTGTATTAAAACATCTCTATATATTATGCAGTAAACTGAACCATGCTGCAGTATTTTAAGGTACTGTATATCCTCAGGACCAACATGTAATTATGGGGCATTTACAGATATGCGACCATGCCTGTGAAGATACTTTTAAAAGGCTTGGGAGTCCGACGTGGGAGCCTTAATCTTTAATGGGTTGTTGTTTTTATTTACGCATTTAGCAGACGATTTTATCCAAAGACTAACAAGAGGTGGATTAACAATCAAGCTACAATGAGAAACTCCTGAAAGTAGACCAACTAGTTAGAAAAGTGGAAGTCTATGGGGGGGGTGCCTCTGTTTGGAAGTGCTTGGTTGGACCAATGGATGAGAAGAGCCTGGATTATCTTGTGCGAGATTTACCGTTATGTTCGGACTACTGAGTGCACCTGAATATAAGCCGCAGCCACTAAATTAAAAAAAAAAAAAAAAGCACATATTTAGGCCGCACTTCCCTATAACCTACAGGTGTCCATGAATATTTACACAGAAAGATATTTTTCTTTCACTTTTAATTAAATAAATGCTTTTTTTTTTTCATTTTTGAAATTGAGATAAGTGCATTTGCGAATGATCGCTGGTAGCTTTGTTTACCTAGACGAGATCGTACACGGCGTACTATTGGCTAATACAATGCGTACTCGGTGTGCTATTGACTAATTGAGCATGCTCTTCTGTTCCTTATGCTGATTGGCTGATGCATAGTAGCATCTCCCCATGGTCACTCTCTCTCGTTCACTTTGCTCTGGGTCGCCGTTCTACAACTCTACTGTGCATATAATTGTGTGGGAAAGGGTAAAACAGTCTAGGGAGGGTTGATCACCGTGTGGAGGAGGTATGTAAAGGGTAAATATATACGTAAATAATATAATAACTATCTCGCCCCTACATTGAGATTTTTCCCATTTCGCGGACCACTGTATTTATCTAAATAATATTTGATTTTCTGTAAATGTGTAATACCATTTGGATAACTATGAATTTTAGTAAAACGCAAAGGGTATGCTTTCACAATTATTTACTATTACTGTATTGTTTGTGTATACAGTATTTTGTATGCAGAGCTCAGAAATGTTTAAGACTCACCTGTAGCACAAACGCACCGCAGTCACTGTCATTGTTTTGACGCCCCACGTTCTAGAACACAGGAGCCGTAATAGGTCTTTAGAGGGGCAAAACAAACAACTTCAATTTGTCAGATCAGGAGAGATGTACACTAAAACGGTGTCTTACCATTTTAAAAAAGCCTTTCCATCCAGTCAAGAAATCTCGACGATCTTTTTTAATTGCCTCCGCTTGCAGGTATTTAAAAATATGCTGCAAACAACAAACGTTTATTGAAAACACAATAGGACAATATAATGTTATTTTATTGTTAATTTTAGCTTATGCATTTGTATCCATTTCAATTTAAATCTACAAAAATAAATGAAATAAAGAAGATAACGGACTTCACTAATAAGTCTTAGTAATGATCTTAATGTTTATGAACTGGAACCAGGTCAACAGACTATCTGGGCACATTTCTATTTTTTTTTTTCATTCTATACATATCTGGGCACATTTCTATTTTTTTTTTACATTCTATACATTTTACATTTTTACATTGCTTATATTTTCCAAAATTTCAAACAATACCGTGCTCCCACCTTTGGGCAACGTCGATTAAGCGTCCGTTGAGAGTCAAAGTAAGTAATGGCCCGATGAGGAATGTCAACACTAACCAGTGACCAGTGAACCTCTAGGTGGATGGGAATTAACAATAAATCCTTCTGAAAAATGTCAACCTGGTGAAGCAGAGAGAAAGGACAAAAAAAAAAGAGGGTTAATGGTACAGAACAGAGGTGACAATCAAATATGGCTAAAACTTAAAATCATTTTAAATTCTTTTATATATATATATATAGAGAGAGAGAGGCTACATTTGCTAAATTCATTTTTTTTCCTCATTAATGTACACACAGCACCCCATATTGACAGAAAAACACAGAATTGTTGATATTTTTGCAAATTCATTAATATAGAAAAACTGAAATATCACATGGTCACTTTCCTTTCCTTCTTCTGATCCTCCTTGAGATGGTTCTACACCTTCACTGGAGTCAAGCTGTGTTTGATTATCCTGATTTGACTTGATTAGGAAAGCCACACAACTATCTATATAAGACCTTGGACCTTAAGACCTAAGAGCATGTCAGAGCACATGAGAATCATGTCAGTGGAACTACCTGAAGAGCTCAGAGAGAATTGTGGCAAGGCAGAGATCTGGCTACGGGTACAAAAAAAATTCTGCTGCTCTTAAGGTTCCTGAGAGCACAGTGGTCTCCATAAACCTTAAACAGAAGACATTTGGGACCAGAACCCTTCCTAGAGCTGGCTGTCTGGCTAAACTGAGCAATCAGGGGAGAAGAAGAGCCTTGGTGAGAGAGGTAAAGAAGAACCCAAAGCTCACTGTGGCTGAGCTCCAGAGATGCAGTCAGGAGATGGGAGAAAGTTGTAGAAAGTCAACCACCACTGCAGCCCTCCACCAGTCGGGGCTTTATGGTAAAGTGGCCGACAGAAGCCTCTCCTCGTAGCAAGACACATGAAAGACTGCATGGAGTTTGCTAAAAAACACCTGAAGGACTCCAAGATGGTGAGAAAAAATTGTGTTTTTCAGCTGCAGGGACAGGACAACTGGTTGCAATCAAAGAAAAGATGAATGCGGCCAAGTACAAGGATATCCTGGATGAAAACTTTCTCCAGAGTACTCAGGACCTCAGACTGGGTTGAAGGTTCAACTTCCAACAAGATGATGACCCTGAGCACACAGCTACAATAACCAAAGAGTAGCTTCACAACAACTCTGACTCTTGAATGGCCCAGCCAGAACCCTGACTTAAACCCAATGGTGCATCTGTGGAGAGACCTGAAAATGGCCGTCCACCAAAGTCCACCATCCAACCTGACAGAACTGGAGAGGATCTGCAAGGACGAATGGCAGAGGATCCACAAATCCAGGTGTGAAACACTTGTTGCATCATTCCCAAAAAGACTCATGGCTGTATTAGCTCCAAAGAGTGCTTCTACTAAATACAAAGGCTCTGAATACTTAGGACCATGTGATGTTTTACTTTTTTAATACATCTGCAAAAAATGTCAACAATTCTGTGTTTTCCTGTCAATTGGGGGGGGGGGGACAAATGAGGACAAAAATGAACTTGCTAAATGATTTTAGCAAATGGCTGCAATATAACAAAGAGTGAAAAATTTAAGGGGGTCTGAATACTTTATGTACTTTCAGGCACAAATGAATCAATTGCCTGAGAAAATCTTTCACCTGCAGTTATAAAAAAAAACCACTTACATTTTTTGTCCACCGTTTGACTCCGTCGTAGCCTTTAGTTCTTAGTTTATCATAAAAGAAGCTGTTGAAAAAGTGAACCTAAAACAAAAAACAAAAACAAAAGATGATTTATTTGCCAAAACCTCTTATATTTCACTTCTCCTTCTCAACATAAAAACATCAAATGCATGGTTGTTGAATGACTACACTGGACGATACTGAAATTAATAATGATTCCTTAATTACAGTATGTTTTCACCAAAAGAAAATGTAGGCAATAGTATTAGACTATTTTAATAGTTTATTTAAAAAAAAACATTTCTTGTCAATCATTTGAGAGAGTGAAACTCATGTTATATAAATTACATAGAGAGTGAAATATTTAAAGCTTTTACATATTAGAATTGTGATGATTATGGCTTACAGTTGATGAAAACCCAAATCCCAATGTCTCAGAAAATTAGAATAGTACATTATTTTAAAAAAAGGATATTTTAGCACAAATGTCAGGCTTCCGAAAAACATGTATATATATCTATTCACTCAGTGTTTGGTTGGACCTCTCTTTTCAATACTGCGTGGCATGGAGGTGATCAGCCTGTGAGACAGCTGAGGTGCAATGAAAGCCATGACTGCTTTTGTAGCAGCCTATAGTGACAATAGCCCAAGTTTGGCCTGTGACTTCGTCACCGTTTTTAATTTTGGCCTAGTGTGAATTTAAGTTTGGTACCCCTGCTCTATGGGGTTCAAGTCAGGTGAGTGGGCTGGCCAATCAAGCACAGGAACATCATGGCCATTGAACCAGCTTTTGGTACCTTTGGCATCTCCACTAAGCTTGTTAGCAGAAGGAAGCATTAAGTGCAGGACCATTTCCTGGTAGTTGGCTGCGTTGACTGTGGACTGCAGGAAACACAGTGGACCAAGCAGGTGACGAGCAGGTGACATGGCACCAGATCATCACACTACGACTACGAGCATGCCTAATTCTGTTCCCGATTTTGTTCCAGACTCTGGGTCTTTCCAAATGACATGCAACATTTACTTTTCTCAAAAAAGAGGACATTGGACCCCTGAGCCACAGTCTTTTTACCTCCTTAGCCCAGGTAAGATGTCTAGGCTTGCTGTCTCTGGTTCAGGAGCGGCTTGACTTGAAGAACGCAATTTGAAGCGCGTTTCTAAGAATTGTTTTTGCATAGTGGCTCTTGTTGTGCTGAGTCCAGCCTCAGTCCACTCACTGAGAAGCTCGTCCAACTTCTTGAATTGATTTGGCTCGACAATCCTATCAAGACTGTGGTTATCCCTGTTGCTGGTGTACACTCTGACCAACCAGCTTCTTTAGCAATAAGCTTTTTGGAGGGTGTCAATGACAATCTTCTGGACATTTGTCAGGTCAGCATGGTCAGTCTTTCCAATGTTTACGTATGTAGCATACTGACCTAGACTCAGAGACCATTCAAATGCTCTAAAAGACTTCCCAGGAGTTTTATGTTAATTAGCTGAATAGTGTGCGACACCATGAGTTTCCAGTGTTGAACTTTTCATAATAAAGGAGGTCCTCGGATTACGACAGTACTTCTCAAATAGTGGGGAGGGCATAAGTGTACCACTGCTGTAATGCTTGAATGATAACAAGCCTCCAGTCACTAGGTGGCAGCAACTCATGCAGTGGTTTGTACAGATAAAAATATACATGTTATCAGGTTCTCAATAGCATTTCAAATCGCGGGGGTGTGGCTCAGAGTTGGGTTGGCATGACCGAAAATAATTGAGAACCACTGCTTTACCACATCCTCAACCTGCAGTTTTTACGGTTGCCATTTTTGATAAATTTATCAAGTGAAGTCAATTTTATTTGTATAGCCCACATTCACAAACCACATTTGTCTCAAATCATCAAACCGTCATTTTGACGTACGCGTTAAAATTGGCCAACCGGTTTTCATGGAATGTAGTTGGCTAAAGAGGATAAAGGCGTTTTCGCGCAGCACTATATGCAGAAGATGTCTTTACATTCACTCAGTGTGCTACATTCGCTTTCTCAAAAAGTGGAAGTCAGACTCTTCTGAGGTTATCTAAATTTCTGAGACACTTGAGTTTTAGGGGTTTTCAATTATCTGTAGGTCACAATCATCAGAAAGGAGGAAGGAACACAAACTTATATATTATACAAAATATTTTACTCCATGTGTGATGAAGCTATATAATAAATGATATTTACTCTGAGGTGATTGACAAACATATTTTTCACAATATTTTAATTTTGTGACCTTTGTGCCTGTATATCGTGAAAGTTTGGACTCTCACTCTCTCGCATCATCCTCTCCCCCACACCCCCTTAGTTTAGGTTTTGCCCTAACATTAGCTCTTTTTTAGAGACAAAGTCTCTTTGCTTTTTTTCTCTACATTATTGGTTTGTATATTAACCGTCTTCTACATGCCAAAGACAACAAAATGAAATTACAAATAAAATAAGCGAGTGAAATGTATATCCTTACCTTCTCTGGCACGGAATCCATGACTAGATCACCATACATGTTCATAACCTAGAAAAAGGAAAAGAATATGGAGGATGAGGACAGTCCACTTGCTCCACAAGTAAAGCTGCAGCGTGTACACAGTGG
This sequence comes from Cynoglossus semilaevis, assembly GCF_000523025.1. Classification (NCBI taxonomy): domain Eukaryota; kingdom Metazoa; phylum Chordata; class Actinopteri; order Pleuronectiformes; family Cynoglossidae; genus Cynoglossus; species Cynoglossus semilaevis. The sequence goes on from NC_024307.1 coordinate 34,085,219, forward strand.
AATTAGAACATTAAAAAAAAAACTAATTTGCACAATATAATTGACTCGTAACAACGTGATTACCGTAATTTCCGGACTATTGGGTGCACCTGAATATAAGTCGCACGCACAAAATTTAAAAATAAATTTGTACATATATGGAGCGCACTTCTCTATAAGCCGCAGGTGATAGAATATTTATTTCGATATTTTTTCACTTTTAATTAAATAAATGCTTTTTTCTAAACAGTGCCTGTAACACGGCTGGTTACATAACGTGTAACCTTTATTGCTTTAGCGCCCCGACCGTAGTTGGAATGCACAGAGGAGACTTAGTGATCTGCTCCAGGTCTGAAGCTAACATTAGCTCCGGGGCTAACTCCCTTCACTTTGTGCTTGTCCACAGCAGAGGTAAACAGAAACAGGGAAGTTGGGGTTTTTATTATCAGCCACTCCGACCACAACAGAACATAAACAGCTCCTGTATAACCAACTCACTCTTCAACATGACAGGGTTCAAACTGCTCTCTTTCGCTACTGTTCTCTCTCTCATGCGTGTCCCACGCACATATATACACACACAATCATTCACAGACAGACATATGCTACTAGCATAACACAGTAGCCTACCAGAAAAGTCATTGATCGCTAGCGGTATGAACTTCGTTAGCCCAAAAAATCCATAAATAAGCCACATCATTGTTTAAATTGCAGGGATTAAAGCTTGTAAAAAAAAACAAAAAAAAAAAACCGGCTTATACACCGGAAATTACGGTATAAAGTATTTGCAATGTCTAACAGTAACTTTAGAAAATTAGGCTTGTAGAGCAGTTTAAAAGAATGTAAAGCTGGGTTGAGAAACCACACACCACTGAGTTGCCATAAAAAGAGCTGTACCTGATCATTGAGCCAGTTCTGTCCATACAGTGTGCCCAGGTCATCCATGGTTAGTACATGCCGTTTGTAGTTGACTTTGAATGTTTTAGCTATCGCTGACCCTGAAGACCGCTGAAATGATTGTATTAGGTGCTGAACCATTACTTTCCTATTGAAGAAAAAAAAAATGAGGTGACATTGAGATCAATTAAACAAACGTCTATTCTTCTTAAAAAAACAAACAAAAACTCTAGCACTTTATCCTAACATGAGTCTGACCTTTGTGGTTGAGAGAAGCTCTCGTTGAAGACATCTTGAAGTTTTTCAACAACGTCGTCGACCTGAATGGGAATCAAACTCCCGTACTGCTGTAGGGACTCGTTAAGAATAACTAGAGAGAAAGAAAAACACGACAGTTATTAGAAAATATCGTTTTTTTTTTTTTTTTGTCGCATCACTATTTTATTTATTCTAATCTGAACATCATCAGTAGGCCAAAATTCTAAAATGTAACTTTGATCTATACCAGTAACACAGCTCATGTGTTCTTCGGTAAGGGGAACCGGTTTGATGTCCACTTCCTCTCTTCCTTTGTCCTCTTGCTTGTTTGGGGAGCAGTTTTTCATCTGCTTATCTGTAGTTGAAAGAAAAGTATTCTCTATAAAGCAGTAGAAAGAGATGATTGAACTGTCCTTTGAGAAATATTCAGACTTTTCCGTTGCTGTGATTAATCCAACTGCATGTTTCTTAAGATCAAAAAAAATTACCAGAATATTTTATATATGCAGAGTTAGCTGTTGTATTTTAATTCAATGACCAAAAGTACAATGTGAAAGCATAAGAACTGAAGACATCTAGTTGTCAAAATAAAAATTAAAAAAAAAAAATTTCTGTGAGTACCTCTGTCAGACTCTGTGAACCTCTCGGCGTTACTATCGTCCTCTCCCCGTGTGTACGTTGACTGCCAGTACTTTTTTATTCTCCTCTGCTTGCTGTACAGTTTGTAACTTGGGTCCTTTCGACTCCACCTGTGTCCGAGAAGGCACACCCACTGGGCACGCTGGCGCCAGCTCTTCCAATGTTTGCTGAGGCAAAATCGAAGGCCACTGTAAGACCTTAAACGCTGCCAGCGCCGGAATCTTCTCTGAACCCTGCACTTGCTGACGTGGGACCCTACCAAATACGTTTTCTCAGCCTTGAACATAGTATCCTCAATGTAATTGTCGCCTTCAGCCCTTTGTTGTGGTTGACAATGCTGATAGTGTGAATTTGAATACCGAGTGCACTGGTAGGGAAAACCTTTGTCCCACTCCGACTCCGCTTTGTTGACTTCTTCTTCCGTACACTCTTCGTATTCCTCATTTTCATCATCATCTTCTTCTTCTTCTTCTTCTTCATCATCCTCATCTTCTTCCTCCTCCTCCACCTCATTCTGATCCCAGTCATTGTAGTCAAATTCCCCCATGTCCTTCGGATTCACAATGTTTTCTTCTCCCTTATCACCTAATGCTACAATCCTTCCTGTTCCGTGTTTTTCCTCCTCATCTGCATATTTGTTTGTCCACACTGTCTCCTTTTGTCCCAGTCTAAGGTGCATTGAGCTGGGGATACTGTGACCTGACACTGGGACGATGAGGTGGTCACCAGGAATTCCACCTAGACAAAAACATTAATTGTAATGAGCTTCACCTGTCACTTTAGAACCACAGACCAATTCAGGGGGTCCCTGGTTTATAACGTCCATGATCCACAACAGTAAAACTCGGCAACGTGTTGCCGTTTGCGTGGGAACAAGTTGGCGGGTAAGACTGTGCTATATTTGCTTTCTTTCGTTTATGTTGTTTTTTGGAAACTTTTTGCACTTCATTATGGTTCCCAAGTGTAATCATTACACATCTGCCTTTTCCCTGCAATACCCACATTTCCCCAATAGATGGAGTAGAAAAAATAAAAGCATTTTAGCCTTTATGCATGAATTTTACACATTATTTATCTTCGCTCCATCTTTCTGCTCCTGACCTGGCACCCCTGGTCAGGAGGTTTGCCTACGCCTGTCCTGGATTGTGATGTTACCTCTGTGTTAGCATAGGTGAGTGGCAAAGGTACTAACGTACAGTATGCGAGTACAGTATTCTCTTAGGAAGAGAACTCGGAACGTAATTCAAGGACCCCCGGAATAAAGCTTTAACAAAGACGCTTAAATTATAGTTGATAAATACAAGAAATTTAAAAATAGCAACACTTAATAACAATGCTTGTAAAAGTAACTTTTAATATTTGTCAACATACCTTTATATTAACCCTCATGTTGTCCTTTGGGACGATGTGAACCAGTGGCTGATAATATGCCTTTGTGTCTGTGTATGCGTGTGTGCTCCTGCAGTGCACTGCTTGTGCCAACTTTTCCTGATACTCTGATTCTGGGGAAAAGACGCGAACCCATTGCGAGGGCGCTGGGTGTGTAAAAAAATGTGGGAGGGTTGAAGACCACCTTCGGAATTAACCTTCGCAAGTGGAAACAATGTTTCTTTTGTCAAATGTCAAATTACCGTTATTAATTCCGTCAAGACTGACCAACTTATTTAGCCATATCTTAGAGAGAGAAAAAAAAGCTCACGAAGGAGGATACACAAACTTGTAGCAAAAACAGGGGTGTGAAGTGCTCTATACGCTGTACTGTGTAAACCTGGGTGACAAACAAATCACTTCTCCTATATGATCAAATCTAGAGGTCTCAAGGTTCAAAGAGATGTAGCACAAGAAGATAAAATCACAACACTATTAAGTGACATAGCCCAGTCTTGAATTGTATATTAATGAAATGCCAACAACCTCCTGTGTCGTCCTGTCCAACAGCCGTCAGACCCAGATCTCCCTGCCAGCAGTTCTGGGCAAGGCTACCACCACTGTCTCGCATTATCCACGAACAACTCACGACCTGCGCCAGCTCGTTTCCTAAGAAAAAAAAAAAAAAAAACACAAAAGATTTAGTGTGGATGGAATCAAAACAAAAAAATACAAAGTAGGTGCTTAACTACCATTACAAGGTATATCGTTTGGTTTGAGAGAATATACTTCAGTTAAAGGAGTACTAAATAACTAAATACTAAATAGTCAGGCGGGAGCGCTGGGAGGTGCGGTGTGTGAGGGGATAACAAGCCTCCAGTCACCAGGGGGCAGCAACTCATACATTGGTTTGTACAGATGAAAAATATACATGGGGTTGGGGGGAGAGGGGGTTCTGACAGAAAATAGCTGAGAACCACTGGGTTAAAGTAAGTATTTATTTGTTGAAAGGCTGTGTATGAAGAAATTGACTAAATAAATAGGTAAGGCTCTATGTTGTATGACAAAATGTATATGAGAAATGATGGAAAACTGCAAGGGTTAATGGTAAAAATTAAGCGGATATACTGTATCTTCGTTGCCTTAGTTGCTGACTTGCCTTAAAACATTTAGCGAATTTACAGCTTGACAAAAATTGAAAAAGTTACTCCAGTTCAAATGACTAGGCTACAGTGATCTACCTACACTGAGATTGTATGTATATATTTCCCCATATAAACTACATGAACATACTTTATATATGAATTAAATGGGATACTGATTAATTGTATCTAACTGTATGCAGCTATATGATTTAATTCTTATATTATACATCTTCATGATTATTTGCATGACTTCTTGTGATTAATCGCACAGTTACGCAAAATGCAATAATCAATTCAAAAGTGATGTATAGTGCACTTTTATGTTTTAACGTCCTGCCATATGAACGAAAGCACTATCCTATCCTATCTCCAAAACAAAAAAGCTAATACTACTTCTGGCTAAAATCTGTTCACGAGGAAGACACAGTTTTATCGTTTCACTTGTCAGAGGTCAAGCTTGAAGGACCTTGGTTACATAATATTGGTTTGTAGGATGTGTGTTTCTGGACGATGAATGTTTGGGGACGGGGTTTTTCGAAAGGTCAATTCTCTTCTTCGTTATTATCGCATTAATGTGTATGTGTATATATATATATATATACACACACATATATATATACACACACATATATACACACATATATATATACACACACACATATATATATACACACACATATATATATACACACACATATATATATACACACATATATATATACACACACATATATACACACATATATATATACACACATATATATATACACACACATATATACACACATATATATATACACACACACATATATACACACATATATATATATACACACACACATATATACACACATATATATATACACACACATATATATATATATATATACACACACATATATACACACATATATATATACACACATATATATATATATATATGAAACACACATGTATATATACCATCGAAACAAAATGAGCTCCATACAAATTATGACCAAACACACAAATGCAAAATACTGTTACGAACTGCAATGGTCTTCTGTACCTCATAAACTGAATTTGTAATTGTATACAAAAAAATGCATATTATTTTACAGAAACACTGCACATCACTTTTATCACTTAATAAAAGTTAAACTGATCTTATTTACCTTGCTAACTGTCAATATATTAAATTAAAAAAAAAGAAAATGAAACAAATTTTAACTAGAAATTGTTCCTCTCTTTGCACGCCTGATTGCCACTTACACTACGCAGGAATATGACATCTTAAAAGCGGGTAACAAACCAATAATGCCATCGACTGTGCTAGAGTATGTAGTCTTTTAGGATAATGTAGTCTATTCCCTATGTCCTTGATGTTCACTTACCTAGGCAATTTGTCACGCATTTGTATGGGTTTTTAATAAATTCATCATGTGTCTTTACATACCTATCTATCTATCTATATATATATATATATATATATTCTAACAATCTCAGTGTAGGTAGATCACTGTTGCCTAGTCATTTGAATAGTAGCTCACAAGCCTAAATAGTGTCTGTACCCTGATTAATAATATTGAATGTAAGCATATGTATTCGTCCTGAAAAGCCACTAGTAGGTCATCAGTAAATTTAACTTTAAGTTTAAGTTAATGGCTGGTATATTGTTCTCCATGTTGATGTAATCTTAATCCTCAGATTTCACATACTGTGTCAATAATGTATGCTAAAGGCCAAATTAAACAGCAACATAAACAGCATGGCTGTAAAAAATAATTTACTTCTTTAGCAGTCATCTTATGTTCGTACATTTGAGAAAGTGGCTTTAACCTAATTAATAAAAATATTCAAGATTTTGGTTTTGTCCCTAACCCTTGCATTGAAGTTATTTGTGCAACACACTACAAACAAAACAGTTTCCAAAATTTCAGTGCTTGGTCTCGTTTTGTTCACTTTTTATAAATGTTTCTTTTAGCTAAAATTATAGGCAAGACATTAATTTATACTGTTATGCAGACAATGCATAATTTAAATTATTGTTAGGAACTTAAACAATGAAACGTATAGGATGTCAATTGACGTCTTTGCAGCTATTAGCAAACCGGAGAAAAACAGGCAAGTAGTGTCCACAATTATTGCCTGACGTAAACCTACTTGAGAACGTGTGATTTGTGTCTGAATGTATAAGAAATTTTTATAAAGTCAGATTTGCATTATATTTTAAAAATATATTTATTACATAAAACATCTATTGAATAGCAGACGCTTTATACTAATTGTTCAACTACATTTAGTTTTTGTAACTGGTGCTGAATAAAACGTCGGATAAATGTCGGTTTTTCGGAAGGATATAGGGAAAATAATGTGTAACATTCTTTATGTAGACGATGTTTATTTGCCTGTTTTGTCTATTTGTACCATTTCGCAATGAACGCGAACCACTTACCGGCTAATGACAATGAATTTTGAACAGAACCGGGAGTCTCGTTATAACCATGCGTGGCTGAGCACAGTGCAGAAGTCAAGTTTAGCTTTGCTAGCTACCTTGAATTTATGAATTTACCCTCCGACCTCCGTTGCAAGCAGTCCCTGAGCAAATTAACCGCGGGGCTACTCGATTATTAATGTTGATATCTGAGTTGTTTAATTACATTGGCGGAAACACGCAGTACAGCAGCTTTGCATTTAGAACAATAATCTGAGATGCAGGAAATAGTCCTCGCCACCGCTATCTACAGCGCGACATGTAAATACTGTGTCTTTTTCGCTGCGTTACTAAATTGCATACAATGGCACTGAAAACCAACGTGACTTTGAAAACCAACGTTTTAGCATCCAATGTAAGCGTTCAACACAAGCTAAGACATCATAATTGTGTTGTGTCGCCATGCTACAGTGTTAGCATGTTAGCCATCTTGTCGTCAGCTGGTTAAGCGTCAGTTAGCTGCAGCAAATTAAACGGTTGCTTTGTGTTATGCTACTGCCGCAGTGAATGTGGTTGCATGTATTTGCTTACCGTACCCTGTCGATTTATACAAAAGTGTCCTGGCTGCGTCTGGCTGACGAAGCGTCTCACACGGCGTGGCTATCCAATCAAAACCTTAGGTAATAGGTATAAAAGCTCATTCAATGAAGTCAGGTGTTACCAGCGGAATGAGTCGCCGCCGTCTGTGCGACAACTATTGATGTCCTGCTCAGTGTTCTGGTTCAACGATAAACAAATATTTTCAACGAAACATGCATGTACCGATCACAATCCAAGACGTGCGCACAACAATAACCCAAAACGTCCAAAATAATTAATTAAAGGGGAGATGGTATGCAAGCCCAAAGCGCCCAGATCAACAGGACAGTCGCTTCCATCGAAGCAGTCGCATACGTATTGCGTCACACAGCTGTACCGCCCTTGTAAAGAAAAGGTAACGGTTTATTTGTTTGTTGTTGTTTTTTTCAATCAAAACACACAAAGAGTTGATTAAAATTATAGTTTTAATTTGTAACATTTATGAGAATAGACCAAAACGACCAAATAACATATAATGACATTCTATTTCCAGCTGACCCTTGAACCCTAGTACCTAGGGCAGGTATGGACAAACTTTGATGCGGCCCGTTTGGATTTTTAATCCGGCCCACCAAACTAATTCAAATTACGTTATTCGTTTCTATTTTCATTATATTGTGCCTCTTCCCTGCAATGCCTGAATTTCTCCAATAGATGGCATAGAAAAAGCTAAAAGCATTTGTTTTAGTTCATATGGATTCTCCATCTATCTGCTCCTGACCTGGGCCCCCTGTTCAATTTTAGGACAATTGTGAAAAGTCAAAAAGTTTGCCTACGCCTGGCTAGTAGCAGGTGAATGTTTAATAGGCTACATTTTGAATGTAACACGCATGTATCATTTGCATCGTCTGAAGTTGGCTTATATCATACCAGAGTCATTCTACCTATTGTTTTCAAACGTATCTCAATCACAAAAAGTATTATATTATATAGTATCATTATATCAGGGACTGCCAGCAACAGGAAAAGTTGTGGGTGCCAACCATGAATAGTACATACGTAGTATGTAATGTAACGTAATGAAATGTTTCAATCGTTTTTTATGTTTGTTTCATTTCATGGCCCTAAATGACCACTAAGTGCTTATGCTTTGGGCCGGTTATGTAAATACGTTACGATAAGTTTTTTATCAGGAAGCCAAATTGCCCATTATTTGCCCATTATTTGCAACCTTTAAAACTGTTTAATCAGTGATGACCAGTCTGTCTCTGTCCGTCCGTCCGTCGATTGGCGAAAGACTCGGGTGCTCTTATTGTGAAGGATCTTGACGGGAAATACTAGGGTTGTTCTAAATAGTTCACCTCACTGAAATGTCGTATTGCTAACTTCGCCTTAAACGTGGATACAGCTGCAAGAAAAAGACACCGGGGATTTACACCTACACTAGTGTTCAAGAGGACAGTCGCTTAGCTTCAAAAAGAGAAAAAGGTAAGGCTGAGTATCGCGCGTTATCCACTTTGGCCAATGCGAAGTGAAGTGAGGTTGGCGCACAACTTTTGGTGTTATCACGTAAATCAGAATGTTCGTTGAAAGGGTAGTTAAAACTTAGATTAGTTATAAGAAAACACGGGGGGTAGTTTTCCAGTAAGAGCAATAGTTGTGGGGTTTTGTACGTCGCTATTGCAGCATTATATTCCGAGGAAAGTCCAATGATGACAGCGATTGTCTGAAACTGCGGGACGGGTGCAATACAAAGAGTGTAAAGGTTACTGGGTAAAACGTCATGCAATTTAATGTCCTTACTGGAAGATTTGGGACGGAAAACATATTTCCACGGTTCAAACGATAGGGGTAACTCAACATCTATCTGTCTATTAAAAACCTAGAAAATAGGTTTCTCAAATGTTTAAAAAAAAATCAATTGCTTAAACCAATTTTTATATAGTTATATTATAAATGATTCTCGATCTAGGTTGCTAAAAGAAGATCTCTTTTGCACATGCCAAATTTGCACATCCACAAGTGTCAACTACTGCACATTGTAAATACTGAAAAATACTTCCGTTGATTCATGTGTATATTTTGTTATTTTATTCATGTGTATACTTTATTTTATTTCTTTTTCTCGTATGCTGATATCTTTTCTTCTTTCTTTCTTATCTCACTCTTTGGCCTTCAGTGTGGACAGCAAAGTAAAATTTTGTAAAATTTTTTGTACATGTTGCATGGAATTCTGGAAATAGGGGAAATGTCTAATAATTGATTAAAATTCTGATAAAATATTATTTCAAGTAAGTATTATTATTTTTTTAAATTACGATCTAAAGCAACACAAGCAATCTTAAACCACTCTACTCTTTCACTTTCATGAATGTAAATCTAATATAAAGTCAAAGTACATATAGAGGACAGCGCTAGTTAGGACAGCGTAGCCAACACTTGCCCGGAAAACTTCACAGTGTCCAATTTGTTTAAAAATGTGTAAATATATTCCACTTCAGCTTTAATCGCTACAATGGGATATGAAGTGGCCGACCTTCCCAGTGGACCCCTGGATTTCTACAGGAAAAAGGCTTCTTTCAATTGGAAGGACTTGTTGCTCTTCCTAAACGGAGAAGAAATTCTGGCATTCAAGGTAACATCGTATTGGGTTGAAATCTTCCAAGTGTCCATGTAGAACCATTGTGTCAGATGTTAAATATTGCAATGGGCAAGAAGCTACTCTTTGTTATCCTAAATTTGTCCCGAGGGATTAATAAAGTTCTATCTATCTTTCTATCTATCTATCTATCCATTCATCCATCCATCCATCCATCCATCTATCAAGCTATCCATCTATCCATCCATCCATCTATCCATCCATCCAGCTATCCAGCTATCCATCCATCTATCCATCCATCCAGCTATCCAGCTATCCATCCATCTATCCATCCATCCAGCTATCCAGCTATCCATCCATCCATCCATCTATCCATCCGTCCATCCATCCATCCATCCATCCATCTATCCAGCTATCCATCTATCCATCCATCCATCCATCTATCTATCCATCCATCTATCCATCCATCCAGCTATCCAGCTATCCATCCATCCATCCATCCATCTATCAAGCTATCCATCTATCCATCCATCCATCTATCCAGCTATCCATCCATCCATCCATCCATCTATCCATCCATCTATCCATCCATCCAGCTATCCATCTATCCATCTATCTATCCATCCATCCATCCATCCATCCATCCATCCATCTATCCATCCATCCAGCTATCCAGCTATCCATCCATCCATCCATCCATCCATTCATTCATCCATCCATCCATCCATCTATCCATCCATCTATCTATCCATCCATCATCCATCCACCCATCCATCCATCCATCCACCCATCTATCCATCCATCCATCCATCTATCTATCCATCCATCCATCCATCCATCCATTCATTCATCCATCCATCCAGCCATCTATCCATCCATCTATCCATCCATCCATCCATCCATCCATTCATTCATCCATCCATCCATCCATCTATCCATCCGTCCATCCATCCATCCATCCATCCATCTATCTACCTAATCTATCTAATCTATCTATCTTTGACAAATGTTTGTGGTGAAGTCTTGCAAGTTAACTGAATGTGCCACAATGGCTTAATACCGCTAGGTAACTAGCAGTGGACTGCTGGTTTATCTCGTATTTCAATTTGGAATGAACTGAATAATGCACAAGTCCTGCTAAGAGACAATAAAATACACACGAATTAAAATAAATCATGTACTTAATTTCTTCTATAAACAAATTCAGTGTTTTCTATTCCCTAAGGCCCTTCTAACATGGGCTAAATGCAGTGTTTATTTGCCACAGCACCATATTTTCAGAACCCTGGAAAATGACCCCCTATTCGCTCGTGTGCCCGGTGAGGATATTCCCTTGGAGAAAATGCGAGAACTCACCTTTCTCAGGTATTGACATGATGAAATATTCACCTCTTGTCTAACTAGAATTTTCAGTATAATAATTGCAACAACGTCTACAGGAACATTATATCTTTTTTTTACCCATCATCAATATTTACTTAGCACATATGCCATTTCGCCTACTCCCTACTATAATGCAGAGCACAGTATCATCTGCAAACATCATGGTCCACGAAGCCTTCTGTCTGACTTAGTTTGTCAGTCTGTCCAGTAGACCTCGTGTTTCTGCCTTTCCTGTATCTATTTGCGTCTTGTTTCACAGATTTTCTGTCGACTTTTATCTACTCACTTCTGTCACGTTTTTACAGTCTTGCATTACGAAGTTTACAATAAAATGCTGATTTTATGATTGTCGTTATTGGACGTGAAAAAGTAGTATCCAGTCACACTTAGTTGACTTCTCTTCTGTGATCTTTCTTATGGACCGCAGTGATTTGTTTTTCGTTTTGTCCTCCCATGAACTCCATTCTTGTTTAATGTTTCACCAGTTGTTACGTTTTATGTTGACAAATCTACACGCGCCAGAGCGTAGCAACAGTGCTGAACATTTTCCATTTACCGTGGACAAATGAACATCAAGGCCTTTATAGATACTTTTGTAACCCTTTCCAGCTTTGATCACAGAAATAATGAAAATATTGGAAATTTAAAAAGAAAACACCATAGAATACCACAATCGAGCGAAACGTTCACGGAACGGATCCACAATGTTTGAGTTCAAGCAGACAGAAAAAAAATCAGAACACATTTTATGACCAATTTCATGCAGAAATCTATATAATCCCAGAGGGTTCACAAGTATGTTTACTTGCAACTGCATTTGTCAAAAAACAGCGCCCACTAAAATGCACACGCAGCAGCACTCGTTTCGTGTCTAATTCTGAGGAATACCAATATTATTTCCGCTGTTACATTGAGGTTAAATAGTGTGAATATCTGCAGGGTGAAGCAGCTCTTCCAGTACAACTTCTTAACGAACGAAGAGGTCATGGCTAATCCGTGGAAGTCTCCCATTCTCAGTGAGTGTCTGTCCATGTATGACTGTTCCATGGCCACCAAGTCTGCTCTCAATACAGGGGTAAGATGCACATGCTGTAATAATGATAATGCTGTTGGTCCGAGCACTGTTTTTTATTATTATCACCATATTCCAAAGTTATTAGTACATCTGTTAAACAACAGATATAAATTCTATCAGGACGTAACTTACTTAAAGATGTAGACACCTTGTATTATTTTTTTTGGAGATGCGTAGGCCTGGGCCAGTTAATAGGATCTCCATCCATCCATCCATTATCTATAGCTTATTCCTTTTCAGGGTTGAAAAAGGGGGCGGGAAGGGGCACTGCAACCAATCCCAGCTATCTAGGGGGAGGGAGGGGTATAATTCTGAAGTCCATTTCAGGGTCTCACAAACAAACATTCACACTTACATTCATACCTATAGTCACTTTATAGTGTCCCATGAACCTACTAATCGTACCCGTATCGAGGTGCATACCGAACCGCGTCATGTGTGTAGCATTACACTCCTATCTATATATATATATATGTGTATATATATATATATATATATGTATATATATATGTATATACATATATATGTGTATATATGTATATATGTGTATATATGTATATATGTGTATATATGTATATATGT
>NC_024307.1:34098146-34099056 GCF_000523025.1 Cynoglossus semilaevis
TATATATATATATATATATATGTGTATGTATATATATATATATATATATATATATATACATATACACACACACAATCAATCAACGGCCAGCACATAATTGGCCGAATATCAGGAAATGACGATCATTGAGTCATTCAGATGAGTCATTCCGATGAGTCTGATTTCATAAGTAATGCACCTTATTTTTATATATATTAATTCGAAATATCAAATAGTTGCTTGTAGTTTTATATTTGAAAATATAAATATTGTGATTTATAGAGTCAAAACCTTTGGTTGTATCCATAGTATTGATGTTATGATATATCTTGGGTCCACTTTTTTCCTCATCAGTCTTTCTCATCTCCAGGGGAATATTGGCGGTTTGATGCAGAAAGTTATTTATATACACATTATACAAGCTGAATGTAGCCGAGTGCTGCTGCAAAATTATTGTATATTTTGGGTTCTGTCTCCTGTTTTAGATGTTCGCAATGACTATTGCCAACTCCGGATCAGAGAGGCATTACAAATATGTTAAAAGCACTGAAGACATGACAGTAAGTTTTTTTTTTATTTTTCATTTCAACACACTCCCAACGGGACCACTTTACAAATTGAAATACAGTGATCGCTCTTCTATCACCGTAGGTATCACAGTAAAATCCGCGAACTAGAGGCAAGATAGTTTTTATATGATTTACCCTCTACAGTACAAACCTCCCCCACACTGTTAACAACCCTCCCTAGACTGTATTACCCTTTACCACACAATTATATGCATAGCACGACTTTTAATTAAATAAATGCTTTTTTCTGAACTGTGCCTGTAACACGGCTGGTTACACGTTAGCTGTTTCTTTGGAGCGTTGGCTTTAGCGCCTCGACCGTAGTTGGAATGCACAGGGGAGACTTAGTGATCTGCTCCAGG
>NC_024307.1:34099232-34102621 GCF_000523025.1 Cynoglossus semilaevis
GCTTTAGCTACCGTTCTCTCGCGAAAAACACTCATACGTATATGCACACAGTGATTTACAGACAGACATACGCTACAAAAAGTCATTGATTGCTAGCAGTATGAACTTCGTTAGCCTGTATAAATCCATAAATTAGCTGCATCGTTGTATAAGCCGCAGAATTCATAGCGTGTGGAAAAAAGTAGCTGCTTATTGTCCGGAAATTACGGTAAGTTCAGACTCTGTGAGAAAAACCTATTTCATCAGCCGTTCAAAACTCTAGGCGACAAGACAGCGATTAAACAAGATTTACAACTTTCCCCCGACATACAGCGTTTCGTGGTTACTTCGCCATCGCCCATACATTTATTAAGAAAGTCTTGTTCCCTTATTCTGATGTACTGTGCTAAAACAACAACAACAGGAACTAGTCGGCGTGTGGATGAAAACGTCGACATGCAGTACCAAATGCGGAACATCGGACTTACGACGAAAATCGAGTCAAATCACGCCCTATGAACAGAATGTCGATCCAAGTTGAGCGCGTCCTGTATACACTGTATAATTGGGTTTTTAGTGTTTTAGTGTCTATAACAGAACGCCCCGGAACCGGGGTTAATAACTAAAGTAGTCAAAGTTAGGACTCAAACTGAATGCCCTTTTGTCTTAAATACAACGCCTGATGAATCATCTAAACTCTTTATTTATTTATTTATTTATTTTTTCCCCGCAGACCTTTGGATGCTTTGCATTGACTGAACTGAGTCACGGTTCCAACACCAGAGCCATGAGGACCACAGCCACATACGACCCTTCGACACAGGTCGGCACACATGCAACTTACTGTACAGTATGTCACACCACAAGTGATTTGAGTCGTAGAAAGTTTGTCACAGTTTTGTTGTTGCTCTTGAATGTACTTTAAGAGTCAGCGACACTACAGTGCACCATTAACTGAGCAATTGGTTGAAGTTGAAGTTGACTTCACTACATACTCATCAGTGACATACGTAGTAGGCTGTCTATGACAGTGGTGTTAAATTGTCCAAAATCCAAATCGCAGGCCGACCAAATTTGTATTTATTTTATAGATGCAATTGTCCTGCGGGCCTTGTCTACAATTGTCTACTATTGTCTATTTACCTATGTTGTTTATTACAATTATATATAAGTGGTTCCCAAAGTTTTGGGTAGTGGAACAGCTATTTCTTTTCATAATTTTTTTTTTTTTTTTTTTGCAGTTTTTTGTGTTATTTTGTTTCATTTAGGGTTGCCTGAAATGTCTAGTTATTAAGAAAATAATTATTGATAAAAAAATTTTTTTTCAACAAATTATTATTTTTAAATGGTTTATGATTTAAAAACACCACAATTGGAATTAAAAAGCTGTATAATTTAACTTTCATGAGTATAAAAAAAGTTTAAATAAAATGCAGTGAAAAAGAAAATTTGAAAGCGTGACTGAAACAAAATGTCTGCTATAGTCCATGAATAATGCCCATCATTTAGAATTACATGTTTAAAAAAAAAAGTGTGTTTCTCTGTGTTTACTGTCACTTTTATGTTTACAGGAGTTTGTGATTAATACTCCAGACATCGAGGCTACCAAGTTTTGGGTGGGAAACCTGGGCAAAAATGCAACCCATGCTTTAGTATTTGCTCAGCTCTATACAGATGACAATGTGTGCCATGGGCTGCACACTTTTATTGTCCCGGTAAGAACAGTAATGCCTGCCTTGATCTTTAAAAAGATTTTTTATCACTCATTTAACACATGTATAAAAGTGGCATTTCCTATGATTGCTATTCAATTTAAGAAGGAGTCAGAAAAGTATTGATTGAATCTCTATATCGCGGTTCTCCTTTCGCTCCCTACAATGCACTTTTTTTTTTTTGTATTCCAATCTTGCCAGAGTTTCGCTATATCGCGGTATTTTTTACGGGGTTTTTTTCCCAATATTTTCATTATTTTCATGATATAAAAAAAGAGGAGAGAAGATCGAACACAGCATTGAGCATGCCCTTCTGTTCCTCACACTGATTGGCTCATCCGTCGTCTCCTCTCTCAGCATCTCCCCTTGTCTGTCCGCCACTACTGGACGTTGCTGTAAAGTTTGTGCTCTTGTGTTTGGTGAAAGTTGACCCTAATTTAACGCCCTACGATTCCCTTCTAATCGCGGTTCTCCTTTCGCTCCCTACAACGCACATTTTTTTTTGTATTCCAATCTTGAGTTTCGCTATATCGCGGTATTTTCTACGGAAATAAACGCTCCGATCATCTTCTCAGGCTTCTGTTACGAAGCCCAAACAAAGACGCTGACACAGATGACTGGTTAACAGTCTTTATTTTTTTCTTTACAATAATGTGTGTGCCCCTGCGCTGTGCCCGGCTTTTATATACGGTCCGTCCATCTCCTACTCCTCCTCCTAATAAAAGGAGAAGGGCTGCACCTGCACTGCCCTTGCCGTGCTCTCCCTCCTGCAGCTGAGCGCTAACCTCCGCCACGTCGTGTACTTAATTTATTTACTATAATATGTTCTATATTTCCATTCTACAACTCTACTGTGTATGTAATTGTGTAATACAGTCTAGGGAGGGTTGGTAACAGTGTTGGGAAGGTTCGGGTAAATATATATAAAATATATATATACGTAAATATATATACGTAAATAATGTAATAACTATCTCGCCCCTACTTTGCGGATTTTCCCGTTTCGCAGTGGGTCTCGGAATGCAACTACTGCGATAGGAGCGGGGACCACTGTACTTTAATAACGTACACATTCTCGCTACGCTAATTTAAAATTTCCGTGGTACAGGGGATCCTCAGTGTATGTCGGAATTCCATTCCTACTGCGAACTTGATTTTCACCATAAGTAGGAACTCGCATGCTGTACATAAATAAACGGGAGCCATATAGAAGGGCAAAAAGTTCCCCCCAAAAAAACAATGCAAACAACAGAAGGCGAATGTAGCGTACATCGGCTCATGTTTTGTTTCCTTTCATAAAGTGTTATCATATCACATTATTTTATAGTCAGTATTGTATGGTGTACAACCAGCTAATGTAAACAAAGCTTTATTCTGCATATAGTGGCCCCGTATTTGTCCACTCCGCTGACCAATTAGTTCCTGTGCGAAATGTGTTTGCGCCGTGTATCAGAATGATGGAACAAGACTTTTCTTAATAAGTGTATGGGAGATCGGGCCATGACCTCCTAACGCCGTAAGCTGAGACAAAGCAATTTTGTTGATTTGACCAGCAACAATACAATCACATGTTATATTTAAGACTGATTTAAGATCTGTAACTGTGCTGCAGGTGCGAGATCCGAAGACCTTGTTGGCTTTGCCTGGTGTCATGACTGGTGACATTGGCAAAAAATTGGGTCAGAATGGACTGGATAA
>NC_024307.1:34102684-34107183 GCF_000523025.1 Cynoglossus semilaevis
TACATACATACATACACATATATATATATGTATATATATATATATACATATATACATACATATATATACATATATATACATATATACACATATATACACATATATATACATATATACATACACATATATACATATACATATATATATACACATATATACATATATACACATATATACATATATATATGTATATACATATATATTATTTGCGCCGCACCACGTGTTGCTTTTATCGTTATCTGTATCGGAAGGATGAAAATTCCTGGATAACTGGTGAACTGGTGGTGGGGAGAACCATAAATATAAATATATATATACTGATATACATTATGTATATATTTACTGTACTCCCCACCACCAGTTAGAAGTGAAGAAGCCTCTTGGATGAGAGGAGAAACGTCTTCTTGAGAAACGTTCAGAGGTGTGGACTCAAGTCTCATGACTTGGACTCGAGTCAGACTCCAGTCATCAATTTGATGACTTTAGACTCGACCTGACCAAATGTAAAGAGACTTGGAACTCGACTTGGACTTTAACATCAACGACTCGTGACTTCACTTGGACTCGAGCCCTTTGACTCGACAAGACTCGATACTTTCCCCAAAACCCAAAGATTATAAAGTAAGTTATTGCGGAGCGCTCTGTATCTCTCATTGTGTACGTGCTGTCGGCACAACATCCAATCAAATTAGACCCACGTTGTTTTGACGCGATAATATCCAGCCGATCAAATTGCGGGACAACCAATGAGAAAGAGCTGTCGAATAATGTGCGGGTTAGAGAAAATGGTACCAAAGATCGTGTTGTTCAGATTTAAAAAACTACAAGATGGTCAACAAAAAAAGGAGTGGCAGTGAGTGGAAGGACTGGAAAGGACTCAAATAAAAACTGGAATAAAACATGTTGCGCTTTGTGTTCCTCCCACTTTTCTATATTTCTATTTCCCCTCAGGTTTGTTACATTCAACAACGTAAGGATCCCAAGGGAAAACCTACTCAATAAAACAGGTGACGTTACACCGGATGGCCAATACATTACACCGTTCAAGGTTAGTGGATTTCTAAGCTGATATACGCTTTACGTTTTTGTTCACATTTTTTTAAGGAGTGATAAGATGAATGTGATGTCGGGAGCAGATACATCAAGCATTCATGTGAACTAAGATAAATGACATGTACAAGTCATGCATAAATGGGAAATTGCTAAAAATGTCTTTATGCTTCTCTACGCCATCTATAGAGAAAACGTGGGCATTGCAGGGAAAAGGCAGAAGCATAATCACAATACAAACCAATTATATAATTTGAAAAAGTTTGGCCCCTGAGCTAGAACAAAACTTATTGCAATTCTTTAATATTTCTAACAGTTTTTTTTTTAAATTTGGCTTAAAAGTTGACCACAGTCATCCATCCATCCATTTTCATCCGCTTATCCATTACCGGGTCGCGGGGGCAGCAGTCGCCACCCAAATCACACTGCACCGTACCAACCCCCCTAAACCTGGGATTCGAACTTGCCCAGGAGGTGAACCCTGGGGTTCTACACCAATGACAGAGACATTGCCTCGGGGCCAAAGCGCCACCTTGACCTTTGCCGTTCAAATTTCAAATTTTTGTCAAATTGGACCACATACAGTATCGGTATCCTTCCAAAACCTTTGGTGTGGACAGATGTATTGGATCTGCCCTGACCGATACAGAAACAGAAAAGCCTAAGGAGCGAAAACAACATTGACTGATCCTCCACATCACAGCCGCCACAGATTAAAACCTTACCTTACCATTTGTTCTACATGTTTTTGTGCTTGCGCTGGTGAATAATGAACAAATTATATTATATATATATATATATATTTAAATGTTTGTGTCCTCCCATCCAGGACCCCAACAAGCGTTTCGGAGCATCTCTTGGTGCGCTGTCAGGCGGCAGGGTTGGCATTACACTGACCGCTTTGGCCAATCTAAAGCTGGCTCTGGTTGTGGCAATCCGTTTTTCGGCAACTAGAAGACAGTTTGGACCCAAGGACTCTGAGGAGATTCCTGTCTTGGAATATCAGATGCAGGTCTCTATGTCATGAAAAACTAGGTCCCTCTCTGTATCGCGGTTCTACTTTTGCTCCCTCAGTACATCGTGGATTTTTTAATCCAATCTCTAAACATTAAAAATGTTTTAATTTCCAATATTTTCATTTTTCTAGCCTACAAGGGAAAATAGTATTTAAATAAAAGAAAAGGCATTTTGCAACACATAAATACATACAGGGTAATACATAAAAAACATGTACAGTACGTACGTTTGGGAAATCTAAGATATATGTACTGTCTAAATTCTTCTTTTTCTTTCGGCTTTGTCCCTTTTTCAGGGGTTGCCACAGCAAATCATTGATTTCCATCTCTCCCTGTTCTCTGTATCTTCTACTCTGACTCCAACTACCTGCATGTCCTCCCTCACTGCATCCATATATCTCCTCTTTGGCCTTCCTCTCTTTCTCCTACCTGGTAGCTCCATCTCTAACATTCTTCTACCAATGTATCCACTGTCCCTCCTCTGCACATGTCCAAACCATCTCAATCTGGCTTCTCTAGCTTTTTCTCCAAACCTTCCTGTCTGTGTTGTCCCTCTAATGACCTCATTCCTGACCCTGTCCATTCTTGTCACTCCTAAAGAGAATCTTAGCATCTTTAACTCTGCCACCTCCAGCTCCTCCTCCTGTCTTCTGCCTATTGCTACTGTCTCTAAACCATACATCATGGCTGGTCTCACCACTGTCCTGTAAACCTTTCCCTTCACCTTAGCTGACACTCTTCTGTCACAGATCACTCCTGACACTTTTCTCCAGCTGTTCCATCCTGCCTGTACTCTATTCTTCACCTCTCTTCCACAATCTCCGCTGCTCTGAACAGTTGATCCTAAGTACCTAAACTCCTGCACCTTCACCACCTCTGCTCCTTGTAACCTCACTATTTCACTGTTCTGCCTTTCGTTTACACACATGTACTCTGTCTTGCTGCGACTGACCTTCATTCCTCTTCTTTTTAGTGCAAACCTCCACCTCTCTAGGTTCTCTTCTAGCTGCTGCCTACTCTCACTACAGATCACAATGTCATCTAGTATGTATCTAGTATCTAATACAGTATCTAATACATCAAACATAATAATGCATTATCTTATCTAAGAGTTTATACGCCATTATTATTCTTACATCAAGCGTGTTTGTAAAAAAAATAATTTTGAACTGTGTCTAAAATATTGAGATTCACTATGGTTTGTTTTTCAGCAATGGCGTCTCATCCCGTACTTGGCAGCTGCATACGCACTTGAACACTTCTCCAAGACCTTCTTCCTAAATTTTGCTGAGTTTCAGATTGGACAGATGATGAGAGACAACAGTGACAGACAAGTATGTTAGAAGCATAAGGGAAAAAAAATTTTTTGGAGTAGCAGCTGGTCAAATTTGTGAAGTCAGAGGCTCCTCGACTTTCGGTCTTACGACACAACGTAACTCGATTTTCGCTGCAAGTTGGAACTCATCATAATTGAGGGACATAAAAACATCAAATCAACGAAACTGACTTTGCTTAGCCGTTATGAACGGGCCAAAAGTGAACAAGAAACGACACAAAGGAAAGAAAGCGAATGTAGCACAATCCAATATATATGTCGTACAAACCGGAGAACGTAAACTAAGCTCGCAAGCTAGCAAACTAGTAAAGTTCCCGTGTGAATATTTCTTAAACCTGTACATTGGAATGATGGAACAATAAATATAAATAAATAAATTGAACCCATATTTGGCACCAAGCATGTGGTTCTTCTGGGAATCGAACCCAGGACTCTCTGCTCTCCGCTTCTAAGGCAGGCATGCTAACCTCTACAATATGGAACCGACATGACTACCTTGATAAATTTATGCTAGATGGCGATATAACCACATTTCTGTAGGTAGAGAACGTCATAAACTGAGGACCCATTTATTCGATTTTTGTGTTCAAATTGTTGGTCAAAATAATGTTGCGATATAGTGGCTCTATACCAGAACGACAAAGAGAGTCAAGTTATATACACTCCAGTGCGGCTCAAAATAGCTGATAGCTTTGAATGTCAATAATTTACAGGTGTTTGTTGTTAAAAATGCACATTACTGATTTTCTTCCTTCTTTTTTTTTTTTTGCTAAGGCAGAGATGGGAAGGGAGATCCATGCCATATCCTGCTCCAGTAAACCACTAAGCTCATGGACAAGTCAGAGAGGGATTCAAGAATGTAGGGAAGCCTGTGGTGGACATGGATACCTGGCCAGTCAGTATAAATCTATAACCCTAATATGAAGACAATTCAACTTTTTAAAGAAATGTCTTACTTTTTAAAGTCTAACTTTTTAACTGAGTTTTGCATGCACAGTGTAGGGCAGTGGTTCTCTATTACTTTCTGTCATACCCCGCCCCTTGGGGACCCGAAATGTTTTCATGCCTCCTCCTACCCCCCTCCCCTCCCCCCCAAC
>NC_024307.1:34107238-34113768 GCF_000523025.1 Cynoglossus semilaevis
CCCCAACCCAAACCGCCACAAATTGAAATACCATTGAGAACCTGATAATAATAATAATAATAATAATAATAATAATAATGTATATTTTTTATCTGTACAAACCACTGTATGATTTGCTGCCACCTAGTGACTGGAGGCTTGTCTGTAAAAACCACTGTATGATTTGCTGCCACCTAGTGACTGGAGGCAAGCATTACAGCAGTGGTACACTTATGTCCAGTGAGCCATATTCCATTGGAAATCCCCTCAAGCCCCCCCCCCACCTCGGCACCTCACAGCACCCCCTACTACTTCCCCCTTTACTAATATTATTTTGAGCCTGGTTACAGGTCAAATTTGAAGCTGGCCTGGTAGGTAGATCTTAGTCAGTTAATATAAAGATGTTTTTTTAAAAGATTCACATCATTTTACCCTAAATTATCCTGTGATTAAAACCAGTCACTCAACCCAAGTTATAGGGAAAACCATTAATATTTCAGGTTGTGTAAATATAGGAATGCCTTGCATCACATTTCTCACTATCTAGCCTGGTCAGTCCCGTTGAAAATCTCAGCTCAGTGTTTTCTCTGTTAGAGAGTGTTACTGCCGCTAAACCAGCGATGGACTCAAATGTCAACGCAGGAAAAGACTAATTCAAATCAGGTCAAAAAATTTTACTGGACAACAAAGTTTCAGCCAATACATGCTGTGGTTTAGTCACGCAGTTCTCAAAAACAGTGGTTATACAACGAAATATTAGTTTAGTGCTTCACAGGAATGCTGAATCTTAACGTTTGTTCAGTTTGTAATGAAAAATGCACACACTGCTATTTTTTTTTTGAACAGCCTTATATAAATTTTTAAAAAAGTCATTAAAAATACTGATACTTTTTTTCTTCACGTTTTGATGTAAAATATAATGTGCAGTCTTCCCAATTCATGGAATTAATAAATATTATAAGGATGTTGAGCTTTACTCACATTTTAACACTGCTATTATTATTCACTGTTATTATTATTATTTATTAATTAATAATAATTATTTATTATTGTTATTATTCACTGCTATTATTTGGAACACAACTCTATGTCTATAAGCGTGAAGAGTAAATTCTTCCTTCTACCCTATTAACAAACTAGTATGACTTGGGCAAAAAAAAAAAAATGTATTTCAAACATTTTGTTTCGTTTGTTTATGTGTAAAAGAGAAGGACTTTGTGTGAAGGTTGGGGATCAGGTTTCTCAGATGCAACTGTTAAGTAGACATTTAGGTGCACGGTACGCACAGGTTGAACATGAAGCTAATTCATTCGAAAATTTTGAAATCTTTTAACAGTGCCCTTGTTGTCTTTCAGTGAATCGCCTGGGCGATCTCCGTGATGACAATGACCCAAATTGCACCTATGAGGGAGACAACAATGTGTTGCTGCAGCAGACCAGCAACTACTTGCTTAAATGGCTTTATGTTAAGCAAAATGGTATGGTCCTTCAATGAATCAACTCCCACTGTTTTTTTTTGTTTTGTTTTGTTTTTTTGTTGACAAGTCATTCTATTTATTTATTTATTTTTCAAAACTTTTCTTTCAGTACAGGGGGTCCTCGACTTACGCCGGAGTTCTGTTCCTACAGCGCAACTTAATCTCGTTTTTTGCCCTAAGTCAGAACTTGCATGATGTACATATATCCCTAGGACACTAGCCTATGCTAACACAGTCCAGGACACTAGCCTATGCCGACACAGTCCATCCATCCATCCATCCATTCAGCTTTGTCTCCTTATTCTGAACCAGGTCATGACCCACTTTGGGTCATGACACAGTAATAACGTCATAATCTAATAGAAAAATACCCAACACAAACTAAAGAGAGAAAAAAAGTACCAACAATCCAGTGTATTTGTTTTTTGGGAACTCTTTGGCCTTCCTTATGGCTCCCGAGCCTAAGTCAAATTCTTTTAGTGTTTTTATGTCCTAGGTTGTGATGTCACCACTGTGTTAGCGTAGTTCTGTACCATATGTGCTTGCCGACTGTGAAATTTGGTGGAGGAGGAATTATGGTGTGGGGTTGTTTTTCAGGAGCTGGGCTTGGCCCCTTAGTTCCAGTGAAAGGAACTTTGAATGCTTCAGGATACCAAAACATTTTGGACAATTCCATGCTCCCAACCTTGTGGGAACAGTTTGGAGTGGGCTCCTTCCTCTTCCAACATGACCTTCCAACATGACCTTGCTTTGTGCACCAGTGCACAAAGCAAGGGCCATAAAGACATGGATGACAGAGTCTGGTGTGGATGAACTTGACTGGCCTGCACAGAGTCCTGACCTGAACCCCATAGAACACCTTTGGGATGAATTAGAGCGGAGACTGAGAGCCAGGCCTTCTCCACCAACATCAGTGTGTGACCTCACCAATGCGCTTTTGGAAGAATGGTCAAAAATTCCTATAAACACTCTCCTCAACCTTGTGGACAGTCTTCCCAGAAGAGTTGAAGCTGTAATAGCTGCAAAAGGTGGACCGACATCTTATTGAACTCTGGGTTAGGAATGGGATGGCACTTCAGTTCATAGTAGGAGTCAAGGCAGGTGAGCCAATACTTTTGGTCATATAGTGTATATACCAAGGACACTAGCCTATGCCGACACAGTCCATCCATCCATCCATCCATTCAGCTTTGTCTCCTTATTCTGAACCAGGTCATGACCCACTTTGGGTCATGACACAGTAATAACGTCATAATCTAATAGAAAAATACCCAACACAAACTAAAGAGAAAAAAAAAGTACCAACAATCCAGTGTATTTGTTTTTTGGGAACTCTTTGGCCTTCATTATGGCTCCCGAGCCAAAGTCAAATTCTTTTAGTGTTTTTATGTCCTAGGTTGTGATGTCACCACTGTGTTAGCATAGTTCTGTAACATATGTACTGTACATATGTACAGTACGCGAGTTACGGCGTACGGCGAAAATCGAGTTATGTCGCAACCTTGGAACAGACCTCCGATGTAAATCAATGTCATCCTGTCCTGTTCACGTACATTAAGTTTAAGTGTTGTCTGCTTTCAGATGGCGTTTGCATCAAGGCTCCTTTGCGCTCTGTGGATTTCCTGAATGATTTCAATGATATTTTGAAGACCACTTTCACAGCAACAACTGCTGATGAATGTATGGACGCCAAAGGTATTGAATTAGATTTTTGTGTTCATCAAAACTTGTCAAACAAAGTAGATGAAGGAGTCTAGCCATCAAGTTAACACCTATTACCATAATTTCCGTACTATTGAGCGCACCTGAATATAAGCCGCACCCACTAAATTAAAAAAAAAAAAACATTGATTGTACATATATAGATCGCACTTTTCTATAAGCAGCAGGTGTCCACGTCGTAACATGGGATATTTACAGAGAACGATTTTTTTTTTTCACATTTAATAAAATTAATGCTTTTTTCCGAACAGTGCCTGTAACACGGCCGGTTAGACTCTTTCCTGTTTCTGCGCCCTGGCCGTATTTGGAATGTACAGGAGAGACTTAGTGATCTGTTCCAGGGCTGAAGCTAACATTAGCTTCGCTAACCCCCTTCACTTTGTACTTGTCCGCAGCAGAGGTAAACAGAAACAGTGAAGTCGGGGTCTTCATTATCAGCCACTCTGACCACAACAGAACATAAACAGCTCCTGTATAACCAACTCACTCTTCAACATGACAAACTGCTCTCAACTTTCACTACCGTTCTCTCTCTTGCGCTCCCCACGTACATATACTCAGTATAACACACAGTAGCCTACCAGAAAAGTCATTGATTGCTAGCGGTATGAACTTCGTTAGCCCGTAAAAATACATAAATTAGCCGCATCATTGTTTAAGCCACAGGGTTAAAAGCATGTGAAAAAAGTAGCGGCTTATAGTCCAGAAATTACGGTAGTTAAACCTGCTATGTTTGTCACAACTGTACTGTCTGTCATTTTGATTTTCGGCCACTTTAAATGAACAGAGATGGTGCAGCATTGCCAGCTGTTAATATTCCTGCATTTGTACATGCTAACACCCAACTTTTTGCATTTATTTACCATATGATAATTTATTTTTGTTTATCATACCAGTATTGAATGGTCAATGTTCAACCCCTGTTCTTCTCATAAAACAGTCCCATTGGAAGCATACAAGTGGCTGGTGTGTTTCCTCCTGGGCGAGAGTCGGAAAAGAGTGGAACAGCAGGTTAAATCAAACAGGAGTATGTTCGATGCCACCAACAACAGCCAGGTAGGTTATATTGGTATGTGATCGATCTTAGGATAAGATAATAATATGGCACATAAAAGTAAGAGAAGTGGCAAGGTACAATATTTATAGAAAGAATAATGACGATGTTTAGGATGGTCACTCCAGACCTGGTGTGAATCATCTTGATTAATTAGGCTCCACCTCCTTTTAAATGATCAGAATAAATCCTGAATTTTTAGATTTGATCATTTTAGGAAAGAAAATGTAGTGTGTTCTGAATTAGCTAGCAGTTTGTCAGTAAACTTCCATCTTTCATCTCAAACAGTGGTGGGCAAACTTTTTGACCCGCGGGCCACAATTGGTCCTAGAATTGAACAGGGGGGCCGGGGTCAGGAGCAGATAGATAGAGCGTTCACACAGGAGCAGATAGATGGAGCGTTCACATTCGTGTGAACTAAGATGATGTAAAAGTCATGCATAAAAGCTAAAATGCTCTTAGCATTCTCTACGCCATCTTTTGAGAAAATGTAGGCATTGCAGGGAAAGGTCAGAAATAGAATCACAATACAATCCAATTATATCATTTGGACAAGTTTGGCGGGCCGGATTACAAAGCTGAACGGTCCGCATCCGGCTCCCGACCCTTACTTTACCTGATCTAAAAAGGATCTAAGGTAAACATTTGCAAACACCTGTTACATTTTTCGAACCCATAAATTGGAACACAGATAGAATTATATACAGGTGAGACGGGCTTCTTGTGGTGCGACCCTTATTAGATTACATTATACATTACATTATATCAGTTTTGGATTTCTCAAAGTGGCGTTTTGGCCCAGAGGCAATGTCTCTGTCATTGGTGTAGAACCCCAGGGTTCACCTCCTGGGCAAGTTTGAATCCCAGTTAGGGCAGTTGGTACCTTCCAGTGGACTCATCACCTGCAGGAAGGTTCAGGGGGGTTGGGAAGTGTAAGCCAGATTCCTCTGATGTTTTCATGTCCTAGATCGGGCATGGGCAAACTAAGGCCCGGGGGCCGGATGCGACTTGTTTGGCCTTAGTGTTAATCCGGCCAACCAAACTTGTCAAAGTTATGTTATTAATTTATATCAGCATTATACTTCTGTCTTTTCCCTGCAATACCTGCATGTTCCCTATAGATGGCGTAGAAAAGACCAAAATTTAGCCTTGATGCATGACTTTTACATGTCATTTATCTTAATTCACACAAACACTCCATCTATTTGGTCCTGACCACGAGTCAGAAAGTTAGCCCACCCCTGTCCTGGATTATGTTAGCTTAGGTGAGTGACATAAGTGCTTATGGTCCAACAAAAATGGAGTTACGTCACGCGGTAAAATTGGAACCCAGATGTCGAGTGAACTTGGTATCACAAGCTGAAGTTTAAGTAAATGTCAAATAAAGTTTTGCCTTTGTAGCAGCGTAAAAACAAAATTTGAAAGTATTTGCAACCCCACTCTTACAGGTGTACTACTGCCGTTCCTTGTCCATTGCCTTCATGGAGCATCTGTGCCTGCAGAGGTTTTATGAGCTGGTGACTGATCAGAATACACCCTCCTCACTGAGACCTGTACTCGGCAAGCTCTGTGCCTTGTACGGACTTTGGAGCCTCAGCAACCACACTGCCACACTCTACCAAGGTACGCACCAGTGTTCATTTATAAACGGACAAAAATGTATGATTTAATGTTTCCTTTCCCCTTAACCCTTTCATGCATGACGGTCACTACGGTGGACAGCTATGAAATTGTCATTTTCTATGATTGACGAACTTGGCATGACGAAAATAATATTTGGAAATAACTAACCGACTACACATAAAAGACGGACATAAAAAAAACAACAACAATGTGTGTTAGTTAGTTTGTTCTGCACAGAAACAAAGGAGAGAGATGTGTTCCAATTGAAAAAGACTTCTATACATTGAATACCAATTTTATATAGCTTTTTTTTTTTTTAAACTCTCTGGAAATGTACATTCCTGAATGCCCTCTGACAGAAAACACCTTGATGCTATAGCCCGTGTAACATAGCATTCTTACTTTGTAGGGAGTTTCTTCAGCGGAAGAAAGCCGGTGGAGATTATCCAGATGGCTATTCTTACTCTCTGCCTTGAGGTACAGATACAACACTTTCTTTTTTATCTATCTATCTATCCATCCATCTATCTATCTATCTATCTATCCATCTATCCATCCATCTATCTGTCTATCTGTCTATCTATCTATCTATCTATCTGTCTATCTATCCATCTATCTGTCTATCTATCTATCCATCTATCTATCTGTCTATCTGTCTGTCTATCTGTCTGTCT
>NC_024307.1:34113833-34142747 GCF_000523025.1 Cynoglossus semilaevis
CCATCCATCAATCATCCATCCATCCAACCATCCATCCATTATCTATCTATCCATCTATCCATCCATCCATCAATCATCCATCCATCCATCTATCTATCATCCATCCAACCATCTATCTGTCTATCTGTCTATCTGTCTATCTGTCTATCTATCTATCCATCTATCTATCTATCTGTCTATCTATCTATCTATCCATCCATCCATCCATCCATCCATCCATCCATCTATCCATCCATCCATCTATCTATCCATCCATCCATATATATATATATATATATATAGTATATATATTCACACTTAATTCCGATTAATCAATCAGTGAATTATTAATTTTTATCTTTATTATATAGATGTTTGTGTGTGCATGTGTGCGTGTGTGTGTGTGTGTGTGTAAAAACCTAATCATACATGTTCTCGCAGGTCCTGTAGGTTACTACTTACTACTCGTGTGTTATCCTTTTACCTCTAGCTAAAAAATGATGCTGTGGCGTTGGTGGATGTTATAGCCCCAACTGATTTCATCCTGAACTCACCAATTGGAAATGCTGATGGTCAGGTAAGGATATACGGTTACTAGTGGAAGCACGGGCAAACTACGGCCCAATGACCAGATGCGATGTTTTCAGCACATTAGTACTCATCTATCGAATTCTTCTCCACACAGCTTTACAAGAACTTGTGGTCAGCAGTGGTGAATGGCCACCAAGTGCTGCAGCGTCCACACTGGTGGAAAGAGTTCTGCTCCAGCAAACCTGTCATTGGTTCACTGCATCCCAAACTGTAAAAACACTTTACTGGATTATCCTTTGTGTAAGTAAAACTGCTCAGGATGTACCTAAAATGTACAGTTGGATTTTTAACATTTATTATTATACGGAAAAAAGAAGTGAATCAGTTAAGCTTGATATATATACAGTATATGTATATATATGTATATATATATATGTATATATATATGTGTGTATATATGTACATATATATGTGTATATATATATATATATGTATATATATGTATATGTATATGTATATATATATCTCTATATATATGTATATATATATGTATATATATATATATATATATATATATATATATATATATATATATCTATATATATGTATATATACATGTATATATATATATATGGTTACGCTTTTGTGTTTTCACGACATTCACGAATCTCCTTTGTGGTCTTTCTGTTTTCTTTTGGCATTCTCTAATATCCTTTGCTTATCATAGCCACTATCATATCTCTTCTTATCACATGTCTAAACCTTGCCTCGTAACGTTATCTCTAAACAGCTCAACCTTAACTATCCTCTGATCTGCTTACAATTGATCTTTGCATATTTTAAAGTTAACTGAGGAAATACAGCTCTGTCATTCTAATTGACCAGGCGCATTTACATTTACATTTATGCATTTAGCAGACACTTTTATCCAAAGCGACTCACAAGAATAGAAGTTGAAATTGGCAAATTAGTAACGGGAAAACAAATTTCAAAAAGGTACCAATGATAAATGTGTCACGTTGTGTTCAAAATACCATCATTTAAGGACTATAAGCCGCTACTTGCTACATGCGGCTAATTTATAGTTTATACCTGAAGGAGGTTGAAACAAACAGGATCCAGGCACCTTTGTAAATGATTTGTAATTATATTTTGTGTGATTTATTTAGAATAGCAGTTGTAAGAATAAAAGTGTCTTAAATCCTGCCATTATATTTTGTGTGATTTATTTAGAATATCAGTTGTAAGAATAAAAGTGTCTTCAATCCTGCCAGAAGGACTCAAGGACTCAAGGTTCTTTATTGTCATTGCAACACATGTTAGACATGGGATGAACGAAATTAGTTTCCCCGATCCCGGCTCGAGTACAGTGACAGAGGGGAATAGTTCGGCGTAGTGCAAGAGAGAAAGAGAGAGAGAGAAAGTGAAGAAAAAAAAGAAAAAGAAAGAAAGGGCGCACTGTAAAAAGGTTTGGGAACCACTATCCATAAAAGAAAGAACGATTAAAGTGTTTGCTTGTTAAATGTGGTTAGTTCCAAAACAAGGTGATGGATATTAATTAACCATAGACATATATATATGTTTGTGCTTTTCATGCATGTTAGAGACTTGTTCGATACGTCAAGAATCCATCTGCAAGAAATGCAAATATTTGGTCAAAAAAAGAGGAAAAAATTAGATGGTCTGTGCAAAATGCTTAACTTCCTGAGACCCTGAGTGTACATGCAAGAACATTACATTTTTGCCTTTCTGCACCATGATAATTTTTTTTTTTTTACAAATATGATGCTTGAGATACTCAGCTAGCTCAAAGGAAGGCCAGTTTTATAGCTTCTCCAACAAGCAAAATGGTTTTCAGCGGTGCTGCCATAATTATTACAATACAAGTTTTTTTAAATGGTTTTCAGCGGTGCTGCCATAATTGTAGAAGTTTTTTTTAAGGGTTTTCTAATTGTCAATTAGCCTTCTAATGCAGTTAGCAAACACAATGTACCATAAGAACACTGTAGTGATGGTTGTTAGAATGAGGCCAGTATACGCCTATGTACAGTAGATATTAATATCTACTGGAATATCTACTGAATAGCCATTTACCACATTAACAATGTATGGAGTGAAAAAAAAAGTTGTATCTTTTTGCACACATGGTGGCGGTAATGCGTCTTTTTGCCAAATCTCCATCTAAGCCACCGGGAGAAGAAGAGCGGAAGCGGAAAATGCATAGGTTTCAAAGTCTTTGCTGTCATTGTGGATTCAGATATAAACGTTTCTTTATATTTCTTCAATGTAGCGCCGCCCTGTCACTTTTCCCCCACTTTTTTCGACTTTCGCTGTAAATGACGGTATTTCATGTCCGGTCGATATGAAGCCACCGCCTCGATTTCGAGTGAAACCAGTTACATGCGTGCTAAAAGAGAAAAAGGAAAACAAATGGCAGTTAAGGGAGCAGAAGGAGCTAATCGCGGCTCTGAAAATACTGAAAAGCAGACATGAGTCGACAACAGAAGACATCGACTACGGGTTTATTGCGGAGCGGTTGCCGAACCGCTCAGAGTCAGAGGTAAGAGGAAAAATGTCTTTCCTAAATCTAATTTAAGAGTCTAATTCAGTCTGCTATTAAACGTCTGTGATGTTATGCTCAATAAAGGTCTTGGTATCACGTTAGAGTCTTCTGGCAAACAAATTCTGTGTTTAAATATGGTTTCTTAACCCTGTGTGCTACTAGAAAACTGTGTGTAAAAATGTGCGTAGACGTCGCATGACGTCAGCACGTTTACTACTTTGTGTTATCAAAACAGTTAACCAAGAAAGTGAGCTGGTTAGGACAGACGTCAAGTTCTAGAGACAGATGCGTTTTAGAGGTTACAAGAAGTACTTTAATGAGTTAAAATAAATAAAGAGGACAATGGACATATAATGTTTTAATATAACTGTTTAATACACTTAAAACATACAATGTTTTAAGTGTATTAAACAGCTCTCAGTAACACTGATGCGTCCCCTCCATTGTATCATCATCTGTTGCATTCATTTAATATAAAAATTATTTAATAAGGTGTACAATTTCAAATAAAGCACTCTACTTCCATTAC
This sequence comes from Cynoglossus semilaevis, assembly GCF_000523025.1. NCBI lineage: Eukaryota > Metazoa > Chordata > Actinopteri > Pleuronectiformes > Cynoglossidae > Cynoglossus > Cynoglossus semilaevis. The sequence goes on from NC_024307.1 coordinate 34,117,436, forward strand.
CAGAGTGCGTGTATAAGATACATGTCATCAAATGTGTTCGTCTCTTTTTATCTTTCAGATCCAGTCTTGCATAGAGTCGCTGACGAATAAAGTAATCACGATTGCATCCACAACTGTAAAACAACAACAGGCGGGAAAAGAGACGGCCAAACAGCCCATTGAAGGGTGGACATGTCTTGCTTCTCAAATTGCTGGGACCCTTGAGGAGTCCATTTCTTCTGCTTTCTCTCGGGTATAGTAAAGTCGCTGATTCTTTATTGAGCAAGGCTTACATTTATTCAAATTATGGACAACATAAACTCGACACGCGACAAAACTCGACTTTAGACGTAGGTCGGAACTCACATACTGTACATAAGTACCAATGTAACAATTAGTGAATAATTTTGGAACAACTATATTAATAGTGCGTCATACAACATGGACGACCTATTTAAAATGAGCGAGCAATTGGCTGTTTTTCCTCACAATTTCTATATTAATAGTGCGTCATACAACATGAACGGCCTATTTAAATATCGAGCGAGCAATTGGCCGTTTTTCCCTCACAATTAGTTTTTTTAAAAGTCAGCCAATAGCTGACCTGTGACTTAGATGTGATATACAAATGAGCAAATGAAATGTATCCAATCAGCGTCATCAAGTACTATGATGGCTTAAGGGCAGTTTTATGTGCGCAGCTGTGCACCTCCGCCACAAGGTGTCACTGTTGTATCAGTCAACGGCCTTGTGTTCGAACATGTTTAGACATGATAGATAGTTAGATAGACAGATAGAAAGAAAGAAAGATAGATAGATAGATAGAAAGATAGATAGTTAGATAGATAGATAGATAGGAATATAGAAAGATAGACAAATAGATAAACAGTTAGCTATATGGGCAGTTCCAGCAGATATATTAGTGTATGGGTGTCGACCAGATTTATACAACCATTATTACTCAGAGCTAATATACATATATAATATAATATAGGATATATATTAGTAATATATTTATACAAAGTACAAGTTATAAATATTCATATATATATACATATACGTACATACCCTCACATACCCTCAATGAAAATTGCACCATAAAAATGCCAAAAGTTTAAATTTAGAAGCATGGTTGTGTAAAAGTGTTTTTCTTTTCAGATAAATAGCCAGTCCACTCTTTCACTGTTTTCTTTTTGTTTTTCTTTTAGATGCTGACTGTATCATCTACAGAGCCTCTCACTCTAAAGAACAATGTTCCTCTGCAGATTATAAACGAAGACACGGACCAGGACAACACATGTTTGCCAGTCCCAGGTATGGAACCACCTTGCATCTTTTTTTATTATGTAGCTTCAGGACAAGTACAAGTACAAGTACAACACTAGATGGTGCAGTGCTTAAGTGGTTAAGAAAGTGGACTTGGGTCCAGAAGGTTTCAGGTTCCAGTCCACCAGCTGCCAAGTTACCACTGAGGTGCTCTGAGCATGTCACCGTCCCCACACACTTCTACCCAGGTGCTTAAAGCTGCCCACTGTTCACTTTGGTGAAGCAGAGGTCACATTTGGTTGGACCTCAACGTACAACACCACAGCACTGTAACAGATAACAAAAAATTTACAGTAAAGTGTAACAACCAACATGAATAATCATGTTACTATTCTTTTTTTGGTCAATTGGCAATTTGCAGTCAGTCATCATGCATGACGGTCACTACAGTGGACAGCTATGAAAATGTCATTTTCTATGATAAGAATAGGTTTTGATGGCAGTGTTGCATATAAGCCTCTACAGTGTACACCTGAGAATCACCCAACACTGCCATACAGTGGTCAGCCTTTGCAACTGCAGAATAATTGTGTCAACATTCAAAAAGAAAATTTGGTGTATAAAAACAGAACCAAATCAGTTCTTATTTTAATGTCTAAAAACAGTAAAAAAAATTTAACTCAGTATATCATGGGTCATGCATCAAAGGGTCAATGTAATTATTTGATTGTACTTTCTCCTGTTTCTCTCCTTAGGCTCACCCTCTGGCACTAGCTATACAGATCCTCCCATGTTGCACGAATATCCATCACTCAATTCACCAATAGGAGAAGGGCAAAACGGCAGAAACTCTTTGGCTTCACAAGTGCCATCCGCTGCATCTCACCTGGAGGATTCAGAAACATGTACACCACAGTTTTTAAACCCAGTCTCCCCAGCCACCGACTCTGCCTTTGAGGTCGAGCCTCAAAGTATTCACATAACGCAGGATGGTTCAAAACAACCATCAGGCACCACCTCAGATTTAAGTCCATCATCTAGTCCACATGCAGCTGTGCCTTCCTCAGCCACCATTGTCACTCCATACTCCAACACATCTCCATCATCATCTGTTACGTCTTCAAGTTCAGCTCCGTTCAATTCTTCCACCCAAGCTGTTCCCACATCACCCACGCTCCAGCGTGCATCTAATAAAAGAGTCAACAGCAAAAGAAAAAAGGATGTTTCCAAGACCTGCACGGACAAGAGGGCGGTAAACTTTGAGAACATCTATCGTTACCTGAGTGTTACTGACAAGCCAGATGAAAAATGTCATCTCACACCCATGGGTGAGTCCATCTGTTTTTTTTAAAATATGATTGGTGAAAATACTGTTATTTTTACTACTGTAATTTCCGTGCACCTGAATATAAGCCGCACCCACCCAAAAAGAAAACAATAATTCTACATATATAGGCCGCACTTCTCTATAAGCCGCAGGTGTCCACGTTGTAACCTGGGATATTTACACAGAAGGTTTTTTTTTTCTTTTTCTTTTTTACATTTAATTAAATTAATGCTTTTTTTCCGAACAGTGCCTCTAACACGACCGGTTACACGTTAGCTCTTTCCTGCTTCGGCGCCCCGACTGTAATTGGAATGCACAGGGGAGACTTAGTGATCTGCTCCAGAGCTGAAGCTAACATTAGCTCCGGGGCTAACTCCCTTCACTTTGTGCTTGTCCGCAGCAGAGGTAAACAGAAACAGGGAAGCACAACAGAACATAAACAGCGTTTTCACAGCTATATAACCGACTCACTCTTCAACATGACGTGACACGTCAATAATATTTTTGAGTTAATGTTAAAAATATAAAGTAAAACAGGATATTCATTTTACAAATGTTATTGAAAAACCACATTTGATGTCACACTGATCATGTATTTGGCAATGGGGGTGATTTAAATGAATTTTTAATATGAAGAAATCTGGGGCCTGTGTTCAGTTACCTGCCTCGGGGCTACAAATAGACTTTTTAAAAAGCAAGATTTTAATTCTGACTGAATAAAGAGACGGTGTCAGCCTCCCATACTATCAATGGTATAGTGTGGGTTAATGGGTAAAATAGTTGTGTATCATCTGCATAGCAGTGGAAGTTGATAATAGGGCTGCTTGATGGCAAAAATCGTAATCACGATTATTTAGATTCATATTGAAATCATGATTGTTCCAAAAAGATTAGTCATCAACTTGAGAAGTTGCTTTTATTAAACTGTTAAACTGACAACAACAAAAAAAGTTAAAACAAATTGAAAATAACTTTGTGCCCTTCATTGTGGCTCCCAGGCATAAGTCTGACTCTTGTGATGTTTTTATGTCCTACATCAGGGGACCCTCCTGTATTTAAATGCCAGTTCTGCTTAATGTGTCTATTCTTTTTGTCAGGAAGTTCACTGGCAATGCATTTAAATAATAATAATAATAATAATAATATTCTAATGTTATTGGTGTTTAGAGAGTGCCATTGTCCTGAACCTGCTGATGTCTCTCCAAGAGCAACTTTCTCTCCTGGACTACACTGCATTCCACAAACATCTTACACAGGTAACAGAGCTTGATGAAACACATTATTTAAACCAGTCTCAATTATTTTCTGTCATGTGCCCCCCCGTCCCTCCCACACCCCTGGGAATTACAAAACTACTGCTATTGAGAACCAGATAACGTATATTTTTTATCTGTACAAACCACTGTATGAGTTGCTGCCACCTAGTGACTGGAGGCTTGTTATCATTCAAGCATTACAGCAGTGGTACACTTATGTTCAGTGTGCCATATTCTATTGGAAGTCGCCCCCCCGGAACCTCACTGTGAATTTAGGTTTAGGTCTTGTTGAGTTGTTTTCAAAACCTCAAAGTGGGAAGAGAGAGAGAGAGAGAGAGAAAGGAAGGAAATGAAAGGGGAGGGAGAAAATGAGAGAAAAGAGAGCAGCAGAAATGTCGTGGCCACGCTATGCTCCCAAGACAGATGCTCTGTTTACATGTCCTATCTTCTAATCACAAACATACTTCTGATGTCGGCTCTGGCCCTTTATCGTGCAGGACAAACTGGGATCTGATTGGACTTCATCTCCTTATCCTCGTTTAGCCTCACGTACTTTCCTATAATGGTTTTGTTTAATTGTCTTCCTTGGTAGGAAGGCTCTGATAAAAAAAAAAAATAAAGAGAAAAAAAAAGCAACAAAAAATATGTTAATGGAGTTATTGGTTATAATAAATCTGTCATTCTACAATTCTGCAACGCCTTAAAGTCTGTTAAATATTTAATTGGATTAATCTCCACAAATTCATTAACGCATATAAATATGGGCTTTTGAGAGTTTTTGGTCTGTCACTAAAGGTTCTGATGTGGGTTTGCACAATTTGGTGGCTAACTGTAGATTTACACACAATTTTGTTGTTGTTGTTATTATTATTATTATTATTATTATTGCCAACTGTGGTCGAAACCTGCTCATTGTTCAGTCTTGTATTTCAAAATGTTTCCTCTGTCAACAAACTTATCGGCTACAGACATTTCTAGTCTATCAACTCTCTGTTAACTGCTATGCCTGTTATGAATTAGATTCCCCAGTAGGTGGCGATGGTAAACTACATTGCTCCATAACAACCGCTAAACCTTTATTAACAAGTTTTCGCCACTATCTGGTCAGTTTCCGCACATGCCGTTTAACCAAACTACATAGACAAAGGCCTGACATTTAATGAACATTAATGGATCCTGCTGGAAAATACTTTTATCTCCAGTGCAAGTCGGGTGCTATGTACTTTCATGTTAACAACATACCCACCCTCAAGTCGAAGCAAAGGCTTCTCCCTCTTTTCGTTTATTTTTCCCTATGCGATGCTCCGGACTCGTATTGTCTGACAGTTGGATGTTGTATTCTACTTCTGCAGTGTTGATTTTTGACATTCATTCATTGCTCGACCCTAAGCATAGTGCGTCTTTTGCACACATATATTTCCCAGGGTAAACGTGCCATTTTTTTTTGCTGTCCATTTTACCCCTAATAAACAACAGTTTTTGTAGTGCACTGTTTCCCAACCTTTATTGAGCCACGACACATAAATATTATCAGGAAAAACTGCACGGCACACCACCAAATGAAAATCTCACAATAGTATCCATCCATTTTCATCCACTTATCGGATCGCGGGGGCAGCAGTTGCCACCCAAATCAAATTGCACCGTAACCGGGATTCAAACTTGCCAAGGAGGTGAACCCTTGGGGTTCCACACCAATGACAGAGACATTGCCTCTGGGCCAAAGCACCACTGCCTCTCACAATAGTATATGTAATTAAATATAATAATCTTCAAGTTTAAATGACCTCATAATTGATAAAAATCACTGTCTGTTCAGTTGAAGACAACGCTCATATACTGGCAGGAATTGAAGAAAGACACTCACTTCTTCTTCTTCTTCAACAGCTCTGCTTAACCTTTTTTTTTTAGTTTTCGTAGCCGTCTGCTGCCAACTAGCAGAAAAGTATTTAATTGTTCTGCCTTTAATGCTTCTAAAAAAAAGTCAAATCAGGTGCTAGAAAGCCTTACTTATATTTTATGGTTTTCGTGTTGCATGGTTTTCAAGTGTTTGCAGTGACAATAGAGGCAATTGCCCGAGCTATCCACTAGAGGGCAGCATCAGTTCATGGAAGAAACGGTTGTGATTTGTAGTAGCTTTCAGATCATTCTAAATGACATGATACCGAAAATGATGTTGCTTTTTAAATTTCATTCTGTCTGAGATATCAAGCGATAAAATAATATTTTCTTTTTTTTTTTTTTTTTTTGTTTTTTTTTTTCCATGTGTACACCTGCTTCTCGTCCGCTGCTGACTCGGGGGGGAAGATCACAAAGCTGTTTAAAAGCCTGAGGAAACGGGTCGACGCTCAAAGAGACAAAAAGAGCAGTGGAAGCAGCATCACAACAGTCGACGATGACAACATCGTGGGAACCGATGACAGCGCTGGAGCCACGGACGGTGGACACCAGCATTTGACTGATGGTCACTCGTCGGAAACGGATGCAACAAGTGATTCGGATGAGGCAGACCTGCTCGAACTCTTCCCTCCTCTCAATCCTTTCGTTGTGCCAGTCACACTATTAAGGCGCAAGAATCTAACTTCCGCAACGGCTTCAAGTCCTGATTGATCTGTCTGTGTATTTATTTTAAATCTCTCTGATAATACTATATTTTTTTAAAATTTAAAACGTTTTACATATTTTTTTTTACATATAAATCTACAAAGCGCGCACTCATGGGACTCTAAAGAGAGACCCTGTACAGTTGCAGGATGTTTTAATGTTTTTAATGTCATGTTTTAATGCCGTACATCAGTTGGTGGGCAAACGTTTTACATGTTATTGACAAAGGGAAAAAAAATCTAACGATTTGACTTCAAGTTGACCTAAATTCCCTGACGGGGGTCCATGGTTAGCGTCAACATTTCGACAAGGAGGACACATTTCTTTGAGACTTTTTGCCGTTCGTTAAGGCTCTTAAGCATAAGACTCAGAGTCTCACGGTTTCGTCAGACTGTGTAGAGGACAATAAAGAGTTCGACAGCACACTTCCCTTCTTGTTTTCGTGATATTCTATACAGTGTTTCAATAAAATAGAGAAACAATAAAGAAACACTTTCCTCAAACTCATCAAATGCCACCCTGGTCTTATCAGATTTATGGCTGGATTGTGCCAGATCCAGCTCTGCACGGACACTCGTGGGCTAAAGAGAGACCCGGTACAGTTGCAGGGTGGGTTGCGTTAAGTAGGATGTTTTTAATGTAATGTTTTAATGCCCAAGATCAGGTGTTGTCCATGGCAAACTTTTAGACTTGTGGGCCGCAATTGTCCTAAAATTGAACAGGGGGGTCCGGGTCAGGAGCAGATAGATGGAGCGTTCTGAACTAAAATAAATGACATGTAAAAGTCATGCATGAAGGTTAAAATGCTGGAGAAAATGTGAGCATTGCAGAAAAAAGGCAGAAATATAATCACAATACAGTCCAATTATATAATTTGGACAGGTTTGGCGGGCTGAATTACAAAGCTGAACGGGCCGCATCTGGGCCCCGGGCCTTAGTTTGCCAATGCCTGTCCTAGATTATGATGTTACCACCGCCATTACAACCACATAAGTGCTTATGTGCAGTATGTCAATTTTGACATGGCACTACAGGAATACAATTTCCAATGTAGATTGAGGCCCCCTGTACACGTGACTCATTTCAGATACTAACATTACGGGATCCAGCCAATTGGAACTTTGGAACTTTGCAATAGTGGATTAGTGGTTAAAGAAGCAGACTTGTGTCCGGAAGGTTTTCAGGTTCGAATCCACAGGCTGCCAAGTTACCGCTGAGGTGCACTGAGCATGGCATGTCGTTTGAGCTGCCTGCCCCTGCTTACTTTGGTGATGGGTTTAGTGCAGACTCCAAACTCCAATATAAATCCCAGCCTGTCTGAGCGAGAACCAATAAATCACTCTTCATCCCAGGTGTTCTGAGAACTCTAACTAATTCGTCCATCCATTACATGGTCGCGGGAGCAGCAGTCTCCATGACCGCCACCCAAATCACACTGCACCGTACCAACCCCCCTGAACCTTCCTGTAGGTGGTGAGTCCACTGGAAGGTACCAACCACCCTAACTGGGATTCAAACTTGCCCAGGAGGTGAACCCTGGGGTTCCACACCAATGACAATGCCTTTTGGCCAAAGCACCACGTTGAATCTTAATATTATTGTTTAATGTTTATTGAATTCTTATAATTTATTATTATTATTATTATGTTATTAAAGCATTGAAAATTCTTTAGACCTGCAATTTTGTTTTGAGGGTGACGGTTGGGGCTGTGTACTTTTGGTATTTTTGGAATGTAGGCCGCTGTCTCCTGCGCTACTGTCCCTATTTTTATTATTGAAGTAAGTTTGGACAGGTGCTTTATTGTCGAATCAACTCCGTCATAAAAGAACAGCTTTTTCTATTTATACTCCTGGCAAAGCTTAATAATCAAAGCAATATTCTGCTCGAGTCATCCAAGTATCCATTAATGCACTGTTAGATTATTGTCAGACTCATGCCATTGGCTGCAACAGGTAGATTTGTGCTTTGTGTCAGTTTCCCCTATTCTAAATGGATCTAATCTAATGCTTAGTTCTATACGACACCATACTATAATGTACATTAAGCAGTTGAATTGCAATTGCATTATAACGTAATATCGGTCTATATGCTCTTACGTTTTTCACACGCTTTGAACCCTGTGGCTTAAACAATGATGCGGCTAATTTATGGATTTTTACGGGCTAACGAAGTTCATACCGCTAGCGATCAATGACTTTTCTGGTAGGCTACTGTGTGTTATACTAGTAGCGTATGTCTGTCTGTGAATGACTGTGTGCGTATATATGTGTGGGGGGAGAGCAGTTTGAGCCCAGTCATGTTGAAGTGTGTTAGCCCCGGAGCTAATGTTAGCTTCAGCCCTGGAGCAGATCAAGTCTCCCCTGTGAAATCCAACTACGGTCTGGGCACCACAGCAGCAAAGAGCTAACCATCTGTGTTACAGGCACTGTTCAGAAAAAAAGCATGAAAGTGAAAAAAATAAATAAATAAATACATTGGATGAAATTGCGGTACCAACAACAAATGAAATCGACAAATGGAAAAGAACATACGTACGTTTACATATGCAAATATGTAAACTCTTTGTAGTAGAAAACAAATGCCTCTACTAAGACATTAAAGTGTTGTTATTAGACAAGAGGTTCTTTTTTTCATGACAAGTTTCCCCAAACGGCATTAGCTTCTGGTCAGGGACTCCCGTTTGCAAACGCTCAGAAAATCCTACAAAAAAAAACTGTCCATTTTGCGCTAGCTAGGTACATGTTAGCTTGAGCCGCAGAGCAGCTTGATGCAAGTCGCAGGTTAGGTCTAGACACAGATTGTGACCTCATCATGCTGAAGTTGCAGCTGTCTGACGGTATGTTCTTAGGACACTTAAATATTTATCTATTGCGGCTGTTTACGCGTATATATACATTATCTTTTTTTTCCCTCCAATTTTTTTGAGCCCCGCCCCAAGGGGGCCTTGGCCAAGTCGACACTTAGTATTGTACATCCTGGGGGCGATTAAATTGAAAGCAGTAGGTCAAAAGGGGATGAATAAAAAAAACAATACATAGAAACAATATATAGAAGAAAAAAGAAGAAATTTTAAATTAAACGAGAAACACTTTACTAAGAAAAAAAAAGAGTACAGGGTAGTCCATACGTCTCAGTAAATTTGCCAGTGATGGACAGATATTATGCATTAAATATATGAGGAAAGGAGAGGGAGAGACCGAAGGAGGCAGAAGGAGATTGATACTGCAGTAGCAATTAGATAATAGCTCTGGATCAGCAGTGCACATGCAGTTCAACACCATTAGCGATTGGACTGAGAAAGCAGTTTTACTGGCTGCTGGATGTAGCCATTCTGACCTGCGGCAGGCACACAAAGTATCAACCTGGAGAGTAGAGCTGGCGTTAAATGCTAATATTCTATGTGAGTGTGTGTGGTGGAAAATGAAAGAACATCGGAGCAAAAAGAGGCAGCTTTTGGCTGATCTAAATATGACATTGTAAAATAAATAAATCAATAAATTAGTGAGTTTGTGTAGGCTTCTCAGTGAACCATGCATTTCAGTAACAAAACAGACTTTGTTTTGGGAAGACCAAAAAAGTCCAGAAGAATTGGTAAAAGAAAAGTAACTCTAAACATAATTCGGTTTGTTTTGCCGAGTTTTCGTACCACATGTAACCCGGTTAAAAACTTTGAACCGAGCATTTCATCCAAGTATGTAAAAAGTTTTCATAAAATATTTTTACCCTACACTGTTATCAACCCTCCCTAGACTGTATTACCCTTTCCCACACAATTATATGCACAGTAGAGTTGCGCAGGGGGAAGTGAAAGGGAGGGGGAAGGGTGCCCGAAGACGGGGGGGGGAGATGCTGAGAGATGCTACGATGCATCAGCCAATCAGCGTGAGGAACAGAAGAGCACGCTCAATTAGCCAATAGTACACAGAGTACGTGTTGTACTAGCCAATAGTACGCCGTGTGCGATCTCGTCTAGGTAAACAAAGCTACCAGCGATCATTCGCAAATGGACTTATCTCAATATGCAAAAAGAGAATCCACATTTTTAAAGTCCCCCCCCCAAAATATATATAGAGAGGGAACACTGTATATAAATATATGTACGTATATATATTTATATATATGTACTGTATATAATTAAGTGTGTGATCGTGTGATAATATGGTGATAATATGTCTATGAAGATTCTCAGTCATCCAGGTCATGGTCAAGGTTGAAAAGTTCTGTTAGGCAACTGGACGTGAATTTTCTAAAAGAAGACATTTCACCTCTCATCCAAGAGGCTTCTTCAGTTCTAACTGGTGGTGGAGAGTACAGCAAATATATACTCTGGGTGTGAAAGAATAAAGCTACTTGCCTAACAGAACTTTTCAACCTTGACCATGACCTGGATGACTGAGAATCTTCATAGACATATTATCACACGATCACACACTTAATTATATACAGTACATATATATAAATATATATATATATATATATTTATATATATAAATATATATATATATTTAACCCTGTCATTGTAGGCAGATCACTTTACTGTAGCCTGCTCATTTCCGTAGTGGATGCTAAGCCAAAAAAGTGTGGGCTTCCCTGCTATAAGTACAATATATTGTACATACATTCAGTGGCCACTAGTAAGCATACGTCATGGTGTATATGACACCACTCACGCATTGGGATCACAGAAAGAAAGAACAGCCTGACGGGAGAAATCGTTATTGGCATTGTAGCGTTGTGACGCCGATAACACTGAGTATTCGTGTGCAGCAGAGTGGACGACTGGGACTTGTGTCTGCACTTTAAGACAGATCATATTGATTACGTATTATACAACCACTGTTGGTGCAGTGAGCCATTAATTCTCTTAGAGCTGGTCTGCCATTATGCTGAGACACTGTAACGGGAGGAGGCGTGTTCAGACAGAGAAACAAATGAAATGAACCTAACCTAGCAAAAGAAACCGGCTGTTTGTGAGCGTGTTTTACCTTCAAATAAATCTATTTTGAGAGCATTCAAGGGTAAAATAGTAGTTGTGTTTGACTTGTCGGGGTTTTTGATATCTGTCAGTGTACAATGGGAAGTCGTGATCCGTGATTTGGAAATACTGGTGCATTGTTTTAAGTAAATTTCATCATCCATAAGACACTATTGGATCAAGTTTCTGCTAGCACTTAGCATGTCAGTGGTGTTTTAGCCGCATATCGCTAGCACATGCAGTGTTCATACCACTTAAGTACCACCGTAGTACTGTAATTTCCAGAATATTGAGCGCACCCACTTATATAGGCCACACTTCTATATAAGCTGTAGGTGTCCACGTCGTAACATGGCATATTTACACAGAAAGGTTTTTTATACTTTTAACTAAATAAATGTTTTTTTTTTCAGAACAGTGCCTCTAACACAGCTGGTTACACGTTAGCTCTTGCTTTCTTCGGCGTCGACCATAGTTGGAATGCACAGGCGAGACTTAGTGATCTGCTCCAGGGCTCAAGCTAACATTAGCTCCGCGGCTAACTCCCTTCACTTTGTGCTTGTCCACAGCAGAGGTAAACAGAAACAACTTTCACTACCGCTCTCTCTCTCTCTCGCCCCACGCACACATACGCACACAACCATTCACAGACATACTGTACGCTACTGGTACAACACACAGTAGCCTACCAGAAAAGTCACTGATCGCTAGCGGTATGAACTTTGTTAGCCCGTAAAAATCCACAAATTAGTCGCATCATTGTTTAAGTCGCAGTGTTCAATGGATGGACATTTGATACAGTCATGTAGCTCAAAGCGCTTTAACAGTGCTTTAACAGTTGACATGCCAAGTGGTTAACCTAATATCTCATTCCGATATCAACCAATACCAAAATTGTGTGTTATTAAGCGCCTGGTAATATTTATTCATTTTTCTGTACAAACCATACAATACCCTGATTATCCACCCTCCAGTCACTAGATGGCAGCGGAGCAACTCATCTTGTTAATCTATTTTGATAATCTGGGTGCCAGAAATTCATACAGTGGTTTGTACAGATACATAAATAAATATTACCAGGCACTCAATAGTCTCAGTGATGGGGCGACAACATGGGTACAGATCCACACAGACTGGATCGATTACTAATTTGGCAATTTTTTTTATAATATAACAATATTTAGTGTGATTTTCTAACCCAATAGAACACATTACAAATGCCGGCATTCAACAACTTTACTATGCATTGTTCATAACATATTAGTAGGGATGTCCGATGTTGGATGCCGATGTTGTCCAAACACTTCATTTCCAATTCCGATATCAACCGACATATGCAGCCATTTGGGTTAAAGGCAGAGGCCAACTTTTCGTTGTGTGCAGTCGTGTGCTGTGTCACAATGACAGTAATTCACCTTCACTTTCACTTTCACTTCACTCTTTTTAGGTCACATCATATGGGTAAAACCCATGCGATTGCATTATGGGGTTTTCATTATTGAGGAAAAAAATTGATAACGATTCTAACATTGACTGATGATAATATCAGTTGGCCATTATCAGACATCCATACATACATGCATTTACACAATGCAATCCAAATAGTTTAATTGCTACTATTAAGGTACAAGGATGTCTAGTGTACTCGTTCGCATGGAGTCACTGCTCTCACAATGTTCTTATTACCCTAGAACAGTGGTTCTCAATTATTTTTTTCTTAATATTATATATAATATATATATATATAATATTATACAATATAATATTTTTGTCCCCAAAGAGGGGGACCCTTTGCCCCTTACCCTCTCCGACCCACACCACTGCGAATTGAAATACCATTGAGAACCTGATAACATGTATATTTGTACATCTGTACAAACCACTGTATGAGTTGCTGCCACCTAGTGACCGGAGGCTTGTTATCATTCGTGCATTACAGCAGTGGTACATTTATTCCCCCCTCACCGTGCCCAGCCAACCACCCCAACCCAAGTACCGCCCTGGAAGATGAGTAACTGACATGTGCAACCCAAGTACCGCCCTGGAAGATGAGGAACTGACACGTGCATTTTTTTTAAACAATTATTATCAATACCTTATGAGAGTAATCAATACTCCATCGATACTCCTGAGTATGTATCAATAGCACCGAATTGATACTCCCGTCACTGAGAGTCTTTATGGGAACCTCAGTTGTCCTTGGCTCTGGGAGTCAACTCAAAGTCAAGTCATTTTTTCTAAACCACATGGTCAGAACACTATGAAAAATGGGTTTCAATACTGGTTCAGAAGAGGCACAGCCATTAGCCCCCTCCTCTGTATGGACTAAATAAAGGGAAACGCCATGAGCATTCTAAATAATGATGAGTTCATAGATCACAGAGTGATAGGAAAAACATGATTAAAGAGTTGTTTTTCGATCGAATTTATCAGCAACTAATTAAAGAGGAAGAAAATGTGCTGCTCTCAGGTTTTGTGTGTGTGTGGCGCGTCTCCGTGCGGCTGTGCGTGTGCGTGTGTGTGCATTTTAATATACCCTGAAGAGAGGAGAGAGGTGGGACAGTTGGAGTATCAAGGCACTTAGGTTGATGAAATCTTTCAACTGCAGAGCCCCACCCCCTCTTAGAGGAATGCTGCAGTACAACAACCACGTTAACCGACAGACAAGGGACAAATATCAAGTCACCTTCATAGAAAACACATAATCAGCCGTTGCGTTTGTGTCTACGGGTATGTCACGAAAATAATTCGAATTGTGAATTATTATTGCAGAAAGGCTCTGGTAAAGAAAACAATATAAACAGATGATTTCAGGTTATTTCTATACATATATCAGGATGACATCCTTCTTTCAACACAGTTGAAAACAACAGTTTTCTATGCTATACTGACCAGGTATTTGCTTAGTTCAAGTGACAAAACCCACAATAGTTATAATATTGTTCCTTCTGTGTCACTGTGGTAAAATAATTGCAAAGATTTATGTTTTTTTTTAATTGAAATATTCAGTTAGCAAGGGCCTGCAAATCCAACCAAATGATTTTTTTTTTTTAAAGAAATTTGATTTTTATATGCATTCAAATAAAGGGGCTTCCTTATATGACTTACGAGCTACCCCGAAATACGTTTTCCATGTTACGAGTAAGCAACTATTGCAAGATTTTCCTAATGATACGAGGAACATTGAGTTACGATTGCTCAACCGAGCTCCGTTTTTCAAATCGACCCCCCCCCCTTTCCATCATCTATATCAGTGGTTCTCAACTTGTGGTACGTGCACTACCAGTGGTATGAAAATTCATATACATATATGCTATATTCTAATGTTGGTCATCATGGTGGTACTCAATGTTTTCTCAGGTGGTATAGAGTACAAAAAGTTTGAGAACCACCGATCCATATCGAATCCTAACTCCCGGTCCTTCACCTATGCTTAGCTCGCTCACCGTCCCTCACTGGTTTATTTGACCCATTTCTACAGCAATAATATGAAATGTTTTCGTCATTATTATTATTACTATTTTGTATTATCAATATATTTGTTTATAGCTATGCTTCTGATGTTTAGATCAGAAACTATTAATTTAATTAATTAATAGTATATTTCTGGGGGGGGGGGCTGGAATGAATGAATTCGTTTTTAGTTATTTTTAATGGGAAAAAATGCAATCCATTGTTTTTATCATAACAGTCCACTCCAATATACTTATAAACTGTTTGAAAACAATGTTGCTTATCTTAGCATGTCCTTACTATGCCATTTAGGGTATATTTCTGCAACATTGTACATTATTTATATATACATTTTATTTGTGTATTTATTTTGATCCATTTAGTTTCATATTGGAAATCATTGCAGTTCTTTTGAGACCTGTTATTTATTATATGTATTATTTCTGTTGGACCTGACAAGTGATTAGGTCGGAGTTTGTCCTAAAAAAACGAACTAACTGTTTGTCTGAAAGTGCATTGTTTAACTTAAAGGACACATGACAACCCCAACCAGGTGGCCATGATGCTAGCTTCATATTTTACAAATACAGAAGAGGTATTTATTACTATTATATTTAAATATTAAATAATTATATCAGTAACTATTTCCCTTTTCTCTTAATTTTGCCTCATATGTAATTATGTATATATGTGTAAGTGTATTATATATGTATATAATATATACTGTGTGTGTGTGTGTATGTGTGTCTGTCTGTCCGGTTAGGTGGGTGTGTGTGTGTTCTCGCGAGAAGATCTATCTGGTCTATGTTTACAAGCAGTACTTATTAACAGCAGTCTCCCCCTGTCGTCACTAGCTTCACGGTCAAGCCGAGAGGCTAGTGTTGTTTCTGCTTTTGCTGCTTCAGAGAGAGGGCAACAACGACATTCCTTCTTTTGCAGCTGGGCCAGACGCTTCATTTTACCGGGAGAATTTTGCTATCCTGACATAAACCCCTACCACTTGTCGCAGCTCTGGAACCCGGCTGAACAAGGTAGGCACGAAAGAGAATCATCGTTTTGCTGTCTGTGTGCCCTAGTGGCAGTGCGTGTTGAACGACATGGATACCAGTGCCGGGAATATAGACTTTTAAATGATGCCGTTCGCTGCATCAACGGTAGCCATAGAGCCATGTCCGCCTATCAGCCTGAACCCGAGCGTCAGCACTCTGACTCAGAGGCATATTCCCTCTTTTTTTTTTTTTTACATCATTACTGTCAGGTTTATTTCATGTCTAATGCGAAGGTTCGTGTAGTCGGCAAATAGAGCAAGTGTAGTTAATTACCGCAAGGTTGTTGTCATGGCTTTATACTTTCAGTCATACACGTTAATGGACGCTGCACGGTGACTGCAAGAATAGGGCATTTCGTATTGTCATTCGACGTGGTCGAAGCTCTCTTTAATTTACTGTCAGTTCAACTCGACTTTCTCGTCAGCAAATACACCTAAAACTTGTCTCAATTGTTTCTTTAAAATACACATAGAAAAGAAAGAAATGGGATTAAAAATTAATTAAATGAAATAATATTATTTGCTATCGTGGAAGCCTGAATTGAACGGGGATTCTGGTTTTGAGTAGATAAACAAAACAAAACAAACAAACAAACAAAAAAAAAACAGTGCAGAACTTTCCTTTAACTGGTCGAAGGTATGTAATGTTACTATTGAGGACTGGAATACGATGTGAATACGCTGCATGATGTGTTGCTGTGTTTTTCATTGCATCGCACGCCTCTTTCAGGGGCGTTTTAAGTAACTTTGCGGGCCGGGGTATCCTAGAAGAAAAAAAACATCAGGACTGTCCTTATTTTAGTTAATTCTGAAAGTGTCATTATGTCAAACATGTTTCCATATTCCAAAATATATTTTCCTGCACATTTTTTCTTGACTAATGAAATGCATGAACCACACATACATAACATGTAGTTAATGTACTATATGTGTGTATATATATGTATGTACATACAAATGTGGCATTTGTGTACTGCCTGTATATATGTATGTACATACAAATGTGGCACCCTGGTGTACTGCCTGTGGCCAGCGGTAGCAACTTATTTGTTTATATTGTTGACATGGGCAGCAGCCCAGTTGTGGCAAGATTATTTGCAACTTATTTGTTTATATTGTTGACATTTTGTATAATCTTGACAGTCGTGGCAAGATTATTTCACAAAACTATTATTTTTCAAATGCCTTTTCTGTTATTCATTGACATGTCAAGTCATGTGCGGTGATGGCCTTATCAAACCTGTGCACCACAGAAATATACTTACAATGTGTTCATGTAAACAGTGCTTGGTGATTTTTACACAATAGATTTCCACACCATAATTGCTTATTTGGTCCCATCACTGGTGGTCATGGAAATAGGGGTAGGAGGTGTTGTCGAAAAAAATGAAAAATGAGTCCAACTGCTCCATTCTGCGGTAGGTAGAAGGTACAAACGAACACACCTAATGCACCATTCCCCAACATTCTAGAACTAGATAGCGTAACTAACAAGTAGCTCATATATCAACTTTATGAAAGACTTATTTTATTTCGAGATCCATTCATTTTTTTTAAAGCAGGAAATCTAGTTTTTTTTTTAAATGATGTTTTTACTTCCAATCAAAATCTCATTTTCACATTTGGGTTATCAGTGTAACATTTCTATCTAAAGTGGTCCAGATAGCAAGTTGTTTTTTTGTTGTTGTTGTTGTTCATGTGTGTATATACGAAAGCAGTAAACGGCAACGTTTAGCTCGGAAATGATGTAATCAGAAAATGGTTTACTGCGAGAGCGCACGCGAACGAGTTCACATTAACAATACAAAGTAAATACATTTTGGCAACACTGGGAAGAAGAAGAAGAAGAAGAAAAAGACTTTCTTCCTTTCTTCAAGAAGAAGAAAAAGACTTTCTTCCTTTGAAGAGGAAGAAATCCCAACAGTTCCAGGCTTGGTGTTTAGCCGTCTGACTCGGTGAAGAGAGAAAGGGGGGTAATGCGGGAGCTGACTCGGTGAAGAGAGAAGGGGGGGGGGTAATGGGGGAGAGAAGAAAAAGAAAGAGCAGACCTATAACACTACAATCTAAGTAGAGTCAGGTAAACTGTTCTTGTGCAAACAGTACAGTTGTAGGGGTTAATGTAGTGCTGCTAAGTTAGATGTTATTAGTCACGAATAACAGTATGAATAATGGTCAGGATTAGGTCCTGTATTTCTGGAGACACAGGAACCTGTGAGGTAAAGATGTAAACACAAAAAAAAAAAAACTAAATTCATCATTGCAGCGACTCCATCGTTGAGCAACATAAGTTTTATTATAGAGTGCCTGAAGGCCAACTAATACAGTAACAGAAAGGCCAAGTAGCAAAATCACATTTTCCTCATCAAAGCCATCAACAAAATGCATTTATTAAATATTTTTTGCCAACATTTTGAATACATGTAAATGATTTTTCAGTGTATTATCACAGTGCAGTAAAACATGACCAAATATATTTTGTTCTAAATGTGTGTGTATATATATATATATATACATACATATATATATACATACATATATATATATATACATACATAATATATATACATATATACATACATATATATATATATATATATACAGAGTATATATATATTTCCATATTTTAAAAGGGATATTCAACAGGAAGAAAATATCACATTTGGTATTTGCTGCTAATGATAAACGTGTAAAAAAATCTCACAATTAGCAAAACGTTTTCAATTCAATTTTTATAGACTAAAACAATAGATTCCTCTTTAAGGAAGACTGTTCAACAAATGAACTGACAAGAGGAGCTTAATTTATGTTTATACTTGTCTCTTCCGAGCTTAGCAACTTTCTTTTAAGGCTTGTTTAAGGTCCCTGTTTTATTTTTGTGCGTCTGTCCTTGACTTGTATTTCCTGTCCGGCTTTGTTAGCTTCCTTCCTATTGTGTGTATTCTATCTATTTTCTGTCTCGTGTTTCCTTAATAATTACTTTAGTTACCGTGTTGATGACGCCTTTCTGTGTTTTCAGATTTTGACCCATCCCCGGTGAATTAGTATAAGTGCATTTTTCTGGGCTGTGTATCAACATATATTTATGGCACTGCACACAGACCAGCACACAAAGTGATGGATAGCCAAAGAGTTTGATGAAAAAATGCAGGGAGAGGGAAAAAGAGAAAGCTGCTTGGTATGTCGCCTATGAAGGACTGAAAGTGCCAATATATATAAAAAAAATACATTCAATATTTATTTAAATTTGTTAATAACTTAATTAAAATTGGAATTACATACATAAATGTGTTATCAAATTAAGATGTAGCGAACAACACTGTCTGTCACCAGAGGTGGGACCAAGTCATTGCTTTGCAAGTCACAAGCAAGTCTCAAGTCTTTGCACTCAAGTCCGAATCAAGTCTCAAGTCAAAATAGGCAAAGTCCGAGTCGAATCCAAGTCAAAAAGTGTGAAGTCAAGTCCCAAGTCCTGCCGTTTCTGTTTCGAGTCCTTTCCAGTCCTTCCACTCACTGCCACTCCTTTTTTTGTTGACCATATCGTAGTTTTTTAAATCTGAACAACACGATCGTTGGTCTAATTTTCTTTAACCGGCGCATTGTTCGACAGCTCTTTCTCATTGGTTGTCCCGCAATTTGATTGACTCGATATTATCGCGTCAAAACAACGTGGGTCTAATTTGATTGGATGTTGTGCCGACGCACACGGCACAACATATATGATCGATATGATCGATATGATCGACTTCATTTGCATTTATCGCGTGATAAATGGATTTGTTGATTATCGTCCAAGGCCTGATGCGCTACAACTTAGGACCATGAAATAATTAAATAAATTGTGAAATAATTGTTTGTTTGTTTTTTTTTTACATAAAATGAATCGGTATTTTAATGAATTAATTAATGATACATTTATGTATTTTCAATTTTAATTAATCATGTAATGATCTGTTAATTTATGTAATGACACTTTTAAGTAATTATTTGATGATGTGTTTTTAATAATAATAATAATAATAATAATACATTTTATTTCTGTCACCCAAGGACACCTTACAGTGAATACAAACATAACAACACAACAATAAAAAAACAAAAAAAAAAAACATTAAGAACTTCTAATGTTGGCTCTTTCGGTCCTCCGTAGACGCCACTTCCTGAGCCTGTCAACCTCATACTCTACAACCACAATGTCCTTGTCATTCATTGAAGAGCCCATGCAGTTGAAATGTATATCACGGAATGACAACATTTGTGTAAAAAATACTAAGAGAAGGCCAGCGATCATTTAAATGTCTCATCCCTTGGTTCTCAGGTCCCAAATGTGAAATACTCATGTCATTGAATATTGCCTTAATAGGAAAATGAGGATGAATATCCTATCGTACTAATTGAGTACATTCGATGGATGACTCAAGTAAATGATTACCCACAACCTTTCCAACCCACATTTCCCAATGACAGTTTCTGACCGTCTTGTACTCTATCTTCACTGTTGTAAACCTACAGAACATAAATATCTACACCTGTTCAGTGCCAAGGTCAGACACAATGCAGACATGATTAAACCCCCTGAAAGCCGGTCATGTGACCTGGCATGTGCCCTGGCATCCCTAACTTTTTTTTTCTTTTCAAGTAGCAGCTTATTGTAAATGACAACCAAGACTGAAGCAGTAGGAATCTTTGAGTACAGCATATCTTATCCACTATTAATTGCCTGAGTATAATTTGTAGCGTTAACTCTTATTAATTCAAATGGAGCAGCAGACATGCTGTTGTTTGTTGTTTGTTCTCTTTGTATTAACATTGTTGTATGTTTGTATGTTAACATGTTGTATGTTGTATTAACATACAACATTATAAAACATAAATAAAACATATATATAACATATATAAAACATAAATATATATAAAATATATAAATATATATAAATATATATATAAAATGTATAAATATATATATATAAAATATATAATATATATATAAAACATAAATAAAACAATAAAACATGTTGTATTAACATGTTGTATGTTGTATATTAACATGTTGTATGTTTGTATAAACATGTTGTTTGTTCTCTTTGCATTAGAGGACAAATGCAATGATAGTATGACTTCTGTATGTTTTATAGCTCAGTGACACAATGTTCACAAATAAATTACTATCTAGAAATTTTTTTTTTTTTCAGAATTCCAAAAAACCCGTCACACTTATAAAAGGGACAAAGAATACATCTTATCTGACGGCGATAATGCATTGACTTTGTCATATGCTACGTCGTTCTACCATTGACGCAAAGAACATTTTGGAAAAAATACTGTTTTATGGTACAACAGTGGTAGCAAACGTAAATAACAAGACAATAACAATAATGAATGTTACGTTAATAGAAATGCGTAAATATAGCAGTACAGTCTGGTCCATGCACTACAAACCTAACACTGACATTGGAATTAAATGATTACTTTTAGATCTACATACAAGGCTTTAGGTTTAGTGTTATAGAAGAGCAAATGCTGAGGGAAAAAAAAGCGAACAAATATACACGTTTATTGCTATAATTGTTTAGTAATAAGGTCTACGTACTGCAATCGACTTATTATATAGAGATATTTAAGGAGCAAATGTCAACGTAACACAACATAATGGAAGGTATGAAGTAACAACACATGAAAATGTTTACGTCGAAACAATGATACCTGAGCATAAATGATCAGTCACAGCATTTTAACAAGTCATTTGTCACTAAGACCTTCCGATTCATGTTTATTGATTTTTTTTTTCTCTCACAAACTTAAGGTTTTCTTGAAGCATTTTACCCCATGAGACATGACAACCTCCCCAAGTGAAACCTAACCTCCTCCGATCTTCATTCGCAAATTCCTTAGTCTAATTTGAGCAGTGACACACTTTCTTTCCTCCAAGTCATACCCCCCTCCACACAGGGGTCTCCTACCATGCCCCTACTATCTTGGCATTTTGTTCTGGTGAAATTGCATGGGTTTACTCCTTTCTTCTTCATCTCACACCTGGGCTTAGGTGTAACGTGTGACTTTTGTGCGTTGGAACTGCAGTTCTATTCCATTTATATTTTATCTTCCTCCTCAGTCGATTCAACCTTTGAAGAATTTAACTTCAAACTTAAAGTGATGCATGAAACATGTATGTATTTGTTTTGGTTTTATATTGCAAAGCACACCGGTGGCAATGTAAATACATCCTTTAAAAGAAGCTCCTTAAAAAAAAGTACAAATGGTACAAAAGTACAAAAAGTACAAGTGGCGATGTTTCGCCGTTTTTGTTTTTTACTTCAGCTTTAACTGTAGGAGATGAACATTATTCATACACTACAGTGACAGCAGTTTGACACAGGACAGGACCTGGCTACGTTACCCAGGATATTTAAGGTAGAGGAAGCCATGTTGCACACTCTCGGAGTCAACGTCGTCATCGCTTCACAGCGTATGAAAATGAATTGCATTCCGTGTGGCTCATTTTTTCCGCAAGCTGTTGTTACTTCCCGCTCTGTGAATTGTCAAAGCTCTGCGCGTCTCACACCCGGCCTCAGCGACTTTTATTTTAAAAGGAAATCAGACTTACAACTGCTTTTCTCTTCACACCGCGTTTAAGCAAATTCAACCACTTTGGGAAGGACATTCATGTGATTGTCACACAACTTACGTACATCGTCAGTTGTAAATCAGTGAAATTAATAAGCAGAATAATTTAGCAAACAGAACACTCTCTGTTGACTGGTCTATATATTGGTCGATACTGTACATTCGGACTTGAGCAAAAATCTGATTGGTCTATTTTTTGGCACGTTAGTTTCATCAGTAAGAAAGTGCCAAGTGCTAATGGGGGCATAGTAGCACACTACTATTTTGTATTAGCCCAACAGATTGAAAAATGTAAGAGAATTTTTTTAATTTTTAATTTTTATTTTCAGCGTTTCATTTACAGTCAGTCCTCCTCTACCATGTTTAAAGACATCGATAATATGGCAGAATTAAAAAAAAAAAACACATAATGGAAAATAAGTTGCAATACTTTACACATCACAGCCGAACTACAAACATGGCTCATCACCTTAAAAGTGTAGGTAAAGTTGTCTCCGTTACAAATTTGAGAATTTATACATTTGACACTCACATTAGCAGGACTTATTTTTTCATATAAGTTTCATATCGGTTGTTGTGACGGCTGTAACTGAACTGTAACCTTAAACTGTAAAATAAACTGTAACTGAACTGTAACCTTAAACTGTGAAATAAACATAGGAAGTTAGACTCAATTTAGATGATAGAAAGCTCGAGAGAGAGAGAGAGAGAGAAAGAGAGAGAGAGAAAGAGAGAGAGAGAAATAAAGCAAAAGGTTAAATAACCGAGCGAGTGTTGAGTGGAAAAATGGAGCTCAGTTGAGCACTCGAGTAACTCGATGTTTTCTCGTATCACGAGGAAAAATCTTGCAAAAGTTGCTTACTCATAACTTGGAAAATTCGTATTTCGGGCTAGCTAGTGTCGTGAAGCACCGCTGTATTTACTTAACGCCTCAGTGAGTGTTCACTGTCATGACAAAGACTCTTCATCTCGAGGAAAACTGGGTCAGGCGGTTATGTCTTAGGTGCCCTAAAGGTTTGTTATGTTGCTTTTTTTTTTTTTTTCTTTCAAACATATTCGTCATACTGGCTTGTCAGTGTATGTATTTTAGCAGCCCTGTTACATGCCTTTGTTAAAATATTATTTATGTAATTTTTCAGTAGTTTTGTTGAAGCGCAGGACACAGTGCAAAACATGAAATGTTATAGGGTTTTAATATGACATCACATACATTTTGTTTCTAAAGCGTTGTTGTTGTTGTTGATGATGTTTTTAAATGTCCTACACTTTCTCATTTTGGTGTCATACAAATGTGTGATGTATTAAACCAGTTGTTCCCCACCTGTTATATCTGAGGCTGCTGTTTATGGTTTGTAATGTATGGTTGTCATGGTGACAGGATTAGCATGCAACTCTTGAGGGGCAGTGGGCGGCTCTCTGCGTTTGTGTGTCCTTGTGTTTATGTGCGTGTGTACTATTTCGGAACAGCAACTTCTGGGTTGTAAAGAATCTATTTTTATAGCCCCTAATACTTACCATAAGGCAAAGGAGAAAAAAACAAAAACAAAAAAAACTAAAAGTATGTTCCAAACATCTTTGGCCTAGCTTTTGGATTGAATCTTCAATAAAACATTTTATTTTTTATTTTTCATACAGCTTTACCATCCACATAACAATGCCTTCCAGTTGATTGCATATGTATTTCCCGTGTATTGCATATTTCAGAAGCATTGGTGACAGTACACATTATTTGGCAAGTACACAAATATAAATGTTAGATTATTTTTAGGGATGCTTGGATTCGATGCTTTGATTGGTATCAGTCAAAATTTCATGGTCGAACATCGAAAATGTATGTATGTATGTATGTATGTATGTATGTATGTATGTATGTATGTATGTATGTATGTATGTATGTGTAAAGTGTCTATTCGCCTAGATCCGTGGTCCCCAACCTTTTTTGAGCTATGGACTGGTTAAATGTCTGAAAATGTTTTCACGGACCGTCCCTTAAGGTGTGGTGGATAAATACAACTAAATAAAATAAAATACTAATATTAATAAAATAATACTAAATTAAAATGTATTTTCTTAATATAATAATAAACGATAAATATTAATAATAATATTTTATTGTTATTAATAATAAATATAAATAATAAGCCACTGTGTATGCAGCTTTATTAGCAGCGTCCTCGCAATGCTTATCGTTTAATGCCGAATGTTTAGTCTCCAAGTGGCCAAGCAGTTTTCAAGGCTTCACTGCCTCATTAGAGAGTGTGATGCAGCGCAGGCTTGGTGCGTGGGAACAACCTGTCTCAATAAATCGATATTTCAAGTAGGACTCCTGGAATTGTCTGTTAAATATACCTTCTTTTTTTTTCTTCTTTAAAGACGTAATCTCTTCATCTGTCTCCTCGCTGGCTCTTTTACCTCTTTTGCGCTAAGAAACTTTTTTTGTTCATTTTGCTAGCTTGGGATGGTAGCAATGAGGCAAGCATCCCGACATGTGTCATGTGTGAGTCATTGACAGATACGGCTGAGAGAATCTGGTGATTTTTTCAAAATAAAACTGTTGTTGTTTCTAATCAGATAATAAATAGAACAGAAATAATGTAAGTTGTGCATTCTTTCTGTGCGGCCCCGGCACCAGTTGGCCCACAGAGCAGTGCCAGTCCTAGACCACTGGACTAGAAGACGTATATCTCTATGTATAATATATACTATATATGTATGTATGTATATATATGTATATATATATGTATATATATATATGTGTATGTATATATATATATATATATAT
>NC_024307.1:34142785-34144103 GCF_000523025.1 Cynoglossus semilaevis
TATGTATGTATATATGTATATATATGTATGTATATATATGTATATATGTATATATGTATATGTGTATATGTGTATATATACATATATACATGTATACATGTATACATATATATTTATATATATGTACATATATGTATATATATGTATATATATATGTATATATATATATATATATATATGTATGGGAGTTGATAAAATGCATGTAAGAGGTACTTTTAAAATAAAGATAATGAATTTCTCATTCATTAACCTGAAAAAGATGGCGTGAAAAATATTTGAATGCTGTCAGATAACCTATGTCTCCACCTTTTGATCATTTGATTTATTTATTTTTTCCCCCTGTCCCTCCCACCTCTCTCTCTTTCTCTGTCTATCTTTGTCACTCTGTAGGTCTGAAGCAAACACTGCCATTCTTTCCCCGGTGTCTGGCGAGGGGACCACATCCTTGCTTCAGCCAGATCCACCAAGTTTTTTTTCCAACATGCAGACCTCTGCTGTCTTCCTCTTATCCTTAGTTTACCTTTTCCCCCTCCTCATCCCTAGCTGTTACACTCAAAGTGAGGCAGACCTAGTTGTACAGACTCGTAGCGGTAGGGTCCGCGGCATCCGACAGCAGGTGCCAGATCGAAGCTTCGTTACTGCCTTCCTGGGCATCCCTTTTGCTGAGCCACCAGTAGGGAAGAGGCGTTTCCGTCCAGCTGAAACTAAGCGTCCGTGGACAGGGGTATATGATGCAAAAGCTTACCCCAATGCCTGCTATCAGTTTGTGGACACATCGTTCCCGGGTTTCCAGGGGAGTGAGATGTGGAACCCGAACCGAGAGATGAGTGAAGATTGTCTGTATCTCAACATCTGGGTGCCGTCTTCACCCAAGCCACACAATCTCACCGTCATGGTGTGGATTTATGGAGGAGGTAGGTGCATCGTTGTTTGTTTAGTCTTTTAACCAAAGATAATCACATTTGAAATAGGTCATTTTTTGGGGGGGGGGCTACATTAGGGCCCCAGCGCTTCTTTGCTTCTAGTCGGCGCAACACCGCATGCGACACTATCAGCCAATCAAAATTACGTTTCTGCAACTAGGGTCAAATTGACTTTGACCCTAGATTTAGGGACATTTCAGACCCTCTTAGAGACAAAATTAGTGACTGTAAGAAGTCAAATGTAAATGCAAGTTACAACTGTATAAAAGCATACTTCCAAAGAATGAGGGGGCAGAGGAATCTATCTATCTATCTGTCTATCTATCTGTCTATCTGTCTGTCTATCTGTCTGTCTATCTGTCTGTCTATCTGTCTGTCTATCTGTCTGTCTATCT
>NC_024307.1:34145536-34165278 GCF_000523025.1 Cynoglossus semilaevis
TCTGTCTGTCTGTCTGTCTGTCTATCTATCTATATATCTATTACACATTTTACTCTGATGTTTTTAGTAATCAGATGTGGTACAAGCCACAGTACTCTTGATAACCTAAGCTTGGTTGTGAACATCACTGACAACAGCTCCCACTGATCGAAATGGTTTGCGTAGCAATACTTTCGAGAACCTTATACCTCTCAACACACCGTTGTGGTCAAAAGCCAGAGGTGTTTGTCCGTGCTTCTTAGGGGTGAAATATGAGTACGATTTCAAAATAGCAGTGGCTGTGGTAAATGTTGTTGGCCTGTTGTTCTGACTCTGCTGTCATATTTAACATTTGTAGGATTCTATAGCGGTTCTTCCTCACTTGATGTGTACGAAGGGCGTTACCTAGCTCACAGTGAGACTGTCATTGTGGTGTCCATGAACTACCGAATTGGTGCTTTTGGTTTCCTGGCTTTGCATGGCTCATCTGAGGCTCCTGGCAATGTGGGCCTGCTGGACCAAAGAATGGCACTGCAGTGGGTACAAGACAACATCGTTTTCTTTGGTGGAAACCCAAAACAGGTTAGTCTCTATTACTTTTTTTTTTTTTTTTTTTTTTTGTCAGGAATTTACTTTAATATAGTTGTAGTTTTGATGACACAGTCTGTATGTCCACATAGTGGACGAGGAACGAGGAATAGTGAATTTGGCCGATACAGTTAACACTGTTTGAGCAATCACAGCAGAGTTCACTCCTTAGCAAGAGTGTGTGTTGGAGTCACAGGCTGCTGTGTTCGAATGAGGTCAGTGTTGTTTACTGTTTACTGGCTCATTTGTCATCTGATCCCAGCCACCCAGACCTGTCTGCTCAGGGGGGCCGGGGAGGGGAGGGGAGGGGAGGGGAGGTTGGGGCTCTGACCTGAAACATGTCTGGTCATAGGTTGTGAGATTTAAACATGCTCATACTTAATTAAGAGAGCTAATTACACAGGGCACCGCTGATCTAAACACTCTGCCCAGGGGTGGCAGGTAGTCTTTCCTTTTAGTCAGCAGTTGGTTATTTGTTTGTTACAGCCTTGGGATGCAATATGAACAGAAAAGTGGGGTTTAAAAAAATGATGTCCTTGATATAAGAAACACAGCTGCTCAATACAGACACGTACAGACCCCTAGCATGTTAGTGCTAGCAAACTGGCATCTCACGATGCATCCGACTTACAAGCCTAATGGGGTAAAGAGGTAGGGAAATTTCCTTTCGCACTGCAGCAAATGCAGCCGGTTGTTGTATTAATAGCAATATAGGGCATCAACCTGTCAGCCTTAAAAATCTTCTATTTTTTAAAAGAGATACTCCAATCACTCTCACTCCAATATTGGTCAGAATCTAGTTATAGAAC
The DNA here is from genome assembly GCF_000523025.1 of Cynoglossus semilaevis. Taxonomy (NCBI): domain Eukaryota; kingdom Metazoa; phylum Chordata; class Actinopteri; order Pleuronectiformes; family Cynoglossidae; genus Cynoglossus; species Cynoglossus semilaevis. The sequence continues at coordinate 34,146,913 of NC_024307.1, forward strand.
ATCCAAACATCTATAGCCCGTCTGATTATCTAAGCCCAAATGCTCAACATATTTGCGCAACCGTACACAGGGGCACGAAAGCCTCAGCAATGGCAGCCTGTGGCATGTTGGAGGAAGAACGAATGTAGCAGATTGATATAATAATCCATCCATCCATTTTCATCCGCTTATCCGTTACCGGGTTGCGGGGACAGCAGTCGCCACCCAAATCACATTGCACCGTACCAACCCTCCAAACCTTCCTGCGGGTGGTGAGTCCACTGGAAGGTATTAACCTCCCTAACCGGGATTCGAACTTGTCCAGGAGGTGAACCCTGGGGTTCTACACCAATGACAGAGACATTGCCTCTGGGCCAAAGCGCCACTGATATAATAATAATAATAATAATTTGTACTTTAAAAATTCTTAACGTTAACGTTGTGTTGTGTTAGCCCTTTGGAAGCACCAAGTATGCGATATGTGTAAGGTGGGCATGGTAACCGCTACACTGTGGAACCACACCATATACTGTATGTAGAGATGTTCGAAATTGCAGTCTCGCTATTGGACATGATGGTAACCGCTACACTGTGGAACCACACCGTATACTGTATGTAGAGATGTTCAAAATTGCAATAGTCTCGCTATTGGACATGAAAAAAAGTTGTGTTGAGCCATCTGTACTTTCTAATACTTTCTAATACTTTTTTAGCCATGAAGCTATTTGTTTGAAATTGTAGATTCTCATTCTTTCAGATTTTGCGTTGATTTTTTTTTTTTTTTGGTCTGATTTGTTTTCGCGGACTTTGTTTATTCAAATTCCTTCCTACATTTGAGTCATGTAGGTCATCGGCAATGGGAATCAAAATATACTCTACAATCCTTTAGAAAACAAACAAAAAAAACAAATACACAATAAATAAATAATATGAAATAAAACAAAGCCAATTTGACCTAGCAACTACTCTGATATTTGTAAAAAAAAAAAAGTACAAGAAGTATCCCTGAAGTATAACACACCTAGCCTACCAAGTCATTGATTCTTAGCGGTATAAACTACGTCGGCCCGTAAAAATCCATACAGTAAATGATCCGCAACATTGTTTTTAAGCCGCGTGTTTCAAAGTAGCAAAGTAGCTTATAGTCCAGAAATTATGGTGTATGCTTGTTGAATAGTCTTGGATGGGGTATAGTTGATGGTGTTTTTGACACATTGACTTCATCTGTTCATAAGTTCAGGATGGTTTCTATACTTCCTGTGGACAGGTTCTACCGTGGTCGGCCCTTTTCCGATTTTCATTTGTTCCCGTCGTGGACGAGGACGTCCTGCCTGATAGCCCAGAGGCGATGCTCAGCTCAGGCAACTTCAAAGACACTCAGATTCTACTTGGAGTCAACCAGGATGAGGGCACCTATTTCCTGCTGTATGGCGCACCAGGTTTCAGCAAAGATAATGAAAGTCTCATATCCAGAGAGGACTTTTTAGAAGGTACAAATGCATTAAAAACAGTGGTTCTCAAACTGTGGTACGCGTACACCGTTGCTCTCTAGTGATATGAACAACTGTCAAAATTCCATATTTTGACAATGAATGACAATCATTGAGTTCAATGTAATGGCTTTTACCTAGCTTGGGGGAGAGCATAATCTTGGACATAAGCTACATAAAAGTTGCACCTGAATATAAGACGCACCCTCTAAATTTTTAAAAGAAAAAAAATAATTGTAAATATATAGGCCGCACTTCTCTATAAACTGCAGGTGTCCACGTTGTAACGTGGTCTATTTACACAGAATGGGATATTTTCTTTTTTTTAATTAAATAAATGTTTGTTTGTTTTTTTCCAAACAGTGCCTGTAACACGGCTGGTTACACTGGTTAGCTCTTTCCTGCTTCTGTGCCCGGACCAAGGGCCAAAGCTATTGCTATCATTAAAATCCCCAAATTTGTTTTTTGATTTCGTTTTTAAATGAAGACTGTCATACATCACCAAATAAAGAGTTTTTGGTTTATTTTATTATTTAAATAATTCAGATAATCAAAATGAAAAAAACAAAACAAAAAAAACAAAACGCAAATATCAATGTATCTTAATTCTTCTTTGACAGGTGTCAAGCTCAGTGTTCCACATGCTAATGATATTGGTCTTGAAGCAGTGGTGCTACAGTACACCGACTGGATGGATGAAAACAACGGTATTAAGAACCGGGATGCCATGGATGACGTTGTGGGCGACCACAATGTCATTTGCCCGCTCACTCACTTTGCCCGCAGTTATGCCCAGCATAATGCACTGAAAGCTAACGTTGGTGGACTAGGCTCAGGACTGGTGAACAGCGGGGGAAACTCACAAGGTAAGCACCCAAGTGTTTAAAAGTTCATATTTGGTACATAAATAATAAATGTGTATGCAAGAATGATAATAAATGGGAATGCATTAATGGCAATAGAAACCCATTGTTAAAATACATTTATTGGGAAAAAAAAAAACAAACAAACCTTGACTTCTAATAAGAAATGGACAGAACTATCTGGGTTCATAGATTTGTTTGAACTTGGTGATAAAACCAACAGAATAAACTGAGGGCTATTTCATTCCAACCCGTTTTATATGTTTTGTGTTTCTTGACTTCTAATAAGAAATGGACAGAATCTGTATATCTTGTCCATTTTGCTAACTGTCCAATATGTATTAAACGGAGGTGTAACATTTATAACAAACGTTCATCGTATGTCATTAAAGTCTAAGTCCCTAAATTCACATATAAAAACGAAGGAATTTACAGTGAGAGAACAGCAACTCTTAACTGTCTCCTAACTCACCTAATGTTTAGTTTAGACCAGGCGTGGGCAAACTTTTTGACTCGTGGGCCACAATCCTAAAATTGAACAGGGTCGCCGGCTCAGGCGCAGATAGATGGCGCAGTGGACTAAGCTAAATGAAAATGCTAAGTTTATTGAAAATATAAATAAATTATATACAGTGGAACCTCAAGATATGAGCACAATCCATTCCAGGACCGAGCTCGTAACTCAAGGTGCTCGTATGTCTAATCATTTTTTTCCCATAAGAAATTACAGGGGGGAAAAAAAAAAATCTGTTCTGGTGTCTAAAAAAACTCATACTTATTAGTGCTAATAAAAATGAAAAAAAACAAACAATTATAGTATATAAGTATATAGTATATAAAAAATTATAGTATATAGGGATTTAGGTGTGGTTTTAATTATTAGATCTTACCTTCGAGACAGACGATACAGTAGCGGCTAATGGCGGCATGTGCGGAGAGAGTTGGCCCGTATGTAGATGCTTGATTCCGTAGCGTACATTACACATACACTACGTAACTAATTAAAATAATATGTTAAATAAATATTATTTTAAATATTTAAAAAAATATATATTTATTAATATTATACATATTATCTATATTAATATTATATATATAAATATTATATATTTAATATTATTTAATTATTTAAAATAAATAATTTATTTAAACGCGTGGTCATCATGCGTTTCTGCTTCTCACCACCATCCTTACCGCTCACTCTCTTAGGACTCGTCGCTATTATGAAGAATAACGCACAAAATAGGGAGAAAATCGCGTAGATAACGCAAACACAATACGGAAGAGTCGACGAACAAGTACGACAACAACGACAACAAGTGAAGCGGCGTGAGCTGCTCCGAGTGCTCGGCCGCCTAGCGTCAGTGTATGTATGCGTGCTCGTATTTTGAATCTGTACACGTAATCTTGAAGCAAAAATTGGCTTGCTCGTATCGTGAAATACTCTTGTGTCGTGAAATACTCTTGTGTCGGGAGAGTATCTTGAGGTTCCACTGTAATTGAAAAAGTTTGGCGGGCCGTATTAAAAAGCTGAATGGGCCGCATTCGTTGGGGGAAAGGAATAAAAAACCCCTTTTAATTTAAATTTAAAAAAAAAAAAACCAAAAAAAAAAAAAAAAAAACCAGAAGGACTGGAAAATGTTTGATGTTATTGTCAAGTGTAAACATCCACCAAAGAATTTGCCCTATACTGTATACATATGGGATGGCTCGATACAACCTTGTCTTGTCCGATACGGCAACTTGGAGTATCCGCCGATACCAATACCAATCCGATACCTTAATATCTCAAACTGCAGGCTGCAGTTGCTGAGGGGATAGTCGCGTAAAGTTAAGTTGAGCATTTAGCAATTTAGTTTTTTTTTTTTTTTTTTTTTAAGTTCGATCCGGAAATTTTGACCAATATTGGTCTGATACCGAACCTGGGTATCAGATTAAGCCATCCTAAATATATGATTCTTGTCTCACTGTTTACTGGATGGCGTGAAATCTAAACATTATATATATATATGTACTTAAAGAAGGTCTCTCTTGTGTCCTCAAGGAGGGGTCTACCTCTATCTGTTTGACCATCGTGCATCAAACCTGGCATGGCCAGAGTGGATGGGGGTGATCCATGGCTATGAAATCGAGTTTGTCTTTGGCCTGCCACTGGAGAAGAGACTAAACTACACCATGGAGGAGGAGAAGCTCAGTCGACGCATGATGAAGTATTGGGCCAACTTTGCCCGAACTGGGTAAGAAGCCGTTACTTTTTAATTCAAGATTTTGAAGAGACATACTGTTCATCAGCACTTCAATAATACGTAGTAGGATTTTCACTTGTCATTGAGAGCCAAATTTTATTTTTTGTATTTTTGGTGGTGAAGTTCAATTTACAGGTTTTTTTGTTTAGATGCTTTTTTAAATACATTCTTAAATACATCAGTCAAATTCATGTATCAAGCAAGAATTTTTAGTCCACGTGTAGATGATCTGTATCAACTTTAGATACGGCGTCTTGTGTCGGTTGTAGCTCTGTTAGCTTGTAGCTACTTCAAATGTAGCTGCTTCAGATACAGCCACTTCAGCTAGCTAGCTAGCTTTTTCCTATGTAGCTACATCAGATGTAGCTACCTAAAGCCGTATGCGTTTTAACTAAAATTAAACACACGTCCAATTGGTAGAAGAGATCATTATACCAGCATATTTAAGCAGCATGTTCAAAAAACATAGTCCTTTTGCTAGTGCTAACTAGCTTCTTTGGATGTAGCACCTTTCGATGTAACTCTTTTGCTAGTGCTAACTAGTTTCCTGACTTGAATTTCTCATTCCACTCGGAATAGCATTTTTTTTTTCTTACCACTTACATGTTATAGGTAAGGTGTGCGATATATATTAAAGCTAAAGGTACAAGAAAATTGCAGGCATTTATTGGTGAAATTACTATTCAACGTGGAAGGGAACTTGTTTGCATATTACGTTGATAACATATCAAAGCCCTAGAACATATCTTTGCAAAGTTGTACGTAGTCAATAAAGTGCTCTTTCTGGTGATTTTTTTTTTTGAATGTTACATTTCTCCTTGTATAAATTCTGTTTTTCAGGAATCCAAATTTTAACCACGAAAGCATGGTGGACAGCAGGAAGCGCTGGCCTGTGTTCACAGTCAGCGAGCAGAAGCATGTTGTACTTAATACAGAGCCCATCAAGATACATAAGGGTATGAGGAACCAGATGTGTGCCTTCTGGAACCGCTTCCTCCCCCGCCTCCTCAACATTACTGGTAAAATAATCTGCTTCTACCGTACAATACAAATTGTTGTGGGCTCCTGATGGTGCTGAATTCTCAGTATAAGTTGGTGAAAACAGCGTTGAAAACAACCCGTTCTACATCGGAAGTCGCAGTACCACTCACCTAACACCATGGTAATATCATAATCTAGAACAGGGTTCACCAACCTTCTTGAAACGGAGGGATACTTCAAGGCAACTTAGTAGAATACAAAGAGCTACTTGTTTGATACAGACTTTCCGAAACAACGTAATTGTACATGTTCGTTGCTTATGTAACCGATTCAAGCACAGTAACGGTACACATTTTGACTATTTTTTTTCAAATTTTAGTTTTTAAATTTTTTTTAACCTGATCTTGAACATAAAACATTGTAAGAGTCTGACTTACGCTCGGGAGTCGTAATGAGTTCCCAAAAGTTCCCCAAAAAAACAACCTAAACAAAAGAAAACGGTACACATTTTGACTATTTTTTTTTTCAAATTTTAGTTAAAAAAAACAACCTAAACAAAAGAGAGCGAACGTAGCGCTAACGAAACATAGCAATCTAATGACTAGCCTACAAACTGGCGACTGTAAACCAAGCTGTCTGTTCGCGTATGACTCCACACGACGACTCATTGGTCCACTCCGCTCGTCATCTAGCTCTTTTGCGAAATTTAAGTTTATAATGCTGTATGTCGGAATGATGAAACAGGACCTTCTTAATGCATTTATGGGAGATGGCAACGTAACCGCAAACAATGTTATCTGTATGCTAATTCTTCGTACATGCTATAGTTGAGCTTTGTAAAATCAGAATGTAAGCGGCAGATTTTAATCTTTTTTTTTATGGATGTAACAGTACTAGTGACGCTTTGACCCAGTGGCAATGTCTCTGTCATTGGTGTGGAACCCCAGGGTTCACCTCCTGAGCAAGTTTGAATCCCGGTTAGGGCGGTTGGTACCTTCCAGTGGACTCACCACCTGCAGGAAGGTTCAGGGGGGTTGGTACGGTGCAGTGTGATTTGGGTGGAGACTGCTGCCCCCGCGACCCGGTAACAGATAAGCAGATGAAAATGGATGGTAACAGTACTAACAAACTCGAAGTCCAATTTGAATCATTTAGAGTTCAAATACAATAATAACGCACAGCGCGGAGCATCAGTAGCGGGTGTTAAGAGTTTCAGCCGCTAATGTTTTAATCTTTTCCCCGTGTGTTCCTTTTGTCAGACAATATAGATGAAGCCGAACGCCAGTGGAAAGTGGAATTCCACCGTTGGTCCTCCTACATGATGCACTGGAAGAGTCAGTTTGACCACTACAGCAAACAGGAGCGGTGCACTGACCTCTGAGAGCAGAGGGAGAGGTACCTTGGAGTAATCATCCCTCACTCCCGAGACCGTGTCTCTCTCTCTCTCTCTCTCTCTCTCTCTCTCTCTCTCTCTTGATTGATCATGTTTTACTTCGAAAGTGTTTTGTTTTATTTTAGAATACGATAGGAATTGCATTGAACTCTATTTATATTATTTATACTATTTATATAATGTATGTGTTTCTCTGAATACGTGTGTCTCAAGGAGCTGTGGAGGAAAACCAGTTTTCTGCATGAACGATTAATAGGAATGATAAAGATGTGTCAATACCTCGCATTTGTGTGGCTGTGTGTGAGTGTGTGTGAGTGAGTGTTGGGCTGTCTCATCTGAGCATCTCATTACTGCTGCTGTACTGTCGTGTGCTGTAACCTCATTAAGTCAGGGTTGTTTTTTTTTTTTTTTTAGAGGAGTCCAGCTTCTCAGTAGCAGTTCTTGTTTTTGGTCTCACCTCTCTCTCTCCGCCATCAATTCTGCTTCCCATAATAATCCATCAGTGCTTTTCTCAAGTATTAATAACGAACCAAAGCTACCGTCTGTCACACCGGAGTCTTCTGTCTGCCTCACGGTACATAACACGGACAGCAAGAAGGACTAATACCTCACAGTCTTCAGTGTAGTGATGATATAGGTAACCCCCGTATATTTATGTATGTATGTATGTATGTATGTATGTATATTACGTCATTAACTAGCAGCTTGGTGTCGCGTGAAGTCGTTGCCACACGGGTCTCGTATTGGTCAGTACAAGGTAATAGTTAATGCTCGACATGACAGTGCTCATTTGAAAATCAAAATTCCCTCAGTCCAAGGTTACTCTAAGCCCCTGAGCAAGACCCCTAACCCTTTGTTGCTCCTGGCAACTGTAAGAACTGGCCGACATGTTCATATGTTTATACAGGTAGGTTAGGTAAACTTGAAGGCTAAAGGGCAAGGCTGCTTCAAAAAACCTTTTTTTTTTTTTTTTTTACAGTATTGTATGAATGTTATTGGTGGCTCCCTGTAACACTACTTCTCAAATAGTGGGGCGGGGCCCCCCTGGGGGAGCACTATGAGGTGCCAGGGGGGGCGTGAGGGGCTTTCAATGGAATATGGCTTGCTTGACATGGTTATGCTTGAATGAGAACAGACCTCCAGTCACTAGGTGGCAGCAACTCGTTCAGTGTTTTGTGCAGATAAAAATATATACATGTTATCAGGTTGTCAATAGTATTTCAATTTGCTGGGGGAAGGGGGTCAATAGTATTTCAATTTGCTGGGGGGGGTGGGGTGTGGCACGAAAACATTTCTGTCCTCAAGGTGGGGCATGACAGAAAAAATAACTGAGAACCACTATACGAATAGTTTAATATTTAGCTTTAACATCGTATGTTCCTCAAGCCTTAATAAATCGTTGAAAAGTGCAAAAGTGATTTTTTACGTTTTCGTTTTATTGGAACTATTCCAATTTAGAGTACTACAAAGGATTTTATGACTACTATAATGAAACACTGCGCTAGGAAAAGAGAAAAATATGTTAGCAAGTTAGCATAGTGTATAGGTTAGCAGGCGTTGTCATATGTAACGCTCACAATATGATAGTTGTAAAAGTACCATAAATGACGTTCAATGTAAGCTTTGCACAAAATGTAGGAATTTATATGACACAAATTTGAACACAGTCACACACAGTTTTAGCTTTATCGAGACACTATAATATATATATACTGTATATATATATATATTTTCTCTATGTGCACTGCCTCGTCTTCGTCGTCAATCCAGTCCCCTTGCGCTGTCGCCATCATGCTGCGGTCCAACCCATGTTTGTCCTTCGCTCACCTATTAAATCACTCTCCCCATCTACATCTGTAATCACCACTGGCTAGTCCATCAGTGCATCTATTTTTTTACATCACTTTAAGAAAGATTTAAAAGGGGAAAGTGCCGTTTTGGATACGTTTTGAATTTGGTAGCGTCCCACCCTTTGGCCTGTAATGTTTTCCACAACAAACAAAAACAATCTACTGCTCTGTTTCGAAACCGCACACCATTAAAGTACATAGTGTGGATTTAGTTCCCTGAACATTTGTCATTTCTCTTCTCTGTTTCTTCTGGTAAATCTAAATCTAAATCATTTTCTTCAGCGCCCCCTTTTGGCATATAGGATTGCAATTCCCAAAAGAATGCTTTTATCTTTAAACAAAATCTAAATCAGTGGATTTCCCCACTGTGTTACAAATAAATGAAGTATTTGAAATTGCCTTGCTGTGCCCCATTTTCAAATCATACATACATATGTACAGTATATATATATATATATATACACCTGACAACATAACATTGTTGCTCAAAGTCAATGTGAGCCAATGTGATGAACACAGTAAAGCTCCTGTCCAAACCTTTCCCTTTGCTAGACCATTAATAAGCCAACACTGTGACTGTGACTCTTATCAGGCCACATCTGGGACACATCTGTAAATCAGTACATTTGTGTTTATATAACTCTCATGCTTTACATGATGATTAATGTTAACCACTCTTTTGCGTCCTCCTCATCGCCATCTCTCATTTCCTCCATCTCTCTGCAGCCTCAGCCCTTCCTCTCCCCCCACCCCCACCCACCCCCCCACTCTCTGTGCTCTCTGTACATTCTCGTTAGTTTAATGGAGGCAAAGTAATTCACTCAGCAGTGGGATAATGCAGCAGAGGGCTGGCTCAGCCCTCTGGCCTGCCAGCCACCGAACGGAGGATGGATGAAAGCTAGAAGAGAGACTGTACGGCAACAGGGCCAAGGAGGGAGGGTGGAGGGAAAGAAAAAAAAAATGGAAAAGGAGTAGGCAGAAAAGGGATGAGTGCTGATGTTATGGAACATTTCAAGAGGACGGTCAGAAAAAAATACATTACGTAACCACAGCATAAGCTCCACAAAACACAGGCATTGCTTGATCCAGGATGGTTTGACTAGCAAAAAAAAAATTGGATGTAAATTCCGAAGACTGGTTGGGGTTGTTCGGACAAGCAGCGGCTAAAATCAACCTCAGACTTTACAGATGATAAACCTTAGCAAGTCCCTGACATGTTCAGTCGAGCTACACTGGATGTCATGAAGCCAGATCACAGATGCTGTCCGGTCTATGTCTGATCTTAAAAAACCTCATTGGCCGGTCGTTCTTGAGAGTTTCTCGTACTGTACTGTACGGTTTTTGAAGTGAAATTTCGCGTATGCTTTTCAAGCTATGCATCGATGTTCAAATGGAACTGTGTGTGTGTGTGTTAAGATAATCATGAGTCTCTAAACTGACGTGATCAGATAATCGTGTGAATGCTCGTCCTGTCTGTGCACATTTAGTGCATTCGGACGCGCTGTTGCGCGGAGATGCGGTTACAGCCGGACTGAGGAAAGATATTAGATGACCTTCTTCATCCAGCCAAGCCCAAGCACATTTACAAAATACATTGTCACTAATGTGGATGACCTGTGATAGCACACAGACCAAAACAACAACCAAATAAATGAACCAGAGGCAGATGATGCAACAACATGCCTTTGTATTTTTTTTTTTTTGTCTGCTAACACATCACGTTCCCTAAGAATGGGCATCTTAGCGTCTCGTTTCTTGATGTCTCTCAACCAAATTTTTTCCATCTCAGCTTTATTTGAACATTACCTGAACGTTATCCAAATGTTTGTCGCAGTTTTCTGGCACTTACAAATGCCTTTTTACACTCCACTAACTGAAACACAGTGGCGCTTTGGTCCAGAGGCAACGTCCTCTGTCATTGGTGTGGAACCCCAGGGTTCACCTCCTGGGCAAGATCAAATCCCAGTTAGGGTGGTTGGTCCCTTCCAGTGGACTCACCACCTGCAGGAAGGCTCAGGGGGGTTGGTACGGTGCAATGTGATTTGGGTGGCGACTGCTGCCCCCGCGACACGGTAACGGGATGAAAATGGATGGATGGATGGATGGATAACTGAAATACAGGTCTTGCTTGTGCCATTAACACCACTCCTGTTCCCCTTACGTCCATTTTGGTCCCATTCTATAAGATAGCCTCTGCCTACGTAGGGGTGCATTTTGTTGTAAGTAAGTTGTCGTAATGATATCAATATTCTTAGCATTTACTTGTTTACCCACAAACGGATGTAATCCGCCCCATGTACTGCAACAGGTGGATCCTTATACAGGCCAGCATATCCTTTAAAATCCCGACACGGTCTAGCACAGGCATGGGCAAACTAAGGCCCTGGGGCCGGATGGGATGCATGTTTGGCCTTTTTAATCCGGCTCACGAAACGTGTCCAAATGATGTTATGAATTTATATCAGCATTATACGTCTGCCTTTTCCCCTGCAATGCCTGCATGTTCCACTATAGATGACGTAGAAAAGGCCAAACTTATGTCATTTATCTTGGATCACACAAACACTCCATCTACTCGCTTCTGACCCTCCCCCACTCCACCCCACCCCCTTACTCAGCCCTGTCAAGTTTTTGTTCCCATTGTGGCCCGCGGGTCCAAAGAGTCACATAGACCTGGAATTGAACCATAGCCATTTCACCTTATTTGGTACTGATCAACACATACGTGCACGAAGCGCTCAGCTCCGGTGTGTGGTGCGAGTGTGACTCGGAAGCAAGATTGAGTTCTATTTGAGTCCAACTAGCATGTTTACGTGTATTTTTAACGCCCACTTTAAGTCATGGAAACATACTGACTCTCTCTCTCTCTCTCTCTCTCTCTCTCTAAGTGTGTTTGTGTGTGTGTGTGTGTGTGTATGAGTATGTATGGTGCTATTTTTATTTGAAATCTGGGAGGAAAAATAAATCAATGGCAGGTCCAGCAAAGGTCACGGTTGGCATGTGAAGCTTCTATTTGTGGATCAGAGCATTGTAGTATAGCTTTAAAAAGAATAAAGGATTGTACCCGATATCTAAAATACCACTGGTACATGCATGTGTGACAGGCTCTGCGAACTGTGGCCTCTCTCCTTCGGTCGCAGCCGCTGCTTTAAAGCCCCCCCTCCCCCCGCTCCCCTTCCTTGTCTCACACCCGTCCCTCGCCTCATTAAACCTTTGTGCATGTCCCAGAAAACGCTGACTCTGTCTCCCATGTATCCTGCAAAACGTGGACTGTTATTATCTGTGGGAATTCTTATTCGACGGAACAACTGTCAAATTCAAGTTGTATAGTCTTTTAATGTAAGGTGCGTGCAACGTTAGCAATAAACGTCACTAAAAGAAATATATTTGATATATAAAGTGCAGTGGAGTTAAGATTAACCAACAATGAAAGTGGCTAGAGATTGTTTGTTTGTTTGTTTGTTTTTTAAAAGCAATATTATCCCTCATATAGATCAATCATGAGTGCCATAAATCTTTGTCTCGTCTTCTGCCTTACTGTCGGTTCTTCCTGTAATTGTTGTAGTCTGTTCCAGTATGTCTCTGTATCATGAATGCTGACTTGGTTATAGCAACAGAAATAAAGACAATTTGCTGCTTATCTTTGCTTTTTTTCTCTCTCTCTGTGTGTGTGTGTGTGTGTGTTTGTGTATGCATGAACAAAACACAATCACAAAACAGTGCGTTCTGACCGATACCGATAAGACCGATAAGAGCCACCTGCTCCCTAAGGTGATGGGTTAAACAATGTTTCTCAATATTTTCTGCCATGGGACAGAAGTTTTTTCACACCCCCGCCCAAATGAAACTACTATTGAGTACCTGATAATATTTATATATATATATATATATATAATATTTATTCATCTGTACAAACCTTACTGGCACCAGTATTGTGCATACAACCCCCTGATTAATAAACTAGGTTAATCAAATGAGTTGCTCTGCTGCCATCTAGTGACTTTCACTTTCACATAGAGCCATTTTATGGCACATATCATTTTGGTGAAACCCAATGCATACAAAATACATTAAAAAAAAACCACAATGTAAACGTTATCAAATGTTTTGCATTTTATAGAGTTTTACAGTGTGCACAATGAAGCAATTACTAAAAAAAAAAAATCCTAAAAATGTTTAACATGCGTATGATGTACACTAGCTCTAGGAATCAGTTTCTTACATAAGTTAGGACCTCAGTCAACAAGAAAACAGTTGGCAACCCAGTACGTTGTGATAGACTGGAATCTTGCAGTGCCCACAACGACAAAGGCCTTAAGTTTGCCAGTGGAACATCTAAATGACTCAGAGGAGGCTTGAATCTTCTGTTTTTCTGAAAAGGTTACAGGGCGACTTCTCCGCACTAAGAAGACCATGAAGGAGCCCTGTAACAACTAGGACAAAATCCTCCTTTCATTAGCAAGAACACTTAGGATGGATAGTAGGAGGACCTTTCAGCAAGACAACGAGCTAAACCATACTGCCACGGCAACAAAGGAGTGGCTCAACGTGAGCTAAATAAGCCAAATAAGGCCATGGAATGGTCTAGTCTGTCTCTCCAGACCTCAATCCATTAGAAAATCTGTGGAGAGAGCTGACGCCTTAAGTTTCCCAGCTGCAGCCAAGACCAAAACCAAAGGTTTTAGAGACTTTCTGTGAAGAGGAATGGGCCAAAAAACCTGGTGACCACCTATAGGAAATGTATCGGCTCCGTGTTTGTTCCTCTATCAAATACTGACTCAATGTTTCCCAACCCCGTTTTGAGCCATGACACGTAATTCTCATTTGAAAAAAGAAACAACCCCCCGCCCCCAAAAAAAAGTATATGTAATGAAATAATACTTCACTCATACCTTATTACTCAGAAATAATCTACTAACACAGTAAGAAATCTCAGCCTGTTTACTTGAGACAACGCTGATAGGAATTGAAGAAAGACACACGAAGATCTTCAACAGCTTTCATTCTCTTTCTTTCAGTTTTCATAGCCATCTGCTGCCATCTAGTGCAAAAGTAGTTAATTGTTCTGCCTGTCAGCATGCATCGACGAACAAAGATAAATTATTTGCAATAAATAAATAATAGTTTTAAGACCAATTAGGTGAATAATTAAGTATGTATTTGAAAAAGTGAATATATATGTATATATATAACGTGGGTCAGACTGATATGTGTTTAATATTAACAACTGCACTTACTACCTTTTTAACCATTATTTTGTATAAAACTTTACTCAAATATATGGTTTACTAATATGCCCTTAAGAAGGGACAAACAGTAGTCCTCCTTTACGTAACACTGGGGAAAAAAACTCATATGCTTCTCTATTATATTTTTTTTATCAAGCCCTAAATCGAAAATGGTGAAAAATGAGATTGTCGGTGACGTCAGGGTAAATAAATAAAGCTTTATATTAAGAAAGTCACAAAAAGTCGCACTTCAGTTAGTCATGAACAGATTTATTGCTGCTTTACACTGATTAACTGTGACTACCTCAGTTGTGTTGTGTACGCAACACTCCCAAAAAGTTTGTCCCTTTAGTGATTCCGTTACGTCCACGCCCCCCTACACTTAGTCCCTGGATGTGGCGTTTGGGTGCAACAAGTTGAGTCTGGGCACACAGTTCACACGTATGGATTAAAAACCAAAGTCCAAAGTTTTGTTTACACCGGAAGTAGTAGGGGTTCGTCACGCTTTACTGCTCGGTGTGCGGGGAGTCGCTTCTTCAGGTGAGTGTAAAAACGTTTGCACTTATCCTAACGTACTTTTAACACTTTTAACACTATTAACACTTTTAACACTTTTAACACTATTAAATGGGAAGTAACTTAATGCGCCAGTATGTAATTATGTCATAGCGTCACGGACTATATGAGCCTTCAATGGTGGCGCGAAATCGTCATTAACGGCTGCTATCGGCCAACTGCTCCTTGGTACAAAAAAAGTTGAGGACTGCTGGTCTAGGACCTAGCTGTACAATCCTTAAGTACATTGTAGTGACACAGTAAACAAAGTTCTTTATTGTATCGTGTGGGTTCACAGGTACATTTTCCGGGCCAATTGATTCACACATCTCAGCGGGGCACCATGTCATTACATCGAGTGGAGTGTGTGGTGAAGGGGGGCGCTCTAATCGGTGAAGGACCGGTATGGGAAGAGTCACATCAGACACTGATGTTCGTGGACATTGCTGGGAAGAAGCTCCATCGCTGGAATCCAGCAGCCAATCAGATAGAAACTTTGGAAACAGGTGTATTGTTGATAGAAGTCTCCCATTGGACACCTGGCAGTTCTCACCTGCCCGCCTTCTACCTGTGCCTTTCTGTCATTTATCGCCAAAATCTTGCTGTCACGTTATAGGAACTGGATAAAGCAGACTATTGAGCGCACCTAAATATATGCCACACCCATTAAATTTAAAAAGAAAAAAAATATACGTATATATTACCAGGCGTGGGCAAACTTTTTGACTAGCGGGCCACAATTGGTCCTAAAATTAAACAGAGGGGCCGATAAATGAAGCATGTGAACTAAGAGAAATCACTTGTAAAAGTGGCTAAAATGCTAAAATACTTTTATCATTTTCTACACCATCTATTGGAGAAACATGGGTATTGCAGGGAAAAGGCGGAAGTGTAATGATAATATAAATAAATCATATAATTTGGAAAAGTTTTGCGGGCCAGATTAAAAATCTGAATGGCCCCCAGGCCTACGTTTGCCCATGTCTGTCATAGAACCATATTGAAAAGACGACATCAAAGATTGGGGGAGCATGGTGGGCATATGTTTTATGTCTTACCTTTCCCAAGGCTTGGAACGATAATCAATTGATCCATCCATTGATCGCACGATAAATGAAAATGAAGTCAATCATTTTGCCAGTTGATTGCCATGTGCGTGTTTGTTTGTTTTTGTTTTTTCTCGTCCCTCACCACCAAACATGCTGGATGACAAGAGGGTTCATCTTATTCCATAGTGGAATGACCGGAGTGAACCCTTGTGTCAGTCATCCACTCTTTTTGGGAGGAGGTGGGGATGCAGGAATATTTAATTTAATTTATTTTAATTTAAATTATTTTAATTTAATTTAAATTATTTTAATTTAATTTAATTTAATTTAATTTACTCATGAGAAATAAAATGTATGGCTTTTGAAAGTATGAACTTGCATTATTGTGATACATTATCATTACATTAGTGGTTAGGTCTCATAATAATGCTGACAATATTATCATTTATCGGCAATAATTTCTGGGATAATATATCGTCCAGGGAAATTTTTAATCACCGTAGATTACAAATTCATGCCCTACTAATCTTATAATTTCTTTACCCGCAGATGATATGGTGAGCATGGTGGTCCCTTGCCGTTCAGGTGGTTACTTGGCCGGTATTGGTCGCAACATTGTTGCCATTGATTGGTCAACTAAGGACATTACCTTACTGGCAGAGGTGGACGAGGACAAACCAAACAACAGACTCAATGATGGAAAAGTGGATCCAGCAGGACGCCTCTTAGTAGGTTAGTCACATTATTGATTTACTGATTTCATGTCGCCTACTTGCAAAGAACTACCGTAATTTCTGGACTATAAGTGGCTACATTTTTTTAACACGAACCCCGCGGCTTAAACGATGATGCGGCTAATTCATGGATTTTTACCGGCTAACGAAGTTCATACTGCTAGCGATCAATGTCTTTTCTGGTAGGCTACTGTGTGTTATACTAGAAGTGTATGTCTGTTTGTGAATAGCTGTGTGCGTATATGTGCGCGTGGTTGGAGTGGCTGATAATGAAGACCCCAACTTCCCTGTTTCTGTTTACCTCTGCTGTGGACAAGCACAAAGTGAACGGAGTTAGCCCCGGAGCTAATGTTAGCTTCAGCCCTGGAGCAGATCACTAAGTCTCCCCTGTGAAATCCAACTACAGTCGGGGCACCAAAGCAGGAAAGAGCTAACGTGTAACCAGCCGTGTTACTGACACTGTTCGGATAAAGACACTTAGTCATACCGCTAGCGATCAATGACTTTTGATGAGAAAAAAAATCTTTCTGTGTAAATATCCCATGTTACAACGTGGGCACCTGCGGCTTATAGGGAATTGCGGCCTATATAGGTACAATTTCTTTTTTCTTTTTTTTTTAATTTTAGTAGGTGTGGCTTATATTCAGGTGTGCTCAATAGTCCAGAAATTACAGTAACCAAACGTATCTTATATCTTAGGTACAATGGCAAAGGAGGAGAAACCTACAGTTCTGGAGAGACAGCAGGGAGCACTGTTCAGCGTGGCATCTGACCTCACAGTGACGAAACTACTTAGCCCGGTAACCCAAGTAACCTTTTGACCTGAGACATGGGTCAATCCAATGGAATGGAGTCTTTCTGTAAAGTCTTTCTAATAGAATAGACATGAATAACCTGTCTGTTTCACAGGTGGACATATCTAATGGAATGGAATGGTCCTTGGATCACAACATCTTTTATTACATTGATTCTTTGTCTCACAAAGTTGATGCCTTCGACTACGACATACACACAGGAAGTATCGGTAACTTGCAACTTCGTACTGTATATGTTTTTGCGTGTATTAAATAAGTGTATGTTTTGTGTGAACAGCAATGAAGACCACACAGAAAGTGTGCTGTGAATTCTTTATTGCTCCTACAATTTGGTCTGACGATACCGTGAATTTTAACACTAGCGGCGCTAAGTTCAAAAACAGGGCTTTTATACTGACCATTTATACTGTCTGTTGAGTACTTAGTAGTTTGTGCTCCAGGATAGCGGTTGTCAACTGGTCCAGCTTCAGGACCAACCATTCTCCCGTGATGACGAGCTACGACACAAATATTAATACATAAAATAAGTTGAACTTTATTGATCGTAACGTTGGGAAATTCTTGGTAAAATAAGTTGAACTTTATTGATCGTAAAGTTGGGAAATTCTTGCGTTAACAGCAGACACCAGGCGCTAATCAAACCCAACACTCTCTGCTTCCAAGGCAGGTGTGCTAACCGCTACGCTACGGAAACCAAGAAGGAATCAAGGAGATATTCTCAACTTCACCAATTTTTTTGGAGTGTAAAGATTACGTAGTTTGATACTGAGATAAGATATCACAGCACGTATGCCATCCTCGGAGATCGGTGTATTGTTTCCAAATGCTGCTTCACTTTTGACCATCATGCTTTCACCTGCCAAATTGTTGGTGCGCAAAACGCAGTTTTTTTGTCCTTGTTAAAAGAAAAATCAATATTTTATATTTTCTGTGTCGAATGCATGTAAATATATCCATCCATCCATCCATTTTCATCCGCTTATCCGTTACCGGGTTGCGGGGGCAGCAATCGCCACCCAAATCACATACCCGTACCAACCCCCCTGAACCTTCCTGTGGGTTCCACACCAATGACAGAGACATTGCCTCTGGGCCAAAGCGCCACCATATGTTTTATATATATATATATATATATATATATATATACATATATATACATATATGTATATATATATGTATATAT
>NC_024307.1:34165761-34167112 GCF_000523025.1 Cynoglossus semilaevis
GTGTTGTTGAACTTTCCCAGGTGTACGGCTACAGACCGTCATACTCCCAGTGTCCAAACCCACTTCCTGTTGTTTTGGTGGTCCGGACTACTCTGACCTCTACGTAACATCTGCTCGTCTTGGCCTGAGTGAATCGGAGAGCAGACTTCAGCCACTGGCTGGACACATTTTTAGGGTGAGAATTGAATAGTTGACACTTACGTTTTACTGAACTGTTAGTGACATGGCTGTGACTAGACCAGGCATGGGCAACGCTCTTTAACTCGCCGGACCACAATTGGTCCTAAAATGCTAAAATGCTTTTAGCTTTCTCTACGCCATCTATAGGGAAAACACGGGCATTGCAGGAAAAAGGCCGAAGTAAAATCACAATACTAAAAATAATAAAATAATAAATATTATTTATTATTTTTTGTATTCTTATTATTTTATATATTTTATGTATATTTTATATATTTATATTATATTTTATATTATAATATATATTTTAATTTTTTTATTTTATTATTATTATTATTAATTGTATTATTATTATTGTTATTTATTACACAATAATAAAATTAAATTATTTGGACGTAAATTTAGCGGGCCGGATTACAAAGCTGAACGGGCCACTTCCGGCCCTTGGCCCTTAGTTTGCCAATGCCTGGACTAGACTGTGACCTAATCTTATCACCAGCTTTGACTTTGACGTTTTAGGTTTAGCTTGGTGAGTTTGAGTTTTTTAATCTCATCAGCGACTTTGCTGTAACCGCAGGTGCGAGGACTTGGAGTGAAGGGTCGACCGTCGACTGCATTCTCAAGATAAGCAGCTAAATGAAAAACATCAAGTGGTCAGCAGCAGGACATCCCCAAAACCTGTGCGGACGTGCGTTCGTGTTATATTTTCCTCTATTGTTCTGAAATGACTCAATCAATAAACAGAAAGATTCAAAGTCACCCAATCCGACGGTCCTTCAATAGTAGCTTCAACTAAAACAAAGCTACTTTTTACTTTCATTTCGTAGAAAAGACTAAGAATAATTTCACTTTTGGAATTATTTGTTGTTTAGATTATCCTGCAAGGGTCCTATTACTGGCATCAAGAGTGTATCTTCTCTAATTTTTGGAGTGATAACTGATGTCTCAGTACGGCATATTTCTTATCTACCCCTTCAGTGTCGTCCCAACTGAACAAATACACATCCTATTCATTTTATTATGTCTATAGAAACCATCAATATTATCGAGATATTATCGACCCATGGTCATTAACTTTGGGTTATGACCAATAGAACAAGATCCCGGATACAAGTGGCGAAAATGAGCTTTCTTCGCAGGGTCGCAGGGCGCTCCGTTAGAGATAGGGTGG
>NC_024307.1:34167212-34169833 GCF_000523025.1 Cynoglossus semilaevis
ATACACACATATACATATATATATATTGTTCTTTCTATTTGTTATAATTAGCCATGCATATTTTTTATTGCCACCTACTGTTACGGTGTGTGAACGTCTGCTCGTTCGCTCGTCATTTTGTACCTTACAAAGGTCTGCGCCCAACCAGCTGAGAACTGCTGCGCTAAGAAATGCTCTATGCGTTTACGCTTTTTACACTGACACACTCCTGCATGTATGTACCAACTTTTCTTTTTTTCTTCATCACTGAAGACGCTAACACATGCTGTTACGTACCTCATTTTTTTGTTGTTGATTCCCAGGCAACCGCCGTACGGTGTATCACATGGAGGAAGGGGAGGGGTTTCCTGATGGCATGACATCTGATGCTGAAGGTCACCTGTGGGTCGCCTGTTACAATGCAGGAAAGGTTATTAGCATTGACCCCTCTACTGGTTAGTAATGATATTACACTCGTGGGCATTGATCATCCTGGTGTTCCTTAAATGATGAGGCTCCATTTCTGTAGCTTCAAGATACACTAGCTCCATTTACACAACTGGGCCACCACTGGACAGCATCAGCTCGCCCTGTTTGATTTTACTGATTTTATTTTGCTCGCTATTTATTGTGTTGTTGAACTTTCCCAGGTGTACGGCTACAGACCGTCATACTCCCAGTGTCCAAACCCACTTCCTGTTGTTTTGGTGGTCCGGACTACTCTGACCTCTACGTAACATCTGCTCGTCTTGGCCTGAGTGAATCGGAGAGCAGACTTCAGCCACTGGCTGGACACATTTTTAGGGTGAGAATTGAATAGTTGACACTTACGTTTTACTGAACTGTTAGTGACATGGCTGTGACTAGACCAGGCATGGGCAACGCTCTTTAACTCGCCGGACCACAATTGGTCCTAAAATGCTAAAATGCTTTTAGCTTTCTCTACGCCATCTATAGGGAAAACACGGGCATTGCAGGAAAAAGGCCGAAGTAAAATCACAATACTAAAAATAATAAAATAATAAATATTATTTATTATTTTTTGTATTCTTATTATTTTATATATTTTATGTATATTTTATATATTTATATTATATTTTATATTATAATATATATTTTAATTTTTTTATTTTATTATTATTATTATTAATTGTATTATTATTATTGTTATTTATTACACAATAATAAAATTAAATTATTTGGACGTAAATTTAGCGGGCCGGATTACAAAGCTGAATGGGCCACTTCCGGCCCCTGGCCCTTAGTTTGCCAATGCCTGGACTAGACTGGGACCTAATCTTATCACCAGCTTTGACTTTGACTTTTTAGGTTTAGCTTGATGAGTTTGAGTTTTTTTAATCTCATCAGCGACTTTGCTGTAACCGCAGGTGCGAGGACTTGGAGTGAAGGGTCGACCGTCGACTGCATTCTCAAGATAAGCAGCTAAATGAAAAACATCAAGTGGTCAGCAGCAGGACATCCCCAAAACCTGTGCGGACGTGCGTTCGTGTTATATTTTCCTCTATTGTTCTGAAATGACTCAATCAATAAACAGAAAGATTCAAAGTCACCCAATCCGACGGTCCTTCAATAGTAGCTTCAACTAAAACAAAGCTACTTTTTACTTTCATTTCGTAGAAAAGACTAAGAATAATTTCACTTTTGGAATTATTTGTTGTTTAGATTATCCTGCAAGGGTCCTATTACTGGCATCAAGAGTGTATCTTCTCTAATTTTTGGAGTGATAACTGATGTCTCAGTACGGCATATTTCTTATCTACCCCTTCAGTGTCGTCCCAACTGAACAAATACACATCCTATTCATTTTATTATGTCTATAGAAACCATCAATATTATCGAGATATTATCGACCCATGGTCATTAACTTTGGGTTATGACCAATAGAACAAGATCCCGGATACAAGTGGCGAAAATGAGCTTTCTTCGCAGGGTCGCAGGGCGCTCCGTTAGAGATAGGGTGGTCCGTCACTCGAGAGGAGCTCAAAGTAGAGACGCTGCTCCTCCCCATCGAGAGGAGTCAGCTGAGGTGGCTTGGGCGTTTAGACCCGGGACACGCTGGGGCAACTATGTCGCTCGGCTGGCCTAGGAACGCCTTTGGGATCCTCCCAGAAGAGCTGGAGGAAGTGTCTGAGGAGCGATAAGTCTGGGTGTCACCGTAGTAATAGGTATCATAGTCACACATTTCTTTTGACGGATTATTTTGCAATGATCTCAAGCGGGTCGGTCGGCTTATAGATTGTATTGTTTTAATAAAAGTGATACATTTTTTAATTATTGATTCTTTTTTTTTTTAAAGCCATTAAAAAAAATCAAGTAGCTGGAAAGTCACAAAATGCCAATATTTTTCCAATCAGAGCTCTGATAGCCACTTCTTCTTTTATTTATTTCAAGTCCCAAATGCTAAGGAGACTTTATATGAACCAGTAACTTAAATTGCGGACAAGCACAAAATGAAGGGAGTTAGCCCCGGAGCTAATGCTAGCTTCGGCACTGGATCAGTCACTGTGCATTCCAACTACGGTCAGGGTGCCAGGCCAGGAAATAGCTAACGTGTAACCAGTCGTGTTACTGGCACTTCACTGGGAAAAAAATGATTTATTTAATTAAAAGTGAAAAAAAAA
>NC_024307.1:34171775-34174342 GCF_000523025.1 Cynoglossus semilaevis
TTTTTTAATCTCATCAGCGACTTTGCTGTAACCGCAGGTGCGAGGACTTGGAGTGAAGGGTCGACCGTCGACTGCATTCTCAAGATAAGCAGCTAAATGAAAAACATCAAGTGGTCAGCAGCAGGACATCCCCAAA
This sequence comes from Cynoglossus semilaevis, assembly GCF_000523025.1. Lineage (NCBI taxonomy): Eukaryota > Metazoa > Chordata > Actinopteri > Pleuronectiformes > Cynoglossidae > Cynoglossus > Cynoglossus semilaevis. The sequence goes on from NC_024307.1 coordinate 34,171,912, forward strand.
ACCTGTGCGGACGTGCGTTCGTGTTATATTTTCCTCTATTGTTCTGAAATGACTCAATCAATAAACAGAAAGATTCAAAGTCACCCAATCCGACGGTCCTTCAATAGTAGCTTCAACTAAAACAAAGCTACTTTTTACTTTCATTTCGTAGAAAAGACTAAGAATAATTTCACTTTTGGAATTATTTGTTGTTTAGATTATCCTGCAAGGGTCCTATTACTGGCATCAAGAGTGTATCTTCTCTAATTTTTGGAGTGATAACTGATGTCTCAGTACGGCATATTTCTTATCTACCCCTTCAGTGTCGTCCCAACTGAACAAATACACATCCTATTCATTTTATTATGTCTATAGAAACCATCAATATTATCGAGATATTATCGACCCATGGTCATTAACTTTGGGTTATGACCAATAGAACAAGATCCCGGATACAAGTGGCGAAAATGAGCTTTCTTCGCAGGGTCGCAGGGCGCTCCGTTAGAGATAGGGTGGGGAGCTCCGTCACTCGAGAGGAGCTCAAAGTAGAGACGCTGCTCCTCCACATCGAGAGGAGTCAGCTGAGGTGGCTTGGGCGTTTAAATCGCATGCCCCCCAAACGCCGCCCTCTGGAGATTTTCTGAACATGTCCCACTTGGAGGAGACCCAGAGGAAGACCCGGGACACGCTGGGGCAGCTATGTTGCTCGGCTGGCCTAGGAACGCCTTTGGGATCCTCCCAGAAGAGCTGGAGGAAGTGTCTGAGGAGCGATAAGTCTGGGTGTCACCGTAGTAATAGGTATCATAGTCACACATTTCTTTTGACGGATTATTTTGCAATGATCTCAAGCGGGTCGGTCGGCTTATAGATTGTATTGTTTTAATAAAAGTGATACATTTTTTAATTATTGATTCTTTTTTTTTTTAAAGCCATTAAAAAAAATCAAGTAGCTGGAAAGTCACAAAATGCCAATATTTTTCCAATCAGAGCTCTGATAGCCACTTCTTCTTTTATTTATTTCAAGTCCCAAATGCTAAGGAGACTTTATATGAACCAGTAACTTAAATTGCGGACAAGCACAAAATGAAGGGAGTTAGCCCCGGAGCTAATGCTAGCTTCGGCACTGGATCAGTCACTGTGCATTCCAACTACGGTCAGGGTGCCAGGCCAGGAAATAGCTAACGTGTAACCAGTCGTGTTACTGGCACTTCACTGGGAAAAAAATGATTTATTTAATTAAAAGTGAAAAAAAAAATCTTTCTATGTAAAAATCCCACAATTATTTTTTTTCTTTTTAAATTTAGTGGCTGTGGCTTATATTCAGGTGCGCCCAATAGTCCGGAAATCACAGTATAACTGACTGTCAAACCGACTGTTGGTCTGCTCTATCATCAACTGAGGGAAAATTCCGTTGTTAGAATTTTTCTATTGTCATTGTGAATGATTGCACGACGTTAGCTAAGGGCTAAATACCTAAATAGAAAGTCATTATGATAAAACAATGCCGGTATCCACCCCCTGATCTGTTTTCACTTGGGGAGGGGGGGGGGCTTATTGCTACCACCTGAGGTAGTCAGGGTGCGAATGGTGGAGGGGGGTGGGGTACCACCTGAGGGCACAATTGTCTGTGTTTATCTTGGAGTCTGCCTGTGTGTTGTGAGAGAAAGAAAAAAAAAAAAAGCACAAACAGAGACAGAAGGACCTAAAAAGAGGTGGACTAACAGGACAAAGAGAGACAATCAAACAGACAATGAGAGAGCGAGCGCAACAGACTGACAAAATACGCCAAGGTTGACTTTAGAAGAGGGCTCTTAAAAGTGCCATTGTGTGTGTGTGTGTGTGTTTTTTTCCTAGTTAAAATACAGATGTTGATTATTCAGAAGGAACCGTTAAATGAAAACAGCGCTCGGAACGGAACACCATACACTTTATAGTCCTTCTACGGGGTCAAATCAGATTTGTTTCGCCAACTGTTGACATTTAATAGCATCTTAGAAAACCATTTGTAGCCGAAAAATGTCAGCAATTAGTTTGAGGATGTTTTTTTAGACATTATGGGGTTTCTATAGATATATATAAATATATATAAATATATATTTATATATTTCTATAAATATATATTTATATATATAAAATATATATATAAAAAAGGGTCTAATGCGTCAAAGAGTTGTACTTTGCGGTTGCTGACTCTAGCAGTTTTGTTCTTCATCGTCGAACCACTGTGTAACGTAGGCCTGAGAGATTGCCTTAATTTTCTGAATGGAGGACCTGAAAGTTTCCTCGAAGTTGGATCTGTCTGCCTGTCCATCTGTCTATCTGTCTGTCTGTCCATCTGTCTATCTGTCTGTCTGTCCATCTGTCTATCTGTCTGTCTGTCCATCTGTCTATCTGTCTGTCTGTCCATCTGTCTATCTGTCTGTCTGTCCATCTGTCTATCTGTCTGTCTGTC
>NC_024307.1:34174780-34179512 GCF_000523025.1 Cynoglossus semilaevis
TCTGTCTGTCTGTCTGTCTGTCTATCTGTCTGTCTGTCCATCTGTCCATCTGTCCATCTGTTTGTCTGTCTGTCTGTCTATCTGTCTGTCTGTCCATCTGTCCATCTGTCCATCTGTTTGTCTGTCTGTCTGTCTATCTGTCTGTCTGTCCATCTGTCTATCTGTCTGTCTGTCTATCTGTTTGTCTGTCCATCTGTCTATCTGTCTGTCTGTCTATCTGTTTGTCTGTCCATCTGTCTATCTGTCTGTCTGTCCATCTGTCCATCTGTTTGTCTGTCTGTCTACCTATGTATCTATCAATCTTTAATTAGTGGCTTGTAATTTTTTTCAGCATCCTGTTCCTATTTTAAAAGAAATGTAAAGTATAAATAAAGGAAGAGATGTTGTGACCTTTTCGTGTACATGTCTTAGTCACGTTTCCCTTATGTTATAAGTCAAAATCTAAATCAGATCAAATTGAGAGAAGTAGGTTTGCCTTTTTCGTCTTTTTTTTTGTCTAATTTAAGGTTAAAACTACTAATTGTTTTGTTACATTCTATTTACTTACCGAAAAGGCATTTATATGTCAGTGTTTCAATCAGCCTGGCTACGTTGCCATAATACCTAAATACCTGATGCCTAATAATAGAGACAAGGGAATCTCCATGGAGTGAGATCAATAATGTCTTGTCTTGTCTCGTAAACTATGCTAACGTATAGTCTACAGCATTTGCTCTGGACTGATAAAGGAACAGAAAAAGTTATTTGGACGTTGACGAGATCTATCTCTAACCTGGGTTGTACTTTTGCCTCCCCTTCTGGGGTGGAAGGTTGTAGGATAGATTCTAGACCAGGCATCGGCAAACTAAAGTGCGGGTGCCAGATGCGGACCATTCCGCTTTTTAATCTGGCCCACCAAACCTTTTCCATATGATACAATTCATTTATATTATTATTATTATTATACTTTTCCCCGCAATACCCACGTTTCCCCAATAGATGGCGTAGAAAATGATAAAAGCCTTTTAGCCTTTCTGCATGACTTTCACATGTCATTTATCTTAGTTCACACAAACGCTCCATCTATCTGCTCCTTAAGGTCTTTTTTTGAGAGTTTTGTTCTAACGGTATTGAACGAGAAGGAAAATCACATAGTTGAAAAAAAAAACAAGGACAAAAATAAAGATGACTAGGTGTTTTTTCCACTTGTTTTCCAATGGCAACGGTTCTCCAAGGATCACCAAAAATCTCATGCGACTATGAACTCACCAATAGATGTAAAATGCCTCAATATTTAATATCAGCTGAACTCTCGAGTAACAAGAGATTTTCTTTTGTTGTGCTACGTAAACATTGACAAAATAATTGACGTCGAACGCCGGTCCATGAAAATCCAAAGGTTGCGTTTCTCCTATTGTCTTTTATCTATTTGTCCTCATAAATGTCACCTACTTAAGTTAAGTGAATTGTCTTTTTCCTGGGTTTTGAGGTGCTCTGGTGCCCCTCAGGGAAGACACGCCTCACACTTCGAAAACCTTTAATCTCGGGATCAGCCTTCATCCGGTAAATACTGTAAAATACTGCCTGCTACCCAAGCATTAACATGCTGCTAACATGCCATAAAGAACGGCACCATGTACGTGCACTGAATTAGTGCTAGAAAGTCAAATGCTAACATGCTAAATGCCTTTGCGGCGGGCTTTCTCTATATCCAAGTAGATGATTTTGAACCAATTTATAGAATTTGACTGTCATAAAAAAAATCACCCACATATTTGAATCTTCAAACAGGGCTTTCAAACAAAGACAGAATGCCATAGCTACGTATGTCTGCACATTTCTTCATGTTACAAAAGTTGAAAGAAAGACATTTACATTTTTAATCAAGAAGAAAATATTGAATATTTGAATGTTAATTGTTAACAAATAAAGTGATACAGAGCTGTAAAGTATCATTACAGTATTGTATACATCGGCATATCAATATTTTCTTACACCCCTACTAACCTCGTATAGCATTTCCTATATCGTACATCAGTGTTTCGCAAACTTTTTTTCTAGGGACCCGTAGTTCAAAAGTCACAAACCTTCGCGCCCCAAGTCAACAGACATTATTCGTAAACTCCTGGGAAACATGATGCGAGACGACCCCCCAAAAAATCTCTTGCGACCCACCTGAGGGTCGCGACCCAGACTTTGGGAAACAATGTCGTATAAAATCATTTCATATTTCGTATAACATTTTGTCTCAGTTAAAAACTAGGCATCATTTGCAATGTTAATATTAACCCTGTAAGCATGTTAGCATTTATCTTAATTCCATAGTGTTTCCAGTGACGTTGGCAAATGTAAAAATATTAACTAGATTCTTTTTTTTATGTATATAATTTATATTTGGGGTTTTTTTTTTCTTTTTTAAGGAGAAGACATTCTGATGATAATCTCTCTTCTGTCTCTTTTTGACACACACAGACAAAACTTTTCATTAAATCAGAGTCCAGTTAAAGGAGAGTCCCATATGCTAATTTCAAATCTGCATCGCTGGTTATTTAGATTAATATAAACTTAGGCCTGAACAACTGAAAAGTCAAAGGTTTTGCTCACAGTCCAGCCCCGTTTAATTTTAACACTAAAAACAAGTAGACGGTGTGAAACTAGATATTCAATCCTTTTTTTTTGTTGTTGTTGTTTTGTAACAGACTTCATAATCTCCCTACACCACCGGGAGATGGTACAGTCCACCCTTCCCCCTTCCTCACTTCCTCCCCCTCTTATTGAGTAGAATGAATGAAAGAGAGAGAGAGAATATGGGCAGATAGAGAGAGCTAGAGTCAGAGTGGCGCCCCAAGCAGAGACCTTGCAGCAACACATTCCTCTGAAGCAGGTTTATTTGACCAGTTAGTGCTGGTTGAGCTGCAGCCAGGCCTGCGGACTGGTCAACGCTGGGGGAAAAAAGAAAAAAAAAAAAAAAAAATCATTCGAATCAGTCAAGAAGAAGCAGGGATGAAGCTACTGCTGCTGCTCCTGCTCCTGGAGCAAGCTGTGGCTCAGCAGAGAGGTGAGAAACTTTTTGAATTGTTTTACTCACTTGTCTCCGGCCTCTTTTTTTTTTTTTTTTGTACCACTGGACCCACCAACAGGCTGGAAGACAGAATGTGACCTGCTTTTTTTTTTAAATCCTAAATCTTTTCACATGTCTAAGTGATGATTGTTTTGTTGTATCCTTCCTCAGGAAACCAGTCAAATTAATTACAGATTTGAGAAATACAACCTGAGGTTTCAGGCCTGTTAGCACAGTTAGCACAGCGATGGGTATGTTTTACTTTCTTTTGAGTTAAATTTGACTCGCGGAATTAAAGTTAAAATCAGTTAAAAACACACACTTTGTTAGAGGGATGCATGCTTGTCCAGAGTCAGTTTTCAAACAGGAAAAGGTAAAGACTAATCCGGTTTAAAACGACACAAAAAAAAACCAAACAAATATATTTAGTTGGTGTTTCATTTTAATCACGGTTCGGTATAATCGCTGAATCGTCAGCATATTTATGAGAAGACCCACGGAGAGGACTGGCGTGGTGTGTGTGTGATGATTAGAGTTAACAGTCACACGCCGCCTTCTTCCTCTACACCCACCATAAAACCCTCCCCCAAATTACCATGTTCACACAGTGTTTTTGTTTGTTTGTGTGTGTGTCTGTGTATACAGGTGTGAAATCTGACGCAACGCTGACTTGACTTTTTCTTTCATTCATTACGACATTATGACTGCTGCTGCTGCTGCTGCTGCAAAAAAAAAAAAAAATTGCCTAGAAATAGTTGCCAACTATCTGCTTGTTATCTAAGAATGTTAATGTGTAACTTTAAGAGAGAAAAAAAAAGTGTTCAAACTTCACAGTTGGTCACAAAAGACAAAAGACAAACCGATTCCGACCCTGATAAAGTCCGCATTTGATTCCCTACAGTGTCACGTGAGTGAAAGGCCAAATAACACTTAGGAGAAGACAGACCCAGACAGCAGGACCACCAACTGATGTTATCACATCTAGTCATTAACATCTGACTGGTGGATTGATTGATTGATCAGCATGAGTCTGTGTGTGGTCTAGGCAAGCTGCTTGTGGGGACATTTCTTGGTCACATTATTTCTTGCATGGACCATTTGTCCTTGCGGGGGGGGGGGGGGGGGGTTTTTAAGGTCCTCGTTAGAAGAGAATGAATTTGAAAGAGTTAAACTGGACTTTAACTGGGGATAAGTGAAGTTTCCACAGTATGTCACAATGTCAGAGAGACATTCTATTAGTACAGTCAGTGTAATGGTATGCGGTTATAGTTGTACGTTTATATATATTTTTTTTACTTGTTGCGAATGGCCCTGAAGAGATAGAAATGATTTTATTGGAACACCTTCGCTTTGTTCAAGGCTAGGGCAAACCTCAGACAAAACAATTTGCTGTTTTGAAGTTTGAAGTGTGACCTCGCTCTTCACAGTCAAACTCTACTTTTTTTTTTTTTTTTTTAAAGAGTTGTGCATGTCTAAATGTAGTTATATAGAGGACTGGCAGTCCAACCTCAGTCCAGGACCTTAACTACATTCAATCCATTTCTGATAGATTAAATCCAATATTATTTACAGAGCACGTTTCATACAGAAGGCAAACTCTATGTGCTTTACAGTGGTTCAAAACCATTAAATATCAAGAGAGAAACGCCAACATATGTTTTATATATATATACATATATGTATATATATATA
>NC_024307.1:34180198-34182498 GCF_000523025.1 Cynoglossus semilaevis
GAACTTGCCCAGGAGGTGAACCCTGGGGTTCCACACCAATGACAGAGGACATTGCCTCTGGACCAAAGTGCCACCAATGTAGTTCAAATTATTCAAATTATTATTAAATCGAAACCCTGTCAACCCATTCATCGGGATTCTCACATGACATGCCAGTCTTATCTTGTGTCAAGCTTGCTTCAGCTACCAAATTGCTGAGAGCACATGTTGTATTGACAACAGTAAGACGCACCATTAGGGCAAAATGCGAGAGTGTGCACAAGTGCCTCCAGGCAGAGAATACTGTTGACACATAGGCGACATCGATTTGTTGCGGTGTACAACGTTCGTCCTTATCTGTGGTTGTTGTGGTCACCTATACTGAAAGGACAACGCGAGGGTTAAGAACTGTGGAATTTGTAGAAAGGGTTTCGCTTGATGCAAATGATAAGAAGTGACAACATTTCAGCCGTGGTCTTGAAGTGTCTCAGACAAATTCTGAACACGACATAAAAAAAGGGACTGAAAAAGAAAACAACATCCGGGACATCGATGGATTTCCCATGCATGCTCACCAGGCAGCAGCAACACCAGTTTACATTGGATCTAGCATATGGAGCATCATATTATGTCATATCATATTGGTTTCGTCCCATATAATTTGATGGATAACTGCTTTACAATCAATCGTGGCGCAAACGTCTCATGTAAAAAAAAATACTAGCCCTACTTTTATTTCTAGTTTGCTCGCAAAGATGCCATATCCACATATCGGTGAATATGACACTAACGTGAGTGAGTAAGTGAGTGGGTGTGTCCTTCCTCTTTCTCGAAGCTATCAGTGGACAGCTGTGCACGACAATGCATAGTTGTCCGAGCATCGCAGGATAGTTCCATGCTCTGTCAGATCTGTCCTTCATCCGCATCAAAGTGCCCCATAGATTCCATTGTTGGTTGGTTAACTAGCGGCTATACGCTAGCAAAGCTCACTAGGGTGACCAGACGGATTCTGCCAAACACTTTTCCCACGTCAGTGTTCATCTCTCATAAACATAGTTAGGCTACTCTCCCCCCATGCGTATTCACTTCCTCTCGAGCTGATCGATCAAACCAACTCTGAACACTATACAAAAACACACTTTGATATTCATGGGCTCTAAATGTCCCGTTATTGACGTGAGACTTTGTTCAGATTGATATAGTCGTATAAGTCTTTTATTTGTCTTGATCCATCTGTAGGGGGCACTTGATCCACTACTGGCATTGGGTTGTTCATCTTCTCCCAACACTCAACATAAAAAGGAATAGAATCAGCATTCAGAGTGATGCAGACTTGTCTAGACTAGTCTACCGGCACTGACATTGTTACTACGTTTGTATTCATTTCAGGTCTGTTTCCGGCCATCTTGAATCTCGCAAGTAATGCCGACATCAGCAGTAATGCCACGTGCGGAGATCCGGAACCCGAGGTCTACTGCAAACTGGTTGATCATGTTCCAGGACGAAAGATCAAAAATCCACACTGTCCCAAATGTGATGCCAACTCTGTCCTTTCCAAAGGTAAACCTTGAAACAAAGCGTAGTGTATACAAAAAAAAATGGAACAGTTTGTCTTTCAGTTCAGTTCCAGACAGGAACCACTTTCAATGACGATGTCGTGCTATAACTAATGACTGTAAATATGATACAACGTCTTGGTTGATTATTTGATGATTTTACAATCATACTATAATGGATGGGAATTTCGTTCCTACAGCGTCACATAGGGCGCTTTGGCCCAGAGGCAATGTCCTCTGTCATTGGTGTGGAACCCCAGGGTTCACCTCCTGGGCAAGTTCGAATCCCAGTTAGGGTGGTTGGTACCTTCCAGTGGACTCACCACCTGCAGGAAGGTTCAGGGGGGTTGGTACGGTGCAGTGTGATTTGGGTGGCAACTGCTGCCCCCGCGACCTGGTAACGGATTTTCAACTTAAGTCACATACGGTATGTATGTACCTATGTCACTCACCTACGCTAAAAACATCAGAAGAGTCTGACTTACTCTGGGTAGCCATATTGGAGGGAAAGAAATTATCGCACCGCGTGACGACATATTCATCCACATAATGACCAACTTGTTTTGGTGCAAAATTAGTTTTAATCCTCTATGTTGGAATGTTAGAACAAGAATTTCTTCATAAAGTTATGGGTAGTGGCGATGTTACCACGAAACGCCGTAGGTCGAGGACATGGCGAACCGAGGGCCTCTGGTATTAATCTTTGTTCTTGCAGCTCACAATGCTGATTTTTTTTTTTTTTTTTTTTTTTTTGTGTTGTGTGGG
>NC_024307.1:34182606-34183105 GCF_000523025.1 Cynoglossus semilaevis
GGCGCCATTCTATTACAAATGCGATTGATGGAACAAACCAATGGTGGCAGAGTCCAAGCATCAAAAATGGACGACAGTTTCACTGGATCACCATTACACTAGATCTGAAACAGGTAACATTTTGAGTAAATGTATTTATTTTAATATCTTTGTGCCAAAGTAGTTTATTTTTACTTTAGCAGTACTGGGTGACACTGGACTCATGATGACACTCATTAGTCACTCCAACAAATTAGAATTAAATGTAATTATTATTTTCTCACAATTCCTTTCCTGATATGTTTCTTTAACAATTTGGTCCTCATCGTGATTTCAGTTTTCTTCTTTCCTTCTTCTTGTGTTTTGTGCTGCTTTTTTTTTTGACATACTTATTACTTAAGGTTATTAAGCCTCTTGACCAGGCATGGGCAAACTAAGGCCCGGGGGCCGGATGCAGCCCAATCAGCTTTTTTAATCCGCTAAACCAGGGGTCTCAAACTCAATTTACCTGGGGGCCGCT
>NC_024307.1:34183731-34187992 GCF_000523025.1 Cynoglossus semilaevis
ATATTATACCTTCATATTAAGGTGAGGGGCCACAAAATATTGTACTGCGGGCCGCGAGTTTGAGACCCCTGCGCTAAACCTTTCCAAATGATATAATTTATTTATATTATCATTATACTTCTGCCTTTTCCCTGCAATACCCACGTCTTCCCAATAGATGGCGCAGAAAATGATAAAAGCATTTTAGCATTTTAGCCTTTATGTATGACTTTTACATGTCATTTATCTTAATTCACACGAATACTCCATCTATTTTCTCCTGACCCGCCCCCCCGCCCCGTTCAATTTTAGGACAATTGTGGCCCGGGAGTCAAAAAGTTTGCCCACGCCTAGTCTTAACCATCGACTTTAACAGTTTAACAGTCAATCATCTTAGACACCCATCACTCTTATCATTAAGTTAGTTCGTATTAGTACATTTATATGATCGATAACTTTGTTTTACTTAAACTGTTCTCCCTAAATCTTAGATCTTGTTTTTCTCCTACTTAGATTTTTCAGATCGCTTACATCATTATCAAAGCTGCAAATTCTCCTCGTCCAGGTGAGTCCTGTCTGTCTGTCTCTCTGTCTGTCTGCCTGTCTCTTCCTGCTTTCTAATCTGAACTGTTTATCTCCCAGGTAACTGGATCCTGGAACGCTCACTAGATGGTGCGACCTTTTACCCGTGGCAGTTTTACGCCATCAGCGACACTGAGTGTTTATCTCGTTACAATATCACACCGAGGCTTGGGCCACCAACATACAAGAGAGACACAGAGGTCATCTGCACATCCTATTATTCTAAGCTGAATCCACTGGAGCACGGAGAGGTGGGCCCAGTTGCCTATTCGTCTTTCTTATCCTTACCTACTTGCCCGGACAAGGCCTTTCCCGTCAGCACCTGTCTGACGTCTCTGACTAACCTCTCTGATGTCTCCCTCACCCTCCCTTAGATCCACACTTCTCTGATAAATGGGCGCCCTGGGGCTGATGATCTAACGCCTGACCTCCTGAACTTCACGTCAGCTCGTTACATCAGGCTTAGACTTCAGCGAATCCGGACGCTTAACGCTGATCTGATGACACTGAGCAGCCGAGACCCTCGAGAAATTGATCCCATCGTGTCCCGTAGGGTGAGACGGACGAAACAAAATCAAAAAGAATAATATTTAAAAATATATATCAGAATAGTAAAAAGGCCAGTTATTGAGCTGGTGTCTAGTTGAGATGCGTTCACTTACTATAGCTTGTCTATTTCCTCTCAGTATTATTACTCCGTCAAAGACATCTCGGTGGGTGGGATGTGCATCTGTTACGGACATGCAAAAAGTTGCCCGCTCGACCCCGTCACTAAGGTAACGTGTCGCATCTTCACACGTGGTCATGCACGTCGCCCCTCGACCCCGTCACTAAGGTAACGTGTCACATCTTCACACGTGGTCGCCCCTCGCGCGCGATCTCACTTGCAGTTTGTGTGTGTACCTACAGAAGCTGCAGTGCGTGTGTGAACACAACACCTGTGGAGAGAGCTGTAACCAGTGTTGCCCTGGTTACCACCAGCAGCCATGGCAACCTGGTACCCTTACTGAGGGAAACACATGTGAAAGTAAGGGCCTTTAGCCGTCTGTTAACTTTTCTGGCAGATTTAAGTCTCTACGTGTCCAACCTCTCACAAATAACATCTCTGCCCCCCCCCTCCGACCCCCCCGCCTCCACCTCCTCCTCTCTCAGAGTGCAATTGTCACAATAAGGCCACGGACTGTTACTTCAACCAAACCGTTGCTGACCTCTCACTGAGTCTAAACTCTCGAGGCTCCTATCACGGAGGGGGGGTTTGTCTCAACTGTCAACAGAACACAGATGGAATCAACTGTGAATCATGTCGTGATGGATACTACAGGCCTGCTCAGGTACACAAACACTGATACTCCAGACACTGTTATTGAGGGATGGGTCGATACCACTTTTTTTTTTAATGCTTGGTACAACGAATTGTCGATGTGAGTCAAAAAGTCGAAGGTCGTTTTTTTTTTTCTAACCCACACTTTACTTCTGATTGGCTTACGCTGATACTGTTATTTTTCATATTTTCTTAAGTTTCTTAAGTTAGTAATTCCAAAAATAATACCAAATCAAGTGCATGTAGTGGCGCTTTGGCCCAGAGGCAATGTCCTCTGTCATTGGTGTGGAACCCCAGGGTTCACCTCCTGGGCAAGTTTGAAATTAGGACGGTTGGTACCTTCCAGTGAACGGATAAGCGACTGAAAATGGATGGATGGATGGAAGTACATGTATTACATATACTCTGTATGGATTTACTCTGCCTTCTATTTGGCATGTCTGGTTGTTACTACCGGAGAGTGACAGTGAAAAAGCATTCATTGCCCCAGTTTTTTTGGATCTAAAAAAAACCCAAACATTTTCCTCGACTGAGGAAAGGAGACATACGGAAAGTCAAAGTGATACTGACGTTATATAAACATTCAGAAAACAATCCACAAATATTTGTATAATATTGAAAACTAAAAACCGAGATGTCATAGCATTAGTATAGCCCAGATCTAAGTGATATAGTCGTAGACCATGTCGTACATAACTTAAATAAATAAAAGTATTTTCACTAGAAAATGTACACTGGGACTACATAGTAGGGATGGCTCGATCCGATACTCTCGATTGGTATCGGTCCGATATTCGTATGTCAAAGTTCAGGATCGAACATGAGTAAAAAACAACTTAGCCTGTTGGCAACATGCCGTAAACATGGACACTATTGCCTTGGCAAGCTGGAGTAGTAAGAAGGCATCGGATTGATATCGGTATTCGCATATATTCCAAGTTGCAGTATTGGTATCGGACATGTTAAAGTTGTATCAAGCCATCCCTACTACATACGTCATACGTGTCAACAGTATGTAGACGATGCAACACAACATGTTTTTATAATTCCCAGCTTGCTAGTTTAAGCTAACTCTTGCTCAGTACCAATCCGCAGGATCAAATCAGACTGTTTACACAGTGAGACTACACTGTTTATGTGTGATTGTATGTTTGTATTTTTGTTTGTGTGTATAGGTTTCACCGTACTCCGATTATCCTTGCGTTGAGTGCAATTGTAACCCAAAGGGATCAGAATCGTCGGTTTGTGTCAAAGACGACAAACAACAACCAGGTAAACAAAACAAACCCGGGCAAACCTGTAAAATCCTATAAAAACAGTGTGTCTTACAGACTACGTGCGTTTGTTTTAGGTGTCTCTGCGGGCAAGTGTGTGTGTCGAGAGGGTTTTGCAGGTCAACAATGTGACCGTTGCGCATTTGGATACAGAGATTTTCCCCAGTGTGCAAAGTGTGAGTGTAACCTGTCAGGCAGCATCAACAACGACCCCTGTGCTCCCTGCATCTGCAAGGTAAGCAGTGATGTTTGGGTAACGTGTTCCAAATCATCCATCACCAGGTTGATTGCAACTTAGAGAGCGACTTCTAAGTTGGAACTTGAGTGATTTATTTCAAATTTCTTCTCTACTTAGGCCAACGTAATGGGCGCTCATTGTGACCTCTGCAAACCGGGATTCTACAACCTGCAGAACGATAACCTTCTCGGCTGCACGGAGTGTTTTTGCTTTGGTGTTTCTGACGTGTGCGAGAGCTCTCACTGGTCTACAGCTTCGGTGAGACCTTTCACAGATATCCCAGGTACCGCGTCATTGGTGGAATAAGGTGTCTCAACGTTATGGCTTGTGCTCTTTCGCTCAGGTGCATTATAAAGATGCTTGGCTCAGCCCCGCTACTGACTACGATAAACCTGCCATTCATGACAACAACCTTCTCATTCCTGCCAACGTCTCCTTTGGCCACACCCATGGGCAAATGCTGTCATGGGCAGCACCGGCTAGTTTCTTAAGGAACAAGGTCAGTAACATTATTCTGTCCCTTTAGTTTCTATCAAACTTCAAATGTGATCTTTTCTTATTGATTTCTTATGGATATATATATATGTGTGTGTGTGTGTGTGTGTGTGTGTGTGTGTACACTGAGTGTGTGACATCTGTCCATGCTCGGGATATATATATGTATATATGTATGTATATATGTATGTATATATATGTGTGTGTGTGTATATATATATATATATGTGTATATATATGTATATGTGTGTGTATATATGTATATGTGTGTGTGTATATGTATGTATATATATATGTATCTATATATGTATGTATATATATATGTATATATATGTGTATATATATATATGTGTATATATATATATGTGTATA
>NC_024307.1:34188133-34189434 GCF_000523025.1 Cynoglossus semilaevis
ATATATATATACACACATATGCATACATACTAGTAGGGATGTCTGTTATTAACGTTTTGCCGATATCTGATATGGTGATATTGTCCAAACACTTAATTTCTGATTCCGATATCAGCCGGTACCCATATAGCAGGTCAGGTTAGCCTGGAGAATAAGGAAGTTAAGTGCCGCCTGCGCACTAAGGTGATTGAGGTTAAAGCAGTGTTTCGCAATTATACCCCCCCATGTCCCCCACATAGGGGACAGAATTGAAATACTATTAAGTGCCTGGTAATATTTATTTATTTATCCGTACAAACGACCACAGTGGAACCTCGAGACCATTTTTTGCCTATAAGAAATAACAGAAAAAAATTAATCCGTTCCGGCCCTTTAAAAAAACTCCCTTACTAGTGCTAATAACAAATAGCATTTTTTATACCGATTTTTTTTACTCTCCCTTTGTGTAGCTGATGTCATATGGAGGTTACCTGAACTACTCTGTGGTTTACGACGCCCCGATGGACAACATCGACCGCTCCCTTCCTGCACTGTCTGACATCATCATTGAGGTGAAAAACATTATAAATTGTAATAGCCAAACACCATAAACATGGCATATCTGTATAAACTCCAATACCTACGGTCATCCATCTTTTCTTCAGGGAAATGAACGAGCTCTTCGCACGTCCACTCGTCCCGTGCTTCATCTTTCACCGTTGGCTGAGAGCGCTGTTGTCGTTAAGATTGTGCCGGCGCAGCTTGTTGACAATCTGACCAATGCTGTGGTAACACGCGATGACCTCCTGTCTGTGCTCACAAATGTGGTGTCCTTGAAGGTCAGGGTTCACATTAATGCCTCTGCAGATGGACCCATACGGTAAGACGTCACATAATTACATTAGTACAGTACAATACAATGGCCTTTAATAACCATTTGCCCTGAAACCCTACAACATATAAAAAATCCTAATCATCAGATTCTCAAGTTTCTGATGGTACCTGAACACACCTCGTGTGACAGCTCAAACTTTGGCATGAAGACCTTATAATCTGTGTAGACCTGACGGTTCGCGCCTGTACTTAAGCCACTCTGTTCCTCAACCTAGCGTGTAGATATCTAGTCAAAATGAATACCGTAATTTCTGGACTATTAAGCGCACCTGAATTTAGGCAGCTCCAAGAAAAAAATAATTGTACATATATAGGCCGCGCTTCTCTATAAGCCGCAAGGGGATATTTACACAGAAAGATTTTTTTTTTTTACTTTTAATTCAATGTTCCTCTATAACCAACTCACTCTTCAACATGACAGGGCTCAA
>NC_024307.1:34189449-34190376 GCF_000523025.1 Cynoglossus semilaevis
TACCGCTCTCTCTGTTGAGTGCCCCACGCACATATACGCACACAGCCAATCACAGACAGACATACGCTACTAGTATAACACACAGTAGCCTACCAGAAAAGTCATTGATCGGTAGTGGTATGAACATCTTTAGCCCGTTAAAAAATCCATAAATTAGTTGCATCGTTACGTGTGGAAAAAAGTAGCGGAAATTACAGTAGGTTTTTGAAAATAAATAAACCAAAGGATCAGACCAACAGTTTAAACAAATACAGTAATTATTGAATAGTGAATAAATGTGAGAAAATACATTCTAAAATATTCTATTTCTTTACATATTTGTTAGCATTGTCTGTGGATTTGCAATGGAGGTCCATGGCCAGAAGCTAATGCTGTTTAGTTGGCCTTGGCATAGAAAACTTTGGAAACCTGTGATTTAGACTCACTGTGTGAAAAGTACTTGCAAATACCTTTTACAAATCCACTATAAGATGTAGGGTCAGTTTGAAGCCCACTAGAGTTGGTCTAATGTCCAGTTTCTGACTTACAGACTCAGTTCAGTGTCCCTGACCATCGCTGACGCCGCATCAGTTTCTGGTGCTCCGGCTGTTGCAGCGGAGATGTGTGAATGTCCGTGGGGTTACAGTGGCACATCCTGTGAGGTCAGCGTTTCTCTCAAAACGGTTGTACTGCTGCTGACTTGTGCCGCTTGTGTCGCACAACTACTAATGTTTGTGTGTTCTTAGGCATGTCTGCCAGATTTTTACAGAGTGGGTGGCGTCATGTTTGGAGGCAACTGTATGCAGTGCGAGTGTAACGATCACGCCAAGCAGTGCGACATCTATGGCGTCTGTGTGGTGAGGCTCGATTAAAAAAAAAAAAAAAAATCAAAAAACCAAAAATTGTTTACAGCTGGGGGCGCTTTGCCCCAGGGGCAATGTCCTCTGT